>NW_011888862.1:449687-471355 GCF_000151845.1 Pteropus vampyrus
CATGAGCCATGAGAGGCAGTTATTAATGGACCAGTTTTATAATTTGGAAACTCAGGTTTGGAGATGTTCAGAAACCTTCTCAAGAGCCAACTTACCTGAGGCAGAGACAAAACTCAAATAAGGTCACTGGGGCTACAAATTGCCTCTGGCCAAATATGCTAAAGGAAAACTTAATCCTGCCGGGAGAGTTAGTGCACAAAGCCTCAGAGAAACAGGTCATCACAACTGCTTTCCAGTACCTTCTAAAACCTGTTAGCCAATGACAATGAATATCATAGAAATAAGCAAGAAGGGGAAAAATAGCACGGTATAAGCGTAAAAAGATGAAAATGACCTATTGTTTTATGCATATTATAATTAGCATGGGCAGGCCTCATAAATCATAATCACTATTATTTATGTGGTCAAATTGAGTACTGAATTACTTTAATCTCCCATGTCCCCACTGGGAGGTCCCTCTGTATGTTGCTATTATCCACAATGCCTCTTTCTATAACGTCATTATCTATGATACCCTTCTATAATGCTTTTTTCTATAATGTCCCTTCAGTAAACCCAGTTAAATGATGGTGTAGAGAGAGACATCATGGGGGGAGGGCATCATAAAGAGGGGGATCCCTGTGGGAGACAAATTGCTTTCGCTTCACCATCTCTAGTGTTTACCCATTCCGAGAAATCGACAGAAAGCGATTTTATCCTTGTAAATACGACAGCGATTTTTTTTTTTTTCAGAACAGGAAGCACTTTTATCAAATGTATTGTTTAAGCACAAAATGGAAGAGAGAGAGAGAGAGAGCTTCTCTGAAAAATATAGATATGTAGGTAACTACCAAATGTGGATAAATCAATCTCCAAGGAAAATGACCGGATTCGATGGCTTTTTAACCTTCCAAGAAACCTATTTTTGTGAGTGCATTTTGGAGGAAGGGCTACGTCAACAGTGACTAAGAGCCAAATGCATAATTCTCCACAATAATTGTGATGGTTTCGTTTCTACCACCTTACCCCACGGTCACTCCCAAGGACTCCTAAGAGGCATCTGTAGCTCTTAGAAATAACATTCAAATTTGCTCAGATTTATTCAAAGGAAGTCTAAATAAAATATCCCCTCATAGGTCATCAGCACGATGATAAAGAACTGGAAATTTACAACTGATTTTTCTTCACTGGTTGAAAAGGAGATCAGATATCATTTTCCTTAGCAGTTTTTTTTTTTTTTTCTTCTCGCTTCGGTATTCTGATGACATCATCTGATTTTCTGATTTTCCACTTGAAAAAAATCTCTCAGACAGAAATATTATTGACTGGCTCATAACTTTAGTAAACAGAAACATTGTGCTGATTATTATCATCTGAAATTTGATAAATATCTTCAAATGATGACCTCTCATAAGAACACAGATAATGATGCCCTAGACTAAGAGTATCTACACTAAGACACTTGTCTTAACTTTCACAAAGGTATTTATTTAGCTTTTACAGAAACTGTATATATTACAGACACTGCCTCAAATAAAAAGACCGAATTCAAGTGGAAGGACATTTTTTGAAGGTTGGTGTATTTGTCGTCTAGCATATGGGTTTCCACTAACCAGTTTTAAGACCTAAACCAGAGGTTGGCAAACTATGGCCCGCTGGCCAAACCGACCAGCCACCTGTTTTATATAGTTTCACTGGCACGCTATCACGCCCATTTGTTTATGTGTCATTTATAGCTGCTTTCATGCTGGGGCAGAGTTGAATAGTTCCAGCAGAAATCATAAGGCCTACGAAGCTGACAATTTTTAGTAGCTGGCTGTTAAAGGTTTGCTGAGTCCTGCCTTTGTGAATTAATCTGGGCCTCGGTTTCCTCATTTGTAATTGAGAGGTTTGGTTAGATTGAAGTTTTCAACCAAGATTGCACATTAGAATCGCTTGGGGAGTTTTGGGGAAATACCAGGGCCCGAGCTACAGCCCAGAGGATCATGTTCCACTGGGCTGGGACCCTGTTCAAGGTGATCTGCATGCGGCCAAGGCGAGAACCACCGGACTAGACAATGACAAAGGTCCTTCCAGCTCACGACTTTCACCACACAAACCTCTTGTGAAATACAGTATCCGCCTGCAGGGAACAAACGCTTGGAAATTATGCCTAGATAACTTCGGCCTCAGCACTGAAGACTCACATTTGATTTATGCCACTCCAAGTCTTTGACTTCAGGAGTTTAGAATCTACAGTGTTGCACAGGTAAAGATGCAGAGCTATATAAATATAAACGGTTCCTTTGGAGGACAGATTTTAAAACAGCCTAAGAGATTTAACGAAGAACTTTTGATCTATGGAAATAATTCACTTTGACCATATCACAATCAAAACTATCATACATCAAATATAAGCCATTGCGGTGAACATCTCAGCTGCCAGCCTGTTCTCTGCAGACTTCCCACTTGGTAGAAAGCCCCAGGCTGTCTCCGATACAGACAGCTACACCTGGAAGGTAGTCCTGAACATGATCCGCAATAACTAGGAAATCTGGGGGATAGCAGATAATATCAACTGCATCTAAACCATGTTTTGGGAAGGGATTAAAGAATATTTAATAAGCCTTTGGTGATTTGAGCACTGCTGAAACAGCCTGAAGGACGGCATGTACGGGCCCAGACTGCTCAAGATGGGCTGGGTGCCTAGGGTGGGAGAAGCCTGCCGCGCAAAGAGCCTTGGGGCAGCTGCCAACCTGCCACTCAGGGTGTCCACAGATGGCGGGAGGGAGAATCTGCAAGGGCTGAGCTTTCTAGCTCTCAAAATAGACTTGGTTTTGGAGGTTACACAAACAAGTAAATGCCTCTGAGAGCGAAGATGAACATTTCCCTTTGTGTTGCTGGCAAAAAAAAAATGCTTCGGTTCAATTCAGGATGTCTCAGCTTTGGCACCAGCGGTATTTGGGGTGAAACGATTCTCTGCCATGGGGGCCGTCCCGTGCCCTTACGATGTGTAGCAGCACCCCTGGCCTTGATCCACTAGATGCCAGTATCAGCCCCCTTGACCCTCAACTTGTGATAATAAGGCAATTGTGGCCCCTAAGGTCTTCGTGATTTCTTCTCATCCTGCCTCAAAGTGGAATTAAACATAACTCTGTTCTGAGGCAGCAGGGAACAAAACGTATCCACAAAAAGTATACATGTATGTACGTATATGTATATAATATCAGTTTATATTCTCCCTTGCAAATAGCAAATGTTTCATCACCTCTGCCCGAACCAAAGTTTTTAAAAAATCAAACAGTCTCCTTATAATCATTGGGGAGCAATTTGTAGATTCAGAAATGAATACAGAGACCTGAAAGGCATATTTTGCTTGCGTATATATCCAAACTTCTAAAGAATGGTTGGTGGGCTATGGTTTCCCTTTTTTATCTGATGGGCAAATTCTACTGACACAGTAGAGATGATAATCTGATTAAATTATTAGGGGCTGTTTCATTTGTTTCAACGAGTGTTTACTACTGATAAAATACCTTGTAGTTCTTTAAAATGCTCTAGTCATTGAAAAATCGGTAATCAGGTACAAAAGAATGACAAAACGCAATCACTGGGCTTGAGAAATGGACAAATGATTGAGGCGGGGAGGTTGGTGCCCAAAGAACGTTTATAAAATACGGAACGCTATAATTATAAAGGGAGTGGTAAAGGCAATTTGGAATGTCTGAGTTTAGAGACTTCTACTGAAGCTAATAAGCTAGAGTAGCTCTCGGGGAGCCTAGAGTTAATAAACTTAACAATCTGGAGTTATTAGAGGAAGGGATGGAAGGATTGAAAAAGGAGATTGTTCACTTTTACTTATGTAAGCTTTAGATTGTCTGACTTCTTAGAAGAGCCTCTATTGTCTCTATTAGTTCAGAAAAAGCTTCCAATTTGGAATACAGAGAGGAAGAGATGGAAGCCTTCAGGGAATCAGATGGGGAGAGGAGCCACTATCCTTTGTCCCAGGGCTTCCCAAAGGTCAGGCATTATGGGGTTTAATCCGGAATTCCTACCTCTGTTTTACAGATGAGGAAATGAGGCTTAGGGAAGTTAGTTTTGTTTTTTCCTTAACCTACATTCATATAATTCTAAAGTGGCAAGGCCCGGGCATAAGTTGAAATTAGAATCCAGACCCATCTCAGATCTGCTGAATCAGAATCTGTATTTTAACAAGATCCCCCGAGTGGTTCCTGTGTGCGTTTATATTTGAGACACTCTGGTCTAAGAAATGAATTTAAACCTACAATTCTGACTGATAGACAGTCCTAAGAAAGAAGAATGAATAACAGATCAAAAAGCTTCGTTATTGGCTAACACGTGGTGACCATTTTTATTTGTATCCATGCTTTGCCAAAAATAAGTAAACATGAATAAGAGCTCACTTAGATCTCTTAAGAGATCTGAGATGTCAAATGCATAGACCGAGACTCTACATTTGCGCCTTTGACCAGGGCAAACAAATAATCACGTTTCAAGTGATGAAATAAATTTAAGGATCATCAGAGATCCATTCATTCCTTTATTTAACACTTATGTATAGAGTAGCTGAGGAATATTAAATAATTCGACATTACTGGAAGTAAATAAAAATAATTCCACGTGGATCGCCATATTTTAACTTTGTATTTTTACTTCTTTATTTATAGTAGAACAGAAAATAGATCGTCTTCAATCATAGTCAGCACTTTAAAGGAAATTTCTTTGCTCAATCCAGGGAGCCCTTGTGTCAAAAGTTAAGACAAAAGTATTTTGTCTCTCTGTCACCCAAGCTCTTTTTCCTTCTGGGGAATGTTTTGAAATGTGGCATGTTTGCGTCATAGTTCCTTCTGCCTTAATCATAGGTAATGATTAGTTAGGGGTACGATGGGGTCCCTGGGTCTGAGCTCCCAAAGTTCAATTTCTCTAACTATAGTTATGCTATTTAATTTCCTGGGGCCTCATGTTCTGCATGGTTAAGAATGTTCCTATTTACTGAGCTTCTTCCACCCACTAGATGCTGGGTTAGACACTTAGACCTATATATTATCTCATTTAATCCTCCCAAGATCCCTAATGAGCAGGTATTATCATTTCCATATTTTTGCAGGGGATACACGGTTGTTTCAAGGATCAAATAATACTTGAAAGTGCTTTGCAAACTGTAAATCTGGAGATTTACAAATGCTAGTTATTACTCTTGGTAATAGCCGGTTCTTGGTGTTGAATCCACAAATACCCTTGAACCACATCTCCAAACAACTTAAGGCAGCATCTTGAAAGATAACTCTCTCTCCTTCTACTACCACCCAGCCCTGGGCTACAAGACTTTTTTTCTCGAAATCTGGAGGCAGCATGATGGCCTTGCCTAATATGTTTCCAGATGAATTACCAGAATGAAAGAGAAACTGGAACCATTTCGCTTAACGGGCTGAACGCTATAAATGGGTGAGACCCTTGCAATCCAGGGGCAAGAAAAGCATCTCCCTCTACGCTCCTTGGATGCAGTTTGAATGAGTACCCTAGGTCTCCTACATCTTCCAGAAGAAAGAGGTCATACTCAGCCTCAGTCTGAAAGTCTGTCCGTTTCATGCCTGTCGGCCTCACATCTGATGACATCAAGCGAGAGCAACTGAGCTCTGGACAGCCACGTCAAGGGTCAAAGGAGGGGGAAATAAACCTCTCTACCAGGCCAGGATATTCATCTTAACACTTAAGTTTGTAAAAAAAAATTCCAGAATAGATAAAGCGAGCCTCCCAGCTGGCTTGGCAACACAATAGCATTTCCTCCGGCTGCCTCTGGCAATGTCTTTCTAGAGATGGGTCCTTCCAGAGTGGAAATGACATAAACTGCTGCTGAGCCTGGATATTTTCCTGACCTACCAGCCCGGTTCAGGAAGGAAGCAGAGGCCTCTGAGGAAAGCACGTGAGGAGAGCTAACCGTCCAGCCCACGAGCAGTAGACTTTTAAGAGGAAAGAGTCTGGCCCAGTTTTTATCCCGAATTGGATCCCTCATATTTTGCCCTTCGTTTCTACTCCAAAGGCATGTGCAGTGTGAACGTCGCTGTTTTGTCTTCTCTGAACGTTGCTTTTCGTCGGAACGTGTTTTCACTTCTGTTTTTGGAATTAGGCAATTTCCAGATGGCAACACCTAAATCAGCGATTTTTTACTATTATTCATATTCAAAACGATCTCATGGATTGTGTTTCGTGCAACTCTTTCCATGGCCATTTTAAATACTCTTATCACAAGTTATAATTGTGTCTAGACCATGGAAGCAATGACTTATCTCTGTTATTCATTTCTGCATTCCCAGAGTTTACCCAGCGCTTATCTTATTAGCTACGCGCAAACATTCCTCGGGTGAATAAATAAGAGTTTCTTTTTCTTTTTTTAAGCAGGAGTTGATAACGCGGATGGGGAAAAAGGCATTTATAAAAGCACAAAGAGGACAGAAGCTTTTCATGCTTACTATATCGCTTCAGTAATAAGGACCTAGTCTATCCCAATGCAAATAAAAAGCATTATTTTCCTGATTTTTTCCCCCCAATAAGCAGTGAAGGAGATACGATGAAGAAGGGCAGATGATAACATTGCTGTTGTATGCATTCTGTCCCGATGACACAGAAGAGAGCATGGAGAACACCCCAGGGCCACGACGATGGAGGGGCTGGAAGCCTCCTTCTGCAAGCTCCTTGCCTGCACAGTTCCCCTCCTCCCAAACTACAGTGAAATTTCTCCTTCCTATTCTAAGGGAGACAACTGCTAACACACAGCTCAAGGCTAGACTGCTCCACCACGCACGCAAAGCAATCTACAACAACAACAAAAAAAGCTGGACTGCTGAGCTTGTGACTGAGCCAGGCTGCCTATGTCATGTCACCTATATTGGTCTCATCTGTCTATATGCGTCCGAACGTGACTGTCAGAGCATAAACCCGAATGTCAGCTTCTCTTTCCTGCGAAACGGTCGTAGGTCCTCCGTCAACGCCTATGGTGTTGATTCCATCGGATAAACCAGGACCATGAAAGGCTAGCCCGTCTCCCTTTAACTTCAAAATGGTGCTTGTTTTTAAAGCCATTTCTTTCAGTCCACCACTCACTGCTTCTTAAAAGTCCATTTTACTACTTAGCTTGGTTTAGAAAGAAGGACAAATCAAAGTTTCCACCCAATTATAATTCCCCCGAGGGTTGTTCAAAGTCAGCCAGAAACACAAATCGACCCCATAACCACTGAGTAATTTATGATACTGTCAGGAAATTCACGATTGGATTACACCAATGAAGTCTTTACTGTAACAGTAAATGCCCAGATATAATAATACCTTGTGTTCGTGGAACGCTTACTACTTGCCAATCACCGTGCTAAGCATTTTACAAGTATTTTCTTTTTTGATGAGAAATGCAAAACGTATTTTCCTCTGTCAGTTTAAAAGCTATCCTCATGGGTATGCAAAAGACTTTAAGTATTATGCCCAAAAGTCCAACACGCAAAGTGAATAAGTTTGAAGTAGATTTTGTAAGAAGAGTTGTATCAGATTTTTCCAGAATGTTTATGTCACATACTGAGAATAAGTCAAATCTTTAGCCACATTCACTTTCTGAGGCCACTCACATCTGCTTTATTACTTACTTTTCCAGTGTCAAAAAAAAAAAAAATCTACCAGTCGTCTAAGAATAATCTAATTTATGATTTGTCAATAACATAGAATGATAGAGAATTTGGAATATCGCAGGCTTAAAAATAAAATACTTAGTTAATGTAATTTCAGCAAATTGTACTAGTTTTAACTTCGCAACTCGTCAGGATGAACTGTGTCCTTTCAAGCATTTCAACTTAAATTCAAAGACCACGCACAAACAGATACTCCTCACTTACGTTTACTTACTTTATATATTGAAATAAAATTTAATAGCCATCTGTATATTAAGACATTCAGGAAAATATTGCCCTAAGAGGGAAATTAGTGAGCCCGTTTAAGCTGCCACTACGATTCACTTGCTTCCATATGAGCATCTCCTTTGCTCTGTGGTGTCCCTGAGGTCATCCGGGTCTATCTATGTGAACCCAGCTCCTGGCATGAGGTGTGGACCTTCGGGACAACCCACCCTACACTGGCTCGACTGTGGAAAACATCGACATGGGAGATATCTTAGGGCAGTATTTTTAGTGGCCCTAGAGGAGTCATCCGAAATCCGTGATGGTGGCCTACAGCCAAGCCGGTTGCATTTTTAAAATCACGTAAAATCACTGGATTTAGTCTCAAACTTCACAAGCAATCTTCGAAACGACTGGATCACTCGAAAGGCGAGGGTATCCAAGCTAGCTAGCACTGTTGGCTAAAGAGACTCAGGGCAACTGTGTTCTAGTCCTGGTTCAGAGTCATCTTGATGCATGATTCGGGGCAAGTCCTTTTACTACTCTCGGCCTCGATTTCCTCATCTGAGGAATGGGGGTGAAACGACATGAGCTCCAAAGTTGCTTCTGGCTCTAAAACGTTACTTAGGTTTGCAGTAGGCGTTCACAGTTGTTAACAGCATCCTCCTTATGGTGAATCAAAAAGCCGGAAGACATAAGCACAGGTCTTTGCCAGTGTGTCGCTGCACTAGGAAAGCGGGAAAAGAATCACATTCATGCGTGGATCCAAGAGCCAATCGGCAATAACATCTATCTCTTCTTAGTCTTCATGGGCAACACACTGAATCTCGCACCCTGGCATGTATCTGTTGACAGTGTGGTGGGTTCATTAAAAACGAGAGCACAAAAATGTAAAGTAATATGAACGTCTGTTCCCCCTTCTATTTCTTCTGTGTACATATTAACCCTAATCCTTCAGAAAATATACATTGCATCAGCCTCTCTCAAAAACAAAGTTATTCAGCGTTACCCTACAGAGAAGAGTAAAAATGCCCCAAACCCTTACTTAACGTGGCATTTAAAGACTCAAAATCTTCTCCCAACCTTCTCTCTTGGCCCCTCAATCAGCACGTTGTGCTTCAGCCAGCATTGTCTAGAATCCCTACGCTGTCTTGCAGATTCCTGCCAACAGGTCTCTGCTGGCCTCGCTCCGAAGAAACACCTCACTCTTCTTCTTTGATGCATAATCCAGCGATCTGTCGTGGCAGCTAAATCCCACCACCCCGAAGCAAAGTTTCTTGTCTACTCAGAACCGGAGTCATCTCTTCCTCCTCTGAATCCCGAAACACTGTTCTAACCCATCGATTTTGCACGTGTCCATCAACAAGTGTTTATTCATTGTTGTGCCTCTGCTTTTTGCCAGGTGCTTTGGAAACAAAAACCCATTAAAGCGACAGCATGGACCCTTATCTCACACACAAATAATATAGGCAGCGGTTAAAAAATAATGGGCAAGCGGTCTGCCTCCAAAGTCCATACCTTAACCATCACACCATTGGTTGCTAACATATATTGTTATGTTCTAACACATACTATAAGTTTCTTCTGTGCCAGGCCCAATGCTAAGGGTATATATGAAGCATTTTATTTTGTTCTCCCGCGTGTCTATGTAAGCGACTACATCACTCTGCCACTACGATTCACTTGTTTCCATATGAGCATCTCCTTTGCTCTGTGGTGTCCCTGAGGTCATCCGGGTCTATCTATGTGAACCCAGCTCCTGGCATGAGGTGTGGACCTTCGGGACAACCCACCCTACACTGGCTCGACTGTGGAAAACATCGACATGGGAGATATCTTAGGGCAGTATTTTTAGTGGCCCTAGAGGAGTCATCCGAAATCCGTGATGGTGGCCTACAGCCAAGCCGGTTGCATTTTTAAAATCACATAAAATCACTGGATTTAGTCTCAAACTTCACAAGCAATCTTCGAAACGACTGGATCACTCGAAAGGCGAGGGTATCCAAGCTAGCTAGCACTGTTGGCTAAAGAGACTCAGGGCAACTGTGTTCTAGTCCTGGTTCAGAGTCATCTTGATGCATGATTCGGGGCAAGTCCTTTTACTACTCTCGGCTTCGATTTCCTCATCTGCGGAATGGGGGTGAAACGACATGAGCTCCAAAGTTGCTTCTGGCTCTAAAACATTACTTAGGTTTGCAGTAGGCGTTCACAGTTGTTAACAGCATCCTCCTTATGGTGAATCAAAAAGCCGGAAGACATAAGCATAGATCTTTGCCAGTGTGTCGCTGCACTAGGAAAGCGGGAAAAGAATCACATTCATGCGTGGATCCAAGAGCCAATCGGCAATAACATCTATCTCTTCTTAGTCTTCATGGGCAACACACTGAATCTCGCACCCTGGCATGTATCTGTTGACAGTGTGGTGGGTTCATTAAAAACGAGAGCACAAAAATGTAAAGTAATATGAACGTCTGTTCCCCCTTCTATTTCTTCTGTGTACATATTAACCCTAATCCTTCAGAAAATATACATTGCATCAGCCTCTCTCAAAAACAAAGTTATTCAGCGTTACCCTACAGAGAAGAGTAAAAATGCCCCAAACCCTTACTTAACGCGGCATTTAAAGACTCAAAATCTTCTCCCAACCTTCTCTCTTGGCCCCTCAATCAGCACGTTGTGCTTCAGCCAGCATTGTCTAGAATCCCTACGCTGTCTTGCAGATTCCTGCCAACAGGTCTCTGCTGGCCTCGCTCCGAAGAAACACCTCACTCTTCTTCTTTGATGCATAATCCAGCGATCTGTCGTGGCAGCTAAATCCCACCACCCCGAAGCAAAGTTTCTTGTCTACTCAGAACCGGAGTCATCTCTTCCTCCTCTGAATCCCGAAACACTGTTCTAACCCATCGATTTTGCACGTGTCCATCAACAAGTGTTTATTCATTGTTGTGCCTCTGCTTTTTGCCAGGTGCTTTGGAAACAAAAACCCATTAAAGCGACAGCATGGACCCTTATCTCACACACAAATAATATAGGCAGCGGTTAAAAAATAATGGGCAAGCGGTCTGCCTCCAAAGTCCATACCTTAACCATCACACCATTGGTTGCTAACATATATTGTTATGTTCTAACACATACTATAGGTTTCTTCTGTGCCAGGCCCAATGCTAAGGGTATATATGAAACATTTTATTTTGTTCTCCCGTGTGTCTATGTAAGCGACTACATCACTGGCCCTGTTTTTACAGAGGAGTAAAATGGGGCACGGGAACTTTAAGCAACACGCCCAAGAATTACGTTTGTTTACACAGTCGCATGACCAAAAGGTACCTTGTGTACCTGTCTGTGTATTTTCCAGAACTCTCTGAGCTTATCAAAAATGATTCCAACAACAATAAATCATCAGGCAATAACACGGTCCTCTCCTCTGGTGAAGCGCGGTGGAGGGGGAGCGGTGCTCATGAGGGGGAACGGACAGGTAAGAAGGAGGGAGAACGGACAGGTAAGAAGGAGGGAGAGGAAAGATGTGGCCTTGAGCTTACTGTTAAAAACATATCCCTGGAAGTGTTTTCTTTTAAGCCCTATGTAATAAATAATTCTGTACTAAACTAAAAAACTTAAAATATAGGTTTTAACATATTTTACAAATATTTGGAAACATTATTTTCATCATATGGGAATTTTAGAAACATATATAGTGCAGACTAAAGAAATGTTCCCATAAAATTAGCACAAGCAGAAGTGCATTTTGAAGGGGCCAGTTAGAACTGGTGAGACCTCATATAATCGAAGTAGTTAAGAAGGCATACGACTGACTCATTCACGTATCCTAATGGCGCCATGTGGTGAAATGTCATCAGGTGCCTCTACATTTTAGATTAAAATCTAGCCTGGAATGTTGTGAACTGGTTTGAAAAAGTATATAGGGTTACACAAAGGATGCCATATGTGAAAAAAATAAAAAATGACTGACATCGGGGAATTTACAGATATCTAGTAATTCGACGTTGTTTTTTAATAAAAGGTTTGGAAATAGTTAGGTGTAATGGTCCTTTTTCTAGGAAGCCTTGCGCCATCTCTCAGGCCTGGGGTTGGTGCCCCTGCTTTGGGCATGGGGTGCCTCTCTCCACCACCAACAGGAAAAATATTACCTGTTGGAATTCTCTACTAGACTATAAGCTCCGTGAACGAGGGAGATTGTATCTGTTCCTATTGCCTCTACTTGTGAAGCGTATATTAACTTACTTATTCATTAATCTCTCAAAAAAGACACGTGCCCGATGTGGTTGATGGAAAGATAAATAAAATCATAGGTACAAAAGGGCTATCAAGTGTCCATCACATATTAGCACGAAACGGGAAATGTGAATTGTTCTACAATTATTTGAGATAGTCTATCAAAATCCACACCATTAAATTTAAGCCAACAAAATGCAATATAGATGAAAATATTGGTTCGTATCCAACTGGATAAAATATAATGTGATATCTGGCTCCGCTCTTATTTAGAAATTACCTTACAGAATGCTTAGTCATATATATGAATGAATATCTCTAATATTATTACAAATGTAAACTTTCATGTAGGTTTAATAGCTGATCATGAATGAAGCAGCTGACAAGTATTTATTGAGAATTAATTATCTACAAGACCCTGTGGTGAGTCTTAGGTGACGGAGCAGTTGTGAGCTGAAGGCCTCTACCTAACTTAAGGCAATTAAATCCTTGATAGAGACATAACATACGTTCAAATGACTAGATAATAAAGTGGACTAAGTGACTGATGTAGTATGAATTGTGTCCCTCCAAATTCGTATGTTGAATTCCTAACCCCCGATACTTTAGAATGTGACCTTATTTAGGAATAGGGTCACTGCAGATGTAATCAGTTATGATGAGGTCATACTGGAGGAGAGGGGGCCCTTAATCTAACATGACCGATGTCCTTATAGAAAGGGGAAATTTCGACTCAAATACATGCACACAGGGAGAACGTCATGCGAAGAGACACAGGAAGAAGAGAGCCGCCTGCAGTCCAAGGAGAGAAGCCTGAAACGTATCCTTCCCACAGTCCTCAGGAAGAGTGGGTCCCGCCGACATCTTGATTTTGGACTTCTGGCCTCCAGAACGGTGAGACAATAAATTTCTGTCATTTAGGCCACCTAGTTTGTGGTCCCTTGTGAGGGCAGCCTTAGCAAAATAATACAGGGGTGAACACTAAATTCTTCTCACAGATGAGGATTTCTCAACCTGGGCGCTATTGATATTTGGGGCCAGATAATTCTATGTGGTGGAGGTTCGACCTTCACATTGTAAAATGCAGCAGCATCCCTGGCCGCTAGCCGCCACATGCATCTCTCTCTCTCTCTCTCTCTCTCTTTCTCTCTCTCTCTCTCTCTCTCACACACACACACACACACACACACACACACACACACCCCCCTCTCTTTCACTGAAACCTGCGCTATACCTACTACTATCTTCAAAGAAGAAACGAGTTTTAGAAATTCTCAGGAAAACTAAAACAAAAGTCTAGCTCAGTCCACTTACAATTTTCCCAAGTGCAAATAAAGCACAGGACTTTCAAAAATAGAAAAACTTACAATCTGTAAATGAAATGCACAAGTGAAATCCCAAGTCTTCACCTCCAGATGAGAAGAGCTACATAGGAAAGCTGAGCTTTGATTGGAATCTTTATCAAATGATTACAAAATTCCAATGATATGACCCATCGAAAGAGGCATTACACAAATACGCTCCCTTAGCCAACTTTTAGAGTCAGACTAACAAGACAATGGTTTGGAACTTCAGCGTCAACAAACTTGAAGTGGGGCTATGCTGAAATTGAAGGGCAAGGAAAGGTCAATTTTTCTCAGTTTGTATATTTTTATAGGTCTAACTAGAGAAAAGAAACAAAAGCTCCAACATTGTACGTTGGAACAGAAGAAAAGGAATTACCGAATTGTAATTCCTTGAAAACTCTGGAATGCATTATATTAAATTCTCTTATATGTTATGTGGTTCACGGACCAAACTTTTAATCCAAGTTTGGAGGACCGAGAGGCTTCTCAAAATTCAATTAAAATGATGTAAAAAGGTCCACATTATGATATGCTCCATTTAGAGACTTATGCATTTGGCAGGAAGAATTTTCTCTTTTTATCTTAAAACAGAGTTCAGGAAATGCCGGTTTAATTTTCTCTTTGCTTCGATATTTTATGAGTGCTTTCCAATGTACGGTCTGTGAAAGCATTAGATTCCTGACATGATGCTATTTCAGATGATGTGGAAGATTTAATGTGTATGAATTCTACACGTTGGGATTTTTATGTTTTTTCTTTATGCCTAGAAAAAAACTGTAATATACGAAAATAAATTCCACTTCCTTATATAAACACATGTATGCTGAGACCTAATATGAGTAAAAACGTCCACCGAAGTTTAGTGTCACTGCAAGGAATAATTAGCTTCCTAATCATTGCAGAATTCCCCTCCTCAAATAATGGACTTTCACGAACAGAAGGACAAAAATATTTTCAAACAGGAGACACCTGAGTCCTTACATATCCAAATTAGTAAAGCAAATCTATCGCCTAGTCAATGAAAGCATCCTCAAATTTCTCCATGCTTTATTTGCATCTCCACGTCATCACAAACCCATTTCTGTATGAAATGCTAAAGCCTCAGAAAAATATACTTCCGGGACACATTTACTTTTCCAGCCCCGAATAATAATTAACAAAAATACGCTCCCTTGGTTTTGGTCCTTTCGTGATACCATTATTTTCTTCAAAAATTAATGTTTATGTTATACTAGGTTTTCAAAAAACCAAGGAAGCACATATGTTCATAAATACGTGACAACTGAAATACCATAGACGCCCAAATGTCATCTATGCCCATGGCTTTTTTTTACTCTAACATAACTGGCATGTTTTAGAACAAACATGCTATGGTAGCCTGTTATTTGTTTAAATGCTTATAAGCACATTTTGTGAAAGGGCTGTAAATAAATGCTCACATTTTGTTGAGTGGCTATAAATGCATTTCAGTGCACTGCGTGTTGTTTACACGCTTATATTTCTGTAATTAGAAGAAAAAATATGCTACATTGTAATTGTCAGGACCCCCCCCCCCACCCTGGTGACAATATCAATGACCGCTAACCTACTGGTTTGATTAGACGAATGTACGGGGCTCATAATTGAAGAGTTTCATTTTTATGACAAAAAGCAAAGCAGGACAGTATCACTTCATAAATTTGGAGATGTTATATAATTAATTAAGAACTCCTGTGACATTACGCAATTGATGAGAAAAACCCGACCGTCGGGTTTAAATATCAAACCTGGGAGTTGATGACTATCGAATATCGCTATGAAATATTAACAAATGATCATTAAAAACACAGTATTGATCCAATCAAACGGAAATTTTTGATAAAGAAAAGAAGATCTGGCGTGTTTACATTTTGGAAAAGAAACACACCTTTTATGTCCAATCATCCTAAACATTTTGTCCCCAACCAAAAATGAGCAGGGGCAGGGGGCAGATTATCTTGGTTTCTAAAATTTGATAGCCATATCAATTTCTGAGGAATCTGTTTTAGGGGCACAATTCATACGTGCACTGCTTTTTGCTATTATTGACTTTCGAGGTGTGTTTTTGGCGACCGTTGTGCACTGCACTAGAAAACCAGTCACCGTCTATCTCCCCTTGTCTGCATCGCTAAATCCTTAGGCTGAACTTCTCTCCATGTTTTAAAGGTGGATTTGCACCAGTGGTCATTGGGCACTTTGAGGCATGCTGCCCAGGTGATGCTTTCGTTCCCCCAAGTGACATCTGGAAGCAAAGATTCACTTCAGCATGTCAACTTCCTTCAGCATATCAAGAAACAGACAAAACAAATCACAGATGTGGTCAGTTAATCCTAGCGTCACCAAATAAAACTGTGAGGTCGCAGTGGACACAACCACCCACGTGCGCTAAGGAGAAGTGATAGGAACCATTTGTGAAAGGTGAGGATGTACCCTGAGTGGTAATACTCTTTTGATCATGTGACTCATTTTTTGTTTGCTCAACAAAA
This sequence comes from Pteropus vampyrus, assembly GCF_000151845.1. NCBI lineage: Eukaryota > Metazoa > Chordata > Mammalia > Chiroptera > Pteropodidae > Pteropus > Pteropus vampyrus. Next base: position 465,627 of record NW_011888862.1, read on the forward strand.
CAGTGTGTGTTTTTCCTGAGAGGAAAGACTTCAATATATATTTACTCGGAGCTCTTAATTTATACTTCCTTTCCTTTTAATTGACGTCTTGTGAACTAAAATTAGCTGGTGAACCACAGTATCTCACTATCAGAGCAAACTCTCTTGGCTGAGGTTGCAATAATTAGACCCACCGTCGTCTGAAGTTGCACAGACATCTGGAGACTTGGCTTATTTCCTCCCTAATGTATTCTATCCGTATTTAGAGAGACATTTTTTAATTTGACAAACAGTCGTATTAATTATCATTCCCTGTGCTGGAGTCAAATGAATAATTTCATGTTCAAAGTGAAGTTCAAACAGTTTTGCCCATGACATCACTGAATAAAAAGCCTACGCGAAAAAGAATTCTTTCGTGAAATCCGAGATGATCAGAGCATTCTAGTTCACCAATAAGCTGGATATCAGTTACGCAAGGAATAAAAGGTCACAGGTCCTCTAAAATCCCACATTTGCTACAGGCATTCCTCCTCCACTGTCTCGTTTGTGCGGTAACTAGATGCAGGTACGATGCCAGTGAAATTAGTTTTCCCTGACGAGTGAGGAAAATAAATGCCCCACGAATGCCCAAAGCCAGATTTTACCTGCTGCCATTCCTTCCTCTCTCTCTCTCTCTCTCTCTCTCTCTCTCTCTCTCTCTCTCTCCCCCTCCCTCCCTCCCTCCCGCAAGGACTGAAAATGATCCAGATTTTTTGAAATGCACCCTCACCTTGACAATGGTAAAATTACAAGCAGCAGTCAACTTTTACAAGATACCCTCATTGTGTAACATTCAGAGGCTGCCAAAAAAACATGCTAAAACGGATCAGTTAACAAAGGTGAGGAGAAAACCTTCACGTGCCATGTAGCTAGCAGTGAATACACTTTTGATTTCCATGACATTTACTGGCGGAAAGGGGTTGGCTTAAGGCAGATTGGACTAACCTTCAATTTGTCATAGCGCTCACTCAAAGCTGCCACCTGATGATCTCGGTGCCGCCCAACCAGTTTACACAAGGCACAGATTAACTGGTCATCGGTCACACAGTACATATTCACCTTCTCATCCTCGTGTTCCAGGCACATCAGCCCCCGGATGTGTGAGTCTGGAATTGGCTCAATCAGACGATGGCCTGTAAAGGGCTTCTTGTTTGGGTGAGTGGCTTTCAGGCACTCGTCACAGTAGGACACTTCGCAAGTGACACAGGTCTTCACAGCGTCCTGGGCAGGATCCTGGTCACAGAACTGACAGAGGACTTTCTCGGCGGACGTCATGGCGTTGGCGTCGAATGCCCGCTCTCGGCGGGTCTCACTGGGGGAATTGGGTCCGCTCACGGATGCCTTCTGGAACCTATCGATGATGTTCTGCAGGGTGACGTTGCGCTTGAGCCCGTCTAGACCTCGCTGGCTGAGAGTGATGACATGTCTGCAGGTGGGGCACTGGAAGGCGGTGATAGACTCCACGGACTCGTTGGTGGCACAGTGTGACACCAGGATGCGGTGGGCGCAGTTGAAGCAGAGGCTGTGTGCACAGGGTAGCAGGAGAGGGTCCTCGAAGAGCTCCAGACAGATAGGGCAGGTCAGCTCCGACTCCAGTGTTTCCATCTTCAGGCAAAGCTCTCTTGGGTCATCAGCAAATTCCAAGGAAGCTGATCAAGTGTCTGGAAACAGGACATAAGATCTGATTAGGCACGAGGGGCCCAGCCACGGGGGCCGTCGGCTTTGAAAGCATCTCAGAATAATTCCAAATACAGCTCACGGAAGGGTAAATCTGTGTACATTCCAAATAATTCTCTTTCTATTCACTAGGGAATTAAGGAGGGCGGAGGTGGGGGGGGAACACCCTAAGCCAGCCTATCAGCTGACATTTTCTCAAAGTTCCAGTCAGTGGGTCGTGGGGGGCAATTTTGTTCCTTAAAAGGTTTTACTCCAAATTGGCAAGTTATCGAAACTATAATTTTCATAATTTGTATCTAATCGCAATAATCTTATTGTGTCACAGCCAAGTTTTACCCTCCGTTGAAAATTAAAGTGTAGAAGCGTTAGTTAATGAACTACAGAGTCTTTCATAACTTTGAATTTATAAACTTACGTGCTCATATATATGTTGCAAGGACATTTTACCCTGCAATACCAAACCAGGCTTCACAGAAGGAGAAAGGCACTTATCGTAGAAATGGGCATGGAATGTATATGAAATCAAATGCATGATTTCAGCAGAAATAATGCTTAAATATAGCATGTCGATTTTCAAAATATATTCTTGAGGGAAAAAAACAGATTTTCACAAAGACGATCGTGACAGAGGCAATGTTTTTGGCATATGTTTACTGCTCTACTGAATAATTCTATTGTTTAATCCGGGCAATGGGACGTCGGCGGGCAGAACGACGCGGAGAAAAATATCTAAGGGCCTTTTTAGTGGCCGCGGTGAGCTCGGGTACCAATGACTAATAACGATTTAGTCAATTAGAACAAGGATTTTAGTGGCTACGATATCCATTTGCTAAGTGGTAATAATCACAGTTTAGAAAGCAGTTTAAGGTAATGGTATCACTCCAACGTGGCTTGCAAGGGCTTCTGAGGGACCCCGAACAGCCCTCCTGGCCTAAAATCTCCCACCAAGGGCTCGTCACTGTAGCCAGCGAGCTGGCAGGAGGTCCAGCCTCACCCTCAGAGCGTGACCTCCACCAGCCTTGCCACTTCCCTCCAGGCCACCTTCGGGTGGCCCAGCTTCACGCTCCCCTCGCCTGAAGTCCCGCAGCTTTTGTGAACTCTTGCCTGCCTTCTCTTCAAAAAGGGTAGGGGGTGGCGGGGAGGATCCCACGTCAGCTCCAGTTCATTAAGGGGGAAGAGTCTCATGCTCATTAGCAGGCCTGGGAACCGAGCCTCTTTGAACCTTCTCCCTTTCAAGACCATTAGCAGAGGTCTGTGGAACAGTGCTGGGCATATTAATTGCAGCCCACTGCTGGCTGCGGGAGAATAGTGTGGTTCCCCGGGTGGGCGCAAGGTTCAAATCACCCTCCAGGGGGTTTTCTCAGCCAGATTTATGGGAAGCCTTCACATCCAGGGCAATGTTTAGTGATTCCAACAATCAGCCTTTTTGTATTCACACCTCCGTTTATTTACACAATTCTCCATTTCTGGAATCCCCTGACCCCGTCTGAAACGGCATCCCTCAGAAATACCATGTGGCGCTTGGGTTAAATTAATGCTCATCTTGCTACCAACCGAATGGGAACTGATCATTAAAAGTGTAGAGTTCTGTGCTGAGCTTGTTAAAAATTAAAGAGCCGCTGGCTCCACAGAAGCCTGGTATCTTAAAAAAAAAGAACCTTTAACCATTTGCTAATATTAACTACATAAGGAAAAAATAAATGGGCAGCCGGACAGGACGTATTAAAGCTTGCTCGTCTTTCCACAACCTGCAATGGAACCCGATCCCAGGGCTGCTGTTGTGAGAAACTTATCATCCTTTCTTCTTCCCAGGCAACTCAACGTACAGGTGGCTTGGAAGCAATTGAAAGGTTTTACCTACTGATCATTATTTTAGTTAAGCATGGAAAAATAGAATTATGCCTCAATCTAATTTCTTCTCTCTTCCCATCACGAACACGTAAATTAAAGTAAAAACGTAACCCTTTTAGTCTGCTTTGTCGTCAGGTGCGACAAGGAGAACACTTACTGAAGGACCTCAACAGAGGGATGAGCGTCAATGACGTCTGGTCTGAGCTATGACGACGGTGTTTCTAAGTAGATGCCAGGATTCCATCCCGGAATGGCACGGCCTTTCTAGAAGTGATTCTATTGCTGACCGCAATGGAAACTCGCATTTTATTCAACAGACATTTACTGAATGCCAGGCACTGCGCTGGCTCGAGAGGCTAGAATCTGGCATCCTCATCATCCGACCTCTATGATCACGGGCAAAGCGAAAATCATCTCTGTCCTTGATTATCGCGGTGCCTTTCTACATGATTTCCTATCTCCCCTCCCAACTGCACATCCCTCCATAATCTATCCTCCACTCAGAAGCCAGCAATCCTGTTCAAACATGACGGGACCCGCCTTTGTTCTGCTCTCCCCTCTAGGGGCTTCCCATCTCACTCTCAGAGAAATCCACCAGAAGGAAACCAGCCTCTGAAAACAGAGACTCAGATGATGACCTCACTTCCTCCCACGCTACCCCTTGTTCTGCTCCGGGCACATGGCCCCGTGATTCCTGAAACATGCCAAGCACGTCCTGTCTCCCCCTCACAAGGTCTTGGAATCCACGTAACTCTCTGCTCCGGTGTCACCTTCTACGTGAACCCACGTAGAACCAATTCTCCTGCTGCCGCCACAGCCACCCGTCCACTTGTCACGGCAATCCTTCTCCACCGCGGTTTGTTTTTCTCTGTTACATTTATTACCAACATATTCTATTAGTTTGTTCACGGTTCCGTCTCTCCCCGCTGTCACGCCACTCGAATACACGCTCTACAAGAGCAGAGACTTTGCTCTGCTCCTGGACGGATGTACCGCCAGTGCCCGAAACAGCGCCTTGCACATAGTGGGACTCGAACATTCACTGATTGCATTAATACACGTACTGAAGTTGGGGTTGAAACCAAAAAAGGATAAAACATAACCACTGCCTTTAAGGATCTCTCAGTATATTAGAACAGAGGCCAGCAAACTTGTTCTATAATGGGCAGGACAGTAAATATTTTTGGCATGTCAGGCCATATAGTCTCTGTTGCAACTGCTCGACTTTCATAATAGCAGACGAAAGGAGTCCTACACAATACGCGGATGAATGAGTGTGGTTATCCAACAAAATCGTGTTTACAAAAAGGGGTAGCAAGCTGGATTGGGCCTGCAGATCTTATTCTGCTGACCCATGTATTACAAGAAAGAGACACGTAGAGCGAGCCAAAACATAAATAAAAATCACTCTCAGAGAGGTATGAATAAAATGCTGTGCGGGCGACAATGGCAATGACGGTAGATTGAGACCGACAAGAACGTACAAGTTTCAAGTGCTAACGGGAAATGATATGTAATGGGATTTCACCCTGACATCAATGGAAAGAAATGATGTGAGCTGACCGCTTAGGGGCAATTCATGTAAGGAAGATTTAACTGCAGCTGCTCAGAACTGGATCCTTTTCTTTTGCTATAGCACCTGGCGTGGTGCCTTGTGCAAGTGTCTACGCTGTAAATGATGGTTCAATGTATTAAGCGGAGACAAAATATCTAGACGCAGAGTGAGCTTCAGCCAGTTTTCTGAATCTTTTGCCTATATCCGGCCCTAAAGGTAGGAGATTTTCGATCTGACGTCGCTAATGGATCTCGTTTTTTCTACTTTCGTCCAGATTTTGCCACGACGTAGACATCGTTCTTGTTAAATGACTCAACAGTACGTTACTAGTAAGCATGCGTGCCATATTCCCTTGCCTTAAAAGTTTGCGTGGTTTGTTTTCTAGTTTTCTTTAAAGTATCTCTTTTGATAACTGCAAATGCCATTCATGCTTTCGCCAAATACTGAAGTTTCTCTAGGTGCTTGGTCCTGGGACAAGGGCTGGTAACATCGGGCCCCTCCCTCAATAACCTTACGGTCCATTACAAGAGAAGGAATACGAACAAATTGCTATGCAACGTAACAAAAGACACATGTCAAGGACTGGGTGAAGAGGATGGGGAAGCTTCCTGAAGTAGGCAGCATGCGA
>NW_011888862.1:471405-474148 GCF_000151845.1 Pteropus vampyrus
TATTAAGCGGAGACAAAATATCTAGACGCAGAGTGAGCTTCAGCCAGTTTTCTGAATCTTTTGCCTATATCCGGCCCTAAAGGTAGGAGATTTTCGATCTGACGTCGCTAATGGATCCCGTTTTTTCTACTTTCGTCCAGATTTTGCCACGACGTAGACATCGTTCTTGTTAAATGACTCAACAGTACGTTACTAGTAAGCATGCGTGCCATATTCCCTTGCCTTAAAAGTTTGCGTGGTTTGTTTTCTAGTTTTCTTTAAAGTATCTCTTTTGATAACTGCAAATGCCATTCATGCTTTCGCCAAATACTGAAGTTTCTCTAGGTGCTCGGTCCTGGGACAAGGGCTGGTAACATCGGGCCCCTGCCTCAATGACCTTACGGTCCATTACAAGAGAAGGAATACGAACAAATTGCTATGCAACGTAACAAAAGACACATGTCAAGGACTGGGTGAAGAGGATGGGGAAGCTTCCTGAAGTAGGCAGCATGCGAGGTGGGTTCTAGAAGACGAACAGGGGTTCGCCGAGAACACAGAGGTAAGTAAGGGTAGATTCTGAACATGTTATCTTTTTGGAACTCCCATAATTTAATTTGCAAGCCTAAGGGGGAGGGGGAGCGCGCCCGCAAGCTTCTTAGCTGTCACTACAATGGAAGGAAATCACACTTGCATATCATTGCCAGGAAATCCTATAGGTCAACACTTTTCTGAATGGGCTGACCGGTCCTCATTCAGAGGAGGATGTGGGAAACCACGGGAACCCCTTGCGACAAACTGGGAATGGCGACGACTCACGGCTCACACTTCTGCTCGTCCAAGGTTTGCAGTCTAGAGCAGGGCGCAGAATTGTGAGTGAAAGGAAAGAGCTGGAGGGGTGACCAGACGATCTAGAATGGTCCGCGGCTCGGCTATTTATCAGCTGCGTGTCCCTGGGTGAGTATTCACAGATGTTCCTTCCAGCGCTCACAGTGATCACATCCCTAAGCAGGAGAATCTTTAGTCACAAGTTACCTTTGAGCCCTGCATCCTGGGACACACCGAATGCAAGGTGTCTTTCAAGAAACTTCCTTACAGATTTCAAGACTTCTGAGGAGAGCAGTTCTTTAAAATGGAAAATTAATAGATGGATATTTCAGAGGAAAACAATAACTATGTATTTTTACACTTCTCCCTCTTTCCTTCCCTCTCTCATTCTGTGTATCACTAAAATTATGCTTTTCTGGTTTTCCTCTCTAACCACTGCTGACTTCTTGCAGCTAACCAAAGTCAAGGTGCTTTCTAAAGGTCCAGCTTTCCTTCAAAAAGCTAGGTTGTTCATTCATTTCATGTTCTGCCTCTGATAATGACTCCTAAGCATGGACCTCAAATGCCATCTCTTTCCAGAATCTCAGTTCGACACTGACAGTTCTTTGCTTCATTTCCTCTAAGTGTCCCAACTCAGAGTGTGCATCTCATGGGAGTTCTCAGCTTCTATCCCAAACCTGTCTGCCCTCCAAGAGTCCAGGTGTCTCATAGAGTTTCCATTTCCAGTCTCCTGATCACCACGAGTCAGAAACCCACCACACTTTCTACGCCTCTCTCTCTCTGGGAGAGGCAGAATAATGGCCCCCAAAGACGTCCACACCCTAATTCCCGGAACCCGTGAGCATATCAGGTTACAAGGCAAAGAGGAAATCAGGTTGCAGATGGAATTAAGGTTGCTAAGCAGCTGACTTTGAGACCAAGATATTAGACGAGATCATCCTGGTGTACCCGATGTCATCACAAGGGTCCTTAAATGTCAAAATGGGAGGCAAAAGAGTAGTGTTAGACGATGCGATGTGAAAAAGACTCGAGAGGCCATTGCTGGCTCAGAAGACGGAAGGGGTCCACAAGCCACGGGATGTGGGCGGCCTCTAGAAGCTGAAAAAGGTAAAGAAACATATTCTTCCCTAGAACCTCCAGAAAGGAATGCGGCCCTGCAGAGACCTTGAATACAGCCTAGTGGGACCTGTGTCATACTTCTGACCTCCAGCATCGTTTAAAGCCATCAAGTGTTGTGGTAATATGCTACAGTATCAATAAGAAACTATGCACTCTCTGTCCCCCGAAAGCAAATCGTTAGCCAATACACGTAAGTGTCAATCCTTAGCAGTTCTTCGGTTTCCTTCCCACTGCCTCTGTGTTGATCTAGATCTTTACTGCATTCCTAGACTCATTTGCTATTTGACCTCCAATCTTACGTCCTTCGGTTTCATCTCTGCAACATGCTTCTGGCACCACAGCTTTTTCCTGTCACTTCTCTTAAAGGAGGAAAACATTGTGCAGCTCCCTGCCGCCCAAAGTAGGGGTCCTGACGCCTTATCTCCTTTTTCAAAGCCTTGCCCAAGTTTCTCCCAAACTACTTCTTCAACTTTATTCCCTTCATCCCAGTCGGTGGGACCATCTCCTGCTCTTAGTAATTGCCTTTCCTCTTTTTCCTAGCGCGAATCATTTTTTTTCCTTCATGAAGTATTTTTTGGTTTTATGTTTATTTTCTAGTTTTGTTTTTTTTTTTTTTTTTTTTAAGATGAGATTAGAACATCCTAGAGGCCCAAAGATTCCCTGGTCACTCTTGTATTTGGTGATCTCATACTAAACAAAGGGGCATTGTTTTAAAAGATGGCTCTACACAGCGTGGCGTGTCTTAAATGTTTACGATTAGCAAAGTAAAGCTTTTAAATGAAAAACACAAAGCAATATAATTATCCTAGTCACAAAATAA
>NW_011888862.1:474198-513159 GCF_000151845.1 Pteropus vampyrus
TCTTTCCTTCCCTCTCTCATTCTGTGTATCACTAAAATTATGCTTTTCTGGTTTTCCTCTCTAACCACTGCTGACTTCTTGCAGCTAACCAAAGTCAAGGTGCTTTCTAAAGGTCCAGCTTTCCTTCAAAAAGCTAGGTTGTTCATTCATTTCATGTTCTGCCTCTGATAATGACTCCTAAGCATGGACCTCAAATGCCATCTCTTTCCAGAATCCCAGTTCGACACTGACAGTTCTTTGCTTCATTTCCTCTAAGTGTCCCAACTCAGAGTGTGCATCTCATGGGAGTTCTCAGCTTCTATCCCAAACCTGTCTGCCCTCCAAGAGTCCAGGTGTCTCATAGAGTTTCCATTTCCAGTCTCCTGATCACCACGAGTCAGAAACCCACCACACTTTCTACGCCTCTCTCTCTCTGGGAGAGGCAGAATAATGGCCCCCAAAGACGTCCACACCCTAATTCCCGGAACCCGTGAGCATATCAGGTTACAAGGCAAAGAGGAAATCAGGTTGCAGATGGAATTAAGGTTGCTAAGCAGCTGACTTTGAGACCAAGATATTAGACGAGATCATCCTGGTGTACCCGATGTCATCACAAGGGTCCTTAAATGTCAAAATGGGAGGCAAAAGAGTAGTGTTAGACGATGCGATGTGAAAAAGACTCGAGAGGCCATTGCTGGCTCAGAAGACGGAAGGGGTCCACAAGCCACGGGATGTGGGCGGCCTCTAGAAGCTGAAAAAGGTAAAGAAACATATTCTTCCCTAGAACCTCCAGAAAGGAATGCGGCCCTGCAGAGACCTTGAATACAGCCTAGTGGGACCTGTGTCATACTTCTGACCTCCAGCATCGTTTAAAGCCATCAAGTGTTGTGGTAATATGCTACAGTATCAATAAGAAACTATGCACTCTCTGTCCCCCGAAAGCAAATCATTAGCCAATACACGTAAGTGTCAATCCTTAGCAGTTCTTCGGTTTTCTTCCCACTGCCTCTGTGTTGATCTAGATCTTTACTGCATTCCTAGACTCATTTGCTATTTGACCTCCAATCTGACGTCCTTCGGTTTCATCTCTGCAACATGCTTCTGGCACCACAGCTTTTTCCTGTCAGTTCTCTTAAAGGAGGAAAACATTGTGCAGCTCCCTGTCGCCCAAAGTAGGGGTCCTGACGCCTTATCTCCTTTTTCAAAGCCTTGCCCAAGTTTCTCCCAAACTGCTTCTTCAACCTTATTCCCTTCATCTCTTATACCAGCGACCCCAGTCGGTGGGACCATCTCTTGCTCTTAGTAATTGCCTTTCCTCTTTTTCCTAGCGCGAATCATTTTTTTCCTTCATGAAGTATTTTTTGGTTTTATGTTTATTTTCTAGTTTTTTTTTTTTTTTAAAGATGACATTAGAACATCCTAGAGGCCCAAAGATTCCCTGGTCACTCTTGTATTTGGTGATCTCATACTAAACAAAGGGGCATTGTTTTAAAAGATGGCTCTACACAGCGTGGCGTGTCTTAAATGTTTACGATTAGCAAAGTAAAGCTTTTAAATGAAAAACACAAAGCAATATAATTATCCTAGTCACAAAATAACTGAAGTATTTATTGAAAAATAGTATTTCCTAGTACACGACAGAATGGGACCCAGGTTTAAAGTTATATAATCCATCTCGTTCTTTCACTAGAGTCAGATTAGCTCTGGGACCAATACAGGCATGCACGCACGAGCACACGCACAAACACAAATCTCATATGGAGATAATATTCAGCCTAAATTTGAGGCCAATTATGAATGGGTGGCCTGAGCCAAAAGACCACCTTCCCCTGAAAACTCCCCACGATAAACCTGGATGTAAGAGGCTCGTGCCTTTGGGGGTTAAGGAAACTCAATCAACAGAGAGGCGGAGAAGTACGGGTGAGGGCTGTAGGGATGATGGAACCTTGGCACCCAAGCGATGGTCGAGGTAATCTGGCTGATCCAGTTGCCTTGGCAGATGGCCCCATGCTCCCTCTGGAATCCAGCTATCATCATCCTGAGATAGCACTCACCCCAGGAGGTGACTTTCCCAGAGGGAGGAGGGCTTTCTTTTGTCCAAGATATAAGATCTGGAAGGAAGACTGAGAAAAAGTTCCCAGTGGAGGAGAAAGGACATCAGAACTTAAAAGAGTTCGGATGTAGGGTTTGGGCTGGAGAAGGGAGGTGCAGAACTCAGGATGGGGGTGTCTTTATGGATTATTGTTATAGGCCAAGGAGACAGAAGTTCGAGGGGATCGCGTCTGCTGGATTCATCTGTTTTTGCCCCCTCTTTTGAAATAGGAGGCAAAACTACTGACCAGGCAAGTCCATGCAGAGAACACATTTAAAACCCTGCCTATGCTGTCGCAACCGTGGCCACCATCCTGCTTGGTAACTTATTTTAGAATTTCACAACTTTATTCCTTGGATCTCCTGGCCTCTGCGATGAGGCAATGAAGATAATCTGCACCTTGAAGAAACACCTAGGATCCCCGTGAAGGTAGCCCGCGTTGCAAGGGTTAATCCATGGCCAAAGTCAATGAGCAGTTTCTAGTTCAAAATCCTAAGAATATGGAAATTTTACCCATATTTTCAATAAGTGACCGAGAATTAGGAGTCTCCAGACCGAGTGCATTCTATGAACTCAATCGCCTACTAGAATTAAGCAGATATTTGATTGTCGGCATTTCATCCGTGAGCTTTTTAATTCCACATTTCTCTTAATGGAGGCACTGCTATTTTAATCATAGGATATACCCATTTCTCAGTGCTTCCCCACATGTCAGGTCTGCATGGTCTACGAAAAATAATCATTTTTTCTAATTTGGAGTATATGAAAAAGAGCACACGTGCCAGCCACCGATAATTTCACTTTCAGTCCCTCGCTCTGTACCCTTCTGAAAGCCATCACTAGGAGGGAAATTCATGAGTCACTAGACAAAGGAATAAACTTGGATAGCAACACTAGGTGGCCTGCAATCAATTATTGGTATCAGGTGGCTCTCAGCCACTGCCTGGATGATTCTCAGGGCACTTCCTCTGTTTCCACTCCCCCAAATATCCTCTGGGGTATGGGAACTAAGTTCGACGTTAAATTTACCGAAACATAACCGAGGTGACAAACACACTGTAAAAAGCACACAATGTTACACCGAGCCACATAAAAATGGTTTGGAAAAAGAAATTCCTAAAAGTGTACCGAAAAAGGGTCAGCATCAGAAATGTTATGAATCAAATAAATTTCATTCTTTATGAGTCCTGAATTTCAGAAACATGATCAAGTCCATTTCCTACCCCGTCTCTTCACATGGGTAATTAAGATTTAGTTGACTTACTGTCATCTGGATTTCTGCTATGAGATGACGCCTGTTATAGAACCACACGTGGAGTGATTTTTTTAAAGACCGTGGAATGATGTTCTGACCTTGGATGAGCAGAAATACAGACTTTCAGCGGACTCCCAACTTCAGAACTGTAAAACCTTGGAATTTAACCTCGGTGTCTGAGGCAGGGTTTGCAACAGAGACTAACGTCAGAAGGGACTTGCTCTCATCTCACGTAAAAACTGGATGCTACATCCAAGATGAATTCAGCACGAATGGAGTTATTTTAAATAACATCGCACAAGCACTCAATGTATCCTACAGCTGAGTTATAAAAACCACAGAATAAATGTACTCCCCGAATGCTACTTTGCTGCTTAGTACCCTGGCTGATTTGAGAGACGAGTGAATCAGTAAGTGCACGACAAAACAGGGCCATGGAGTGAGGGGGAGAGGAGAGAGAGGGGGATGCACTGGGATTTAATGGCATTCTGAAAGACTGGAAATCGATATCACAACATAGGCAGATGACGGCAGAGAGCAGGAAAAATGCAAAGTGGTTCTTAAAGCAACAGTGTAAATAATACATTGAGTAGGAACAGGCGATAAAAAACAGTGATCCCGTAACATTCTATAGGTAATGCCTCCGAAATGACATTGTGGTTAACCTCTGACTGTCAGCACACTCAAACTCGTTCACTTAATCAGTGACAGATGACTGAGAATTTCTGCCAACCAAATTTTAGGGCACCGGAGGGACCGATTGAAAAAAAATAAGTGACAAGCAGATAAGCGCTGAGGCACTAGCCTCAACTTTTAAAACAACTGATTAGTACAAGATTTTCAATAACTCGTCATTTCATCCTTATTCTAAGAAGTGTTAAAGTTAAAACGTTTGACCTGATACCTAAAGCGACGGCCAGGGAAGACTTTTAATTTCACCAAACAACCACCTGGTAGAATTTCTGCAAATTGAATTAAACTGTTCCCAAAACCTTTCCTGTACTTGCACATCTGTCTCTCACACGCTTGTTTTTTTAGTAATTAGATCTCTAGGACATGCTTTAAAATAATCACATACCCTTCTTGACCATGCAACCTGATTAATAATGAATGAACATTCCTGAAAAGAATCACTCGAAAGCATGGCAGATGTCTTTTAGGGATATGAAGGCTTTAATGATAAAAATTAAGGAGAAATGGGAGCTAGGTCACACTGTCTGGTTATTTTAATTGAAACCTACTCTCCCAAATTTACTTAACAGAACGCTGAAACACACCTTCTGGAGTTCACTTATGCAAGCAGACAAACAAAAAAGACAAAATGGCAATGCAAAAAAAGCAATCCAGATTTCTCCAGGGACAACTGACCGGACGACTGACCGATCCTGCTCTGTCTTAATAGTGAAGAAACCCCCTCGACAGTCTCAGAAATGCAATTTGTTGTACTGAAAGGCTGATAAACAGGTTAAAAACAGGAAATAGCACATTCGCCCTTAATAATCCTTCTAGCATCTCTCCAGACTCTTACAAACAGATCGCCTTGAATACCCACCAATGGACTGCACCCTAGTTCTTTTTGAAGAAACATCGCCGTAGGCAGAGGATGGGAACCCACGAAATGACAGACAAGCCACCGAGACCAGATGGTGGGTGGCAGGCAGTGCTGGAGCGGTCCTGTGTGTCTGTGAGAGCGTCAACAGTGAACCACAACAGGAAAATCGACGCGACAATTCCAGGAAGGCCAGCTCCACCTCATCCACCCCGCCAGGGTTGCTGAGTTGAAAAATCCAACCTCCCTCTTACTTTTCCACATGCCTCTGACACGGACCCCGTCGTGGCTTCCCTATGCCCTGACCCACTTCAACATTCAACTGAAACCAGATGAAAAGCCAGCTCAGGTCAGGTCAACACCCAAGAAAAAAAAATGATAAGTTGGCACCAGGATCTGTACACCCTCTTTCCTCACAGGGAGCAGCAGCGAGTCAGTATGCTACAGCTGAGCGCTGGATGCCAGCTTTCCACACTGCCAACAGGAGCTGCCCTGCCCGGCTCCCACAGTCAGCGACTGATGGTCGCCTAGCTTGCATTTCGGTCCTTTCGGTGTGCTACTGAGTACATCATCACATTGTGCTCTGGACATTGCTTTTTTATTTTTAATAATACGCTTATTATTTTGTGTCTAGTTAACCAATGCCACCATAATATCTATATCTATATCTAAATATATATATCTGGAAGAAGTCTTTTAAAATGTTACGGCAGGAAAAATGATCTCTTGTACAGACAGGACAAAGCAGAGTAATTTTTTCTTCCAAAAATAGAGATCTAAATTGCTATCTACCATGCTGATAAACAATTGAAAATATGTGTTCGAAATATATACATATGTAATTACACACAAACAAGTTCACGGACATACATGTATATAATGTGCACGCACGGCGCATCTCATGTATATATGTATAATATGTGTATACCTACATATAATACATACATAAACACACACACGGCGAAGTCGTCATGGGCGTCCCAAATTTCAGTCTCCAGAATGGCAAAGAAAGAGTGAACTGAGGATGGAAAGTCATCTTGTCAAAACGGATTGTCTAAAGGAAGAAGGCGAAGCTGTCTTCCCCACAGCAAACAACAATGAAATGTGTCCTGCTCTGTAGTTCTTTCAAGGACGTTGCTTATCACAATGTCAGGCAAGAACTGCCACTAAAGTAAATCATCAGCAAAGTGTAAAAATACCTAACCGAACCAAAACAAACACGCTGACTGTAAACCTGCGCGGGTCCCTTTATACACCAGACATCTGGACTCCACCAAAGGTGTTTAAAGAACATTCTTGATAAAGGGCGAACAGGAGGCAAGAGGTACTTCCTCATGTTGCGCCATTTGCATATTGCAGCGCCTACTTTTCATGGCATTGCGACACCTTACAGTAAGCCAAAGTGTGCTTCGCACGCTCAGACATCAAAGCGCAAGCATATATTTTCTTGCCTTACGTCTCTACAAATGATAATTTCATTTGTCTTCTAAAAATAAACAAAGGGATTGCTCCATTTCACGTACAGATGACTTCCCTAAGCAGCCCTCACTGTCCACGGAAGAGACTCACTTACACCGTCAAACAGAATTTGAAAGAACTTTTCATCGAGAGATTCAAAAGCATCGTTTCTGTTAAAACGACGTTAAAATCGTCAAAATTGCTGAGACATTTTGGCGTTGTGCAAAATTCGCCTGAACACCTCAAGTGGAAACATCAGGAAACACATTTACTCCACCCCTCAAAACCAAAAGGAAATGATCAACAACAACAAATTTTAAAATCTTCTAAAGAGCATAGTCTGACAAGCTTTACAGGAAATTTTCCACTATCAGAGGGGCTCAGACACTTCATTATCTCTTACAGTTTATGTTAAGAAATAAAGCATCCGATTTTAAAGGCAAATGGAACCTATTGTGTATTGTATTGAAAATGACTGATATTTTCCAGGTCTGTCCTGTACCAGGGTCCCAGGGAAGAACAGGGTTCTGAGGCAGTAACAGCAGATTTGAAAGAGAAGGAAGGGAGAGAGAACTCATCACACCTAGTTACACACAGAAGTCCACAAGCAAGTCTCCCGGAGTGCGGACCAGCAGCGTGACGGTGGAAGAAACGGAAGCCACTGATTCCTGTGAAAGCACCCACAGGTGAAAAGCGCTTAAACACCACCTTCCCTGAATGCTTTTCCGAGTGCATTTCAAATTCGAGAGGAATTTCTATATACATCCATAGAGCTATTTCTGTATCTATATAAAATCCTACATATGTCTACAATGGAATTCGTTTTTGTCGCCATATACAAATATGTCTGTGTATATATGCACACACACACAGACCAAAGCACCTTTGCAAAATTACTTGGGACTTACGGAATTCACTCTTCGGACCTCCTGAATTAGAGAAAATTCCCTTCCTCTGGGCAAAAACAGAAACTTGCAAATAATCTATGCACTAAAAAAGAAAAAAAAAATACGCCCACTCATTTCTGAAAAGGGTAGCCTGGAAATTAGCAAAATGACCTAGGAGGTCTAGTCTCTGAAGGAAAGGCCAGTTGAGCTGGATTTTTGCAGCAAGTAGATTCCACCTGGAAAACCACTTGCCACTTGGGGAAACTTTTCCTTACTTCTTTTATTAAATACTCCTCTAGAAGGCAGAGCAAGTACACACTCTCCCCTTCCCACTTATTATCCGCCAGGAGAAAAATGCATCAAAAAATAGTCGCTGATGACGGCCAACGTGGCATATCACAACTGTGTTCTGAGCTCTGGAAAACCTAAGTTCAGCCATGGAATCGACCAATCTGGTCCCATGACTCACCAAGGTAATGGCGATGTTACATAGTAACGGATTCCTATTGTATGAAAGGACTGGGAAATTCTCTCGAATATGATAGCTCCTTTTCTCAAAGGAAATTGCTTTTTCTCTCAACTTCAAAGCGAGCCACACACAAAAACCTCATGCTCACAATACCCTGAAGCTACTTTGGGATCTTCAAAAATAAAGAAAAGTAACCCTTATTCACAACTCCTGGTTAACTATTATGAAGAACATGCTTTAATGACTTCCCATGATCGCTGAAGCCCGACCGTCAGGGACTGAAGTCTTTTTTTTTTTTTCCCCCCTAAGGCGCAGAAAGAGGAGTGACTCTTTTTGTCCTGAACTGTTATTGTAAAGCACCACATGAGAGAAGGGGATGATGGGAACGTGGCAATGAAAAGGACAACCGCGCTGACAAACGAAAACAGGATATTAAGAATGGAGTTGGACTACGTGTTCCTAAAGAACAAAGGCGGGAGCTTCTTGGGAGAAATGCGATCAAAAGTGCTTTGAACAGATTTAAATACTAACGGATGAACTAGTTTTTCAGGAAGCAAGAGATCTTGAAGTCCGGGGCGGTGTAATTAGGTTATCGTTAAAACACGCACATACACAGACAACTTAAAGCAGGCATGAAATTAAAAGTGCTTTCGAATTACGTTAAATCATCCACTCTCCAATTTCAGAAATCTTGAAATTTCTAGATCTATCTTTTGCCCCATCTAAACGAAGATACCGTTTTTTAATGAACCGAGCTAACTTTGTATATATTACTAAAAACATGGAATTTTTTACAAAAAGAAAACCACCTCTCCCATTCAGAGCATACTCTAACTTACACTTTAATAAAACCTTTAAATAGAGCTTTCAAGAACTGCCAGAGAAGCTATGGGATGCATTCTGTGTTGAGAAACAATCCCCGCAACTAACTAGCTAACATTCGCGTAACAGATTGGTTTTGTCCAGTCGCGTTTTATCATCTTCTACTTTTCTTCTGATGCAAATTCTGCTAAAGCTGCTAGTAGGACAATATATTCGATAAGATCGTCGGAGTTCCTTAGTTTACTGGTCTTATCACATAAGAAGAATTATAATAATTCTTATTACTATTATTATTGCAGTCCCTAAGCTAACGGGGTTCAGAAAAGTAAATGGTATAGCCTACTTCGTACTGTATCTAAAATTGCAGGTTATTTTCCTCTTCTTTAAATCCTGATACTATTCTTTTTTTCTCTTTCTATTGTGCGACAAGAGATGATGGACTGAGGGGCTTTCTTCGTTAAGATAATGCATTTAATTCCGCTTTCTCCTTGACATGCTGTCAGAAAACTTGGGGTTAAGCCCTGAGCTCAACTGACCCAACGGTCCGTGGTTTAGTTTGGGGGTGAGACCATCACTGTGGCGTCGTGCAAAGAAACATGTACCTTGAAACCAGATAAACCTGAGTTCAAACCCTGGCTCTGCCATTTCCTAGCAAAGGCGGATAGGAGCCAGCTACTCCACATATGTTACACTCACAGATACGCTGCATATCTTATAGTTTCCTTATCGGTCAAATGTGACAAGTGAGAGCGAGCTCAACGGGTCCTTAGAGGATGAAGTAAAGTTTTAAAAGTGCCTGGCAGACTTGAGCTCTCAGATCCTTCTTCGCCTCGAGTCCCCAATCGCTTCTTCTCACTCTTCTTTGAATATATTAATTATCTGTATTTTTTATTGGAAACATCTTCAAACCGGTTTTGGAAACAGGAAGGATATAAATCCATTTATTTATTCTGTAAGGATCATGGAGTGTCTTACGCAAAGGAACGGTATATGATCAACTAGTAAACTAGCATTCTTATTATTAACATTAAGTACTCTTTAATAAATGTCTTCATTTATTTCCTAGACTTCAACATATCTTTATTCACTACCACTGGGTCTCCCACCACACAATCTTGAGGCTTCGGTTGTCTGCAGCCTGTCCCATATGAATCCTTTGCCAGAAGTTTTTATTTTGCAGGACATAAGGGACCCTGGTAGGGGTGGAGCAAGCGAGACTATCAAAAAGTAAAAGGTTTCAGATTTTCCCTACTTACAAGCTCTTCAGTTAAACTACAGTTTCATGGATGCTGGCAGAAGACGAGACACCTCTGAATCGGAGACTAAGGATGCTTTTAGTCGGGGAAGCAAACACTATGTGTTTCATGTTCATATCAGTCCCCTGCCCCCTCAAGTCCCACGGAGCATCCCAGGTACACAGGTACATGCTGCATATGCAGGGGGTTTGCATCGGAGCTGAGCAACCCCAATCTTAGGATACCTGGGACTCTTTCATTATGGGCTGACTGCAAGCAAACCTGCCCAACCTTTGCCCTGGAGAGAGACACCATGTTAATTATAATGGACAACAAACCAACCTGCCTTCTACTCCGGATGGAGACATTCTATCTCCGTCTTCCAAGGCTGTTCGCAATACAAACATCCTTAAAAAGATGGTCTGGAACTAAGGCCATCAGCACATTCGGCTCACAAAGAGGTAAAGAAACTTTGGAGATCTGTGGAGAATTATTTCCCACCAGACGCAGCCTGTTTCCTCCTGGAAATCTGACCAATAGTGATCACGAGGAATCAGATCACTACTAGACTTTCTAGCAGTCACGGTAGAGGCAGTTAACTGACGTTGAATGATCCTTGAGCCATGAAGACCAGAGGTAAAAGGAGCCCCAAGAAAGTGCGCCATGCTCCTCATCCCCACCATCCTCTAACGACAGCTGATGAACCAGGGAAATGGGCAGAGAGCAGGTAGCCCCGCCACACACACTTTGCCCGAATAAACAGCCCTTAATAACTTCATTATCTGTCCCAAATCAGTCGGTATCCGGTCTGTAACTTCAACTCTTCATTCTTAACCTAAATTCATTTTAAGAGGTTGGAAGAGGAAGCTAGTTTCGTCACTTTTATGGTATTAGGATTCCTATATGTACATTAATTTGGCTTTCTTTATTATTATTATTTTTTTGTAATTTTAGAATTCCTTTTGGTGTGATACCAAAGAGAAAGTCATTTCTCTGATTTGTCTTTCATCCAACAGGTACTTTTGAGGTCTCGCCGTGCGCTAGGTTATGCTCTGGGCACCAGGAATGCACCGGTGAATATGTCAGCAAAGGTCTGTCCTGGGAAAGCTTATGTTTTAATAAGGGAAATATAAATGAATCCAGGAAATAGGTGAGAAAACACGATAATTTCAAAGAACCATACATCAAATGAAAAATAAAAGGGATGGCGTGACGGAAGACAGAAGGGTGGGTATAGTAGGTCTACTTTAGCTGAGAAGATATTTCTACTCGTATCTGTGCAATCTCTCTTGGTATTTTGGTTTTTTGCCCCCTGCCAATAAATAAGAAAAGAGCGTGTTAATTTCAGGATAAACCTTGCCAGCATTAGGCAAAGAGTTATAATTAATTTCTCAAAGTGTTAATTTTTAGTTTCAGATTTACTTCGGGCATGATTTCTTTTTCAAGGACCTTAAAATCCACCTTTTACTATTTCTTCCTTGACAGAGTGATGAATTGTTGGAACGCACTGACCTCTTTATTTATTTTAGCAATGAAATTTGAGAAAGAAAAGCCACGATCACACAGTGGACCAGAAAAACAGGAACTGTGGTACTTAGAATTCCCTGAATGTCTGAGTGTTTGATGGCAGGAAGTTAACCTAAAGTTGAAAGTAACCATGGACATGCAGTTAAGGGTGCAGGGAAGGGTGTGAAGGAAATGAAGGGAGACATTTCAAGAGTCACTGGTTTTGCTTTTGCCTCTCTAGGACAAGAAACTTCAGGAAGGAAAGGAAGTGAAGAAACGGCGCGGGAGGGAAATGAACAGATACAGCCAGGGCTTCGTGCCTGGAGGATCAAAGATGAATTAAAACTAGAAGATCTCATCGCCTGAGAGATCTACGGTTGTCTTATTGACAATGAAAATAATAACAAAAAGTATCTCTAAATGAATGAATGAAGGAAGGAAGGAAGGAAGGAAGGAATGAATTCACCACCTAGGTAAAATTGCAGTAGCAGCCAAATCATGATCTTTAGAGCCCATCTCTTTAAGAAGAGGCTAGCTAGCTAGAAGGAACATGACCACGGAGGGAATTGTCCGGGGAGAATAAAGGGTTACCACTGCAGTTGCCGTAGAGGCCGAGGGAAAAGCTTGGGAAGTCTGGCTGGTGGGTGCCAGCTACTCTCCAGTGAAATAAATAAGGTTTAGGACGGGATGGAGTGGGAGGCTAGAGGGGGTGATAAATCACGTAATTCTCAGAGAGTGAGTTATCTCCAATGCAAAGAGTTTTTGGCCTAAAAACGAAAATTTAAAATGTTTCGTTGGAGGCTCGACAATCATCATCATCATCATCATCATCATCGTCGTCTTATTATTATTATTATTATTTGTAATCTACACGAAAACAAATCTCATAAATGCCATGAGGTTTCTAATGTCTTTAAAAATATACTCTCACGGCAGGCTAAACTCCGAGAGATTTTTCTTGCATTATCCAAATGTTTCCTTGTTGTATCTTTGAGAACATTTGTAATTTATAAAACAGCAAATCAAGACATTGCCTTGAAATTAATATTAAAAAGTATGATTGTATGGACTTGACTAAGCATTTGTTTGTGGATGTTTTCTTTGTGTCTTATGTTTGTTGTTTAGGATTACTTGAGCCTTAAAGAAAAAGTTTCATTTTAAGCCAACAAGTGTTCACTTCATCTTGTATATTTTATCCTTTCATTGAATCGAATTATATAAGAAGCTGGCTTTTTAAATATAAGGTGAAATTGAAAAGATTTAGTACTTGAGATGCGATCTATGAAAAGATATATGGCTTTAAGGATAGGGAGCCTTCGAGGTAGCTGCGCTACCTGAAAGTGGATATATTTATTTTGATAACAAATATGTTAATTGGAGAAAGAATCACAATCATATGAGAAAGCATTGCACTGAAAAGGAACTTTTCAGTGTCTGACTTATCACCTTTATGGTAAAGATTGGTGGGTTATCTATCCCTTGTTCCGAAGCTTCTTTAGCTTGTCCTCGTTGAAATCAACAGGCACTTGATTCGGGGCACGATTCCAAACAGTTCTGCCAGTTGTCTAATCTATTCTTTCCATTACAAATTCCTCCAAGTGACTCTTTCTTGTGAACAGATGCAAATATTCCGTTTCACAACTCAATTCATTTCGTTCCTTAGAACACAGATTGAGAAATCGCTCACTCCTGTGGCGCTGGGCAAAGAGTACAAGCCCATGGCCTGGTGGCTTCCCAGAAGGGAGCTTTGTTGTGCCCGGAGCCACAGCCAGCCAGTCAACCTCCCCGGAACATCAACTGCCAAAACATCACGGTCCAAACAGGGGCGCTCTGATCCCCCTTCCCGCCCCCGCCCCTGGCATCCAGAAGCAATTCTTTGCATGGGTGCTTCTTCATCATGATCCTGACTGGCAGCTCTGAGGATTAAACTCGGGGCCTTTATGCACATTAGCCCCCTGGAGTGTTGAACTCCAAAACCTCTATTTTCTCCCTGGAGTCTACCCTGTATCTCACAAAACCCTAGTTAGCCACTGTAGTACACAGCCTTTCTTCCATTCTGGGTTATCAAAAGAAAACAAAACAAAACAGCAGACCCTACAACAATATGATGGAGATGGTAATGATCGAGGGTCTGTAGGGTAGTGGGCAGATTGCGAGCTCGTTCATAGCTGAGATTGGGGAACACATTTACTTCTTTAACATTAAGACTTCACATTCTCATCAGCACACTCTTGCGTACAATGGCACAAATGATCGATTGGCTGAATAAAAATTGTGTGCTGTGTGTTATATAGATTCATTAAAAAAAAAAACAAAAAACAAAAAAAACCAGCCCTCAAAACTGCTGAATGAAAATCAAGACCAGTGTCTTCTTAAATCAAGCAAAATTTCCCGCTTCGTGACTGCGCGCGCGCACGCACACACACACACACACACACACACACACACACACACACACATAAACACAAAAAACCCGAGACCGACCATCTGGCCTCTCTGCTACTTGAGGGGTTTTGCTCCTCATTTCCTGGTTATCTTTAGCAAAACATTATAATTTCACTTATAAATTATTCTGACCACAGTGCATTTTCTTCTGTGCACTACTTTGAGAAACAGAGTAGAAGGCATTGTTCTATTTCTAGGAAAATACTTCTCAGTTCTAAATGGCAGGCGGGAAAGGAGAACGGTGTACTTGAAAGTCAAATCACAGTGAGATCATTAACCACTCATACTTCTTTAAATATTCACACCTGTGCCAGTGAGCTTTCTCTATCTCTATATTTATAGACGTATAGATATGTATAGATATAGATACATATCAATATTCAAAATCCCCAAACAAAAAGCCACTTTGCTCATTCAAGGTGTTCATTGTGCTAGGCACTCTCCAAGAAATAAGTCAGAAAATGGAATTCATTTGTGTGGGAACTAAGCTTACAATAAAAGTACAGTCGAACTTCAATTAATTGAAATTCTCTGGAAATGGGAGAGTTCTGGTTAATTTAATTTTCTGGTTAACTGAACCCCAAATAGAAAACCTCTTTTTTTTTTTTTTTAAATCCTCATTGAAACGTTCCTGAAATGCCTGAGTCCACTTTACTTGCATAACTACAAACCACATACTGGATCTAATTGAAAGGTTTTTAGGTAATTCCAAATTTTATTGTTCCTTGAGATTATCATTATAAAGATCTTTTTTCTCTTTCATCATAAATAGAGGAGATTTAAGAGACCGAGTTGAATGTATGTATGAGCAGCAATGTTTATGTTAATTCATAACGTCATCTTCTTCCTTGTATTTCACAAAGCTCTTGAAAAAGTATAATGAAGAAAACTGGTTAATAGGGAGGTTTGATTCTTGTGGCAAAATTCAGGGAAACTGAGGTTTTTATAAGTTTCTGTGCTAAATGAAACACACAAAACTTCCTTCTTCCCTACCTGATGTTTGATAAGTGTAAAAAATGAATAATTTTCGTAGAGTGCTTCCAATCAATTTGAACACAAATGAAAGACCACGTAAATGCCTTTGATGTATATATTTAAAGTCACAAAGGAAGCTCTAGAATTTAGGTTTCACGGAGGAACATAATGGTGACTCAAAACTGGCCCCTAATGTCCTCCCTTCCACAATGGGGTCACAATCAGTCCAGTTCTCACTTGGGCTCCATGTTCCAGTTTCTCATAGAACTTTATACCGTGCCACCTTGAGCTACCAAATAATAAGACTGTATTGAATCAAATTATTGTCCAACAGAAAGAGGCCTCTAGTCTTATGTCGGGCTTCCTGCCCTTTGGTGAAGATTATTGTAGAAAGAATTCCCGCATTGGGTAGGAGATTAGAAAAATGTTAGCTAAGAGCATTTCCAATTTCAAACACCTTGCACCGTGTGTAAAAAGTTAAGACTGGAGCTTCTGCGCACGCTCTCTCGCTCGCGCACACTCACACACTCACACACACACACACACACACACACACACACACAAATACACACTCGCACACCCCTCTTTTTCTGGGGTGAGGGGTGTTACCATGCACTAATCCTCAGAGTAGCACTAGGCAAAATCTAATGTATATTGAGGTCCTATTATGTGCCAGGAACTCTGTTAGCTATTGAGCACATAGTAGGATTTTCATAAAGCTTTCTATAAAGGTCTAAATGAAGCTGAAGGGATCAGCTATATCTCGCTTATGGACCTATAAAGGATCTCCTTATAGGTGGATCGATGATGCCTATATTTAGTGGCATTGTTGGTGTTTCTGGATAATGCCCATTTTGAAAGTCGTACAGTTATTACACCCTAAAATAGGGCTTTATTGTAAGGCATAAACATACCATTGACATATTAATCTTTTTCAACTAATGTGCCTTTGGCACAAATGTATTGAGAATATTTGAACTGAGAAGATATTTTAGATCTCAATGTACAACTCGGTGTAGATCTTCCCCATGATCAATGGGTTTTCCTTCTTGCTCATTTTGTCCTTCTATTTGTACTGTCTTCTCTCAGTATCCTTTCGCCAAGTCTTGCCCCAAAGAAAGGTGAGGACACCCATCATGACACAGGCATTTTTTTTTTCTAAGGACCCCCTTCAGGGAATACTATAGATCAAAAGCCCTAGAGACTGGTGCAGAGCCTTCCTAAGCTGGGATACTCAAAGGCGGTGTGGATTACAAGGATGATTCGGCTCCAACATCTGTCACCACAGTGATTTCCAGGTTGATTTAGATGTGACATATTTGGTCAAGGGTCTGGAAAAGTAGCCCCATGTCATTTAGAACCGCCAAACATTCTTCTGGTTCATTTGTAGAAACAGAATCAAGAAGTACTATATAGATTGGTACCTGATAACTCCATGTGAAGTTGCGCTTCCATTAAATACTTAAACAGCATCCTTAGAAAAGGACAAAAAGATCTCACGATACGTTACTTAGTTAACTAATATACCCTGATGAGTGTGCTTATATTGATTCTTCACTGTACAAAACAAAGAATATATACAAAAATAATCATTAACTTCATGGAAATAATATTTATTTTGGGAAGTTGGAGACTTCTAGGCAAGAATAAAGAATGCGTCAATATACCTAACATCCAAATGATTGACATATAACGTAATTTACATAAGGCTTCCTTTATATTCCTTTTTTTTTTGAACAATCCCTCAAAAAACCAAAACCCAACTTTTTTTTTTTTTTTTTATCTACAGTTTGTCAGGCCCTTTATATAAATTGTCTCTAATCCCTATCAAAACCCTAAAAAGTAGGCACCACAGTGCATTTTCTTCTGTGCACTACTTTGAGAAACAGAGTAGAAGGCATTGTTCTATTTCTAGGAAAATACTTCTCAGTTCTAAATGGCAGGCGGGAAAGGAGAACGGTGTACTTGAAAGTCAAATCACAGTGAGATCATTAACCACTCATACTTCTTTAAATATTCACACCTGTGCCAGTGAGCTTTCTCTATCTCTATATTTATAGACGTATAGATATGTATAGATATAGATACATATCAATATTCAAAATCCCCAAACAAAAAGCCACTTTGCTCATTCAAGGTGTTCATTGTGCTAGGCACTCTCCAAGAAATAAGTCAGAAAATGGAATTCATTTGTGTGGGAACTAAGCTTACAATAAAAGTACAGTCGAACTTCAATTAATTGAAATTCTCTGGAAATGGGAGAGTTCTGGTTAATTTAATTTTCTGGTTAACTGAACCCCAAATAGAAAACCTCTTTTTTTTTTTTTTTAAATCCTCATTGAAACGTTCCTGAAATGCCTGAGTCCACTTTACTTGCATAACTACAAACCACATACTGGATCTAATTGAAAGGTTTTTAGGTAATTCCAAATTTTATTGTTCCTTGAGATTATCATTATAAAGATCTTTTTTCTCTTTCATCATAAATAGAGGAGATTTAAGAGACCGAGTTGAATGTATGTATGAGCAGCAATGTTTATGTTAATTCATAACGTCATCTTCTTCCTTGTATTTCACAAAGCTCTTGAAAAAGTATAATGAAGAAAACTGGTTAATAGGGAGGTTTGATTCTTGTGGCAAAATTCAGGGAAACTGAGGTTTTTATAAGTTTCTGTGCTAAATGAAACACACAAAACTTCCTTCTTCCCTACCTGATGTTTGATAAGTGTAAAAAATGAATAATTTTCGTAGAGTGCTTCCAATCAATTTGAACACAAATGAAAGACCACGTAAATGCCTTTGATGTATATATTTAAAGTCACAAAGGAAGCTCTAGAATTTAGGTTTCACGGAGGAACATAATGGTGACTCAAAACTGGCCCCTAATGTCCTCCCTTCCACAATGGGGTCACAATCAGTCCAGTTCTCACTTGGGCTCCATGTTCCAGTTTCTCATAGAACTTTATACCGTGCCACCTTGAGCTACCAAATAATAAGACTGTATTGAATCAAATTATTGTCCAACAGAAAGAGGCCTCTAGTCTTATGTCGGGCTTCCTGCCCTTTGGTGAAGATTATTGTAGAAAGAATTCCCGCATTGGGTAGGAGATTAGAAAAATGTTAGCTAAGAGCATTTCCAATTTCAAACACCTTGCACCGTGTGTAAAAAGTTAAGACTGGAGCTTCTGCGCACGCTCTCTCGCTCGCGCACACTCACACACTCACACACACACACACACACACACACACACACACAAATACACACTCGCACACCCCTCTTTTTCTGGGGTGAGGGGTGTTACCATGCACTAATCCTCAGAGTAGCACTAGGCAAAATCTAATGTATATTGAGGTCCTATTATGTGCCAGGAACTCTGTTAGCTATTGAGCACATAGTAGGATTTTCATAAAGCTTTCTATAAAGGTCTAAATGAAGCTGAAGGGATCAGCTATATCTCGCTTATGGACCTATAAAGGATCTCCTTATAGGTGGATCGATGATGCCTATATTTAGTGGCATCGTTGGTGTTTCTGGATAATGCCCATTTTGAAAATCGTACAGTTATTACACCCTAAAATAGGGCTTTATTGTAAGGCATAAACATACCATTGACATATTAATCTTTTTCAACTAATGTGCCTTTGGCACAAATGTATTGAGAATATTTGAACTGAGAAGATATTTTAGATCTCAATGTACAACTCAGTGTAGATCTTCCCCATGATCAATGGGGTTTTCCTTCTTGCTCATTTTGTCCTTCTATTTGTACTGTCTCCTCTCGGTATCCTTTCGCCAAGTCTTGCCCCAAAGAAAGGTGAGGACACCCATCATGACACAGGCATTTTTTTTTTCTAAGGACCCCCTTCAGGGAATACTATAGATCAAAAGCCCTAGAGACTGGTGCAGAGCCTTCCTAAGCTGGGATACTCAAAGGCGGTGTGGATTACAAGGATGATTCGGCTCCAACATCTGTCACCACAGTGGTTTCCAGGTTGATTTAGATGTGACATATTTGGTCAAGGGTCTGGAAAAGTAGCCCCATGTCATTTAGAACCGCCAAACATTCTTCTGGTTCATTTGCAGAAACAGAATCAAGAAGTACTATATAGATTGGTACCTGATAACTCCATGTGAAGTTGCGCTTCCATTAAATACTTAAACAGCATCCTTAGAAAAGGACAAAAAGATCTCACGATATGTTACTTAGTTAACTAATATACCCTGATGAGTGTGCTTATATTGATTCTTCACTGTACAAAACAAAGAATATATACAAAAATAATCATTAACTTCATGGAAATAATATTTATTTTGGGAAGTTGGAGACTTCTAGGCAAGAATAAAGAATGCGTCAATATACCTAACATCCAAATGATTGACATATAACGTAATTTACATAAGGCTTCCTTTATATTCCTTTTTTTTTTTGACCATTCCTTCATACACTCACAGCCGACTTTTTTTTTTTTTTTTTTATCTACAGTTTGTCAGGCCCTTTATATAAATTGTCTCTAATCCCTATCAAAACCCTAAAAAGTAGGCATCATTTTCCCCATTCTGTAGACGAGGAAACCTAGGCTCGTGGTTAAGGCATCTTGCCCAGGGCCCACACAGCTAGCACGTGGTGAAGCCAGTTTAGAATCTGGGTTTTTCTGACTCAAAGATCTCTTTCCTCGGCAACATGGTTGCTGCTGAATCTGCAAGGGACTGGAAATTTCTGATGTATGAATGTAAAGAAAAATTGGACGCTGGTTAGATTCCGGTTGTGCTTCAACTACTTCTAAACGTTAATTTAAAAAAAGACTACTAGTTAAGCATTGGTCATGCGTCTCCACCAGGATCCATTCATTCAGGAATTTCACAAGCTAAGCACTCCCCAATCTCACTTAGAAGAACTGACATCTGGATCATATTGGCAAATGGGTGCTTTAAACATGAGAGAAAATTAGGCGAAAAACCTAAGACTGGATTGCTTCCACGAGTTCACTCACCAATACCTCCCCAAGTACTCTTTTGTAAAAATATAACTAGCTTGTCATTCAACCTTTCTACTTAGTGAACAATGGCTTGTGACCTCCCAGTTAGCAAGTTCACAGGAGAAATATATCAGTTATAATTAATGTTTACTAGAATAAATGTAAATATTTTAAAACACACAACAGTTCCAAGCACATGTGATTTCCATTTTGTTTTATGAAACACTAAAAATCCACTTGTCCACCCCATTAATTATAACCTGCTCTCAGCCCTGACCTGTATATAATTCCCTCTGACGTAAATTGGAACAAGGTGCTCAGAATGGAAGCAGCCTACACCCCAACTGGGCTACAAAATGTCAAGTTCCCGAACCTCTCAAAAGTGTAACGTGACATTTTTCTAAGATTAGAGGCAGTTTGTGAATTTAAAAAGAGGGCTTAAAGACTCACCACAGTTAAATCCTACAGTAACCCCTGAAATATCCAAAGTAAACAGGACTAGGGGAGCTCTGGGGACACCAAAACCTTGCTAGAACAGAAGAAACACTCTTTCGTAGGTGGTATTTCTTTGCAGAAAATAATGTACATGTACTCAACCAGAATTAAGAAGAATGCAACAATAAACTTTGAGGCAGGAAGCCCTCCAGAGATCTAAAGGAGTCTTGAATGAGCCATGCAAAATACTTCTTTTGCTACAAGTGAATGACTGAGTTTACGCTGCCCATTAATCCTAAATGTTGATGGCAAAAAAAAAAGAGAAAGGTTAACCTTTCTAATAGTATTTTTCTTGACACAATTGTAATATGTATTCATTTAGAACATTCCCCCAAAGCAAAATGCCTGGAGAAGAATCTAACCACTAAGAAGTAGCATTTGGTAGATTGATCTTTCTAGTCATTTTTCTGTACACGTTATCCACAAAAATGGGACCGTACTTTACATTTTGTTTTGCGCGTTGTACTTTTAAATATAATATATTAGGTGATTTTTCATGTTCAAAGACTCTTCTGATTTCCCAGGATTAATCTTAAGTGCCTTTTAGTACAACTGAAGTATTACTGCCACTTGTGAAATCAAATAGATCATGTAAGCTGAAGATTTAATAAATATCGAAATGTGAGCTATTTCTTTTTTCCTATTACAACATGTACTGTCGATGAGGGCGATATTGCCCCAGGGGGGAGAAAATGATTTTTTTCATAAAAAAGTTTTTACTTTTTTTACGTACAAAGCACAGATATACATAAATCAATATCCAATACAGTCGTAGCATTCATATTCTATGGAGGGGATCGATTAGAAGAACTGTATGAACAGATTCCTCAGGGGATCGATAACGAAAATAGGTTGTGAAATTCTGTGCTACAGCATCAGACTTGCCAATAATGGCCTTTACGTAGCTGGAATTCAAAAGACGAAGTTTGCATTTTAAATGTCTCATCCTTGAATCTCGGCCCTTTTCTGAGTTTGAGAAACTGAAGTTCCAAGAAGCAGATCTTTAGTGAGTTGATTTTTTGCGATATGCTCATGGTCAGCACATGTTATATCTGCCACGTTCTTACTAAAGACTCAATGCGGTCTGGATTAGGAGGCACATGCTGGGTAAGAAGATGCTTTGAAGACAGATGAACAGACCATCTCTGAAAGGCCTAGGACCAGTGAGTGTCCATTTCAACATTTACCAGCCCTTGCTCTGTGCTGCCCTCTAGTGCTGTCTCGGCCTCCAGCATGCCTCTTCTCAACAACCTTAAGTTGTCCTAAACTGAAGGATGGACCATGTGCCTTGCAGTGTTTCTTGGCACCAACATCCAGGAGGTGGTCACAGAGAGAAAAGAATGCCCAAAGATAAAGATTTCCTTGCAGGAAGAAACAAGTGTCAGGAGGAAGGAAACGCTATAGAGTTTCTCATCTGCCCTTTAACCCTGGGAGAGCATGGACCAACTGCCCACAAAGCTGTTGTTATCATAGGCAACACAGCTCACAAAGGAGCAAGGCAGCAGCTGAAGACCATCATTTTCTGTGTTAGGCAGAATTACTAAAATGGTGGCCCAAAGATGTCTGCCTTAATCTCCAGAGCCTATGAATGTGAGATATCAGTCCTTTAATTGTATTGTGTTATATAGCACAGTCGACCTCATGGGAGAAAGAGAACCCGGAGCCTGGCCTGATCACACGGACCCTGAAAAGCTGAGAGCTTTTCTCACCTGATGGCAGAAGAGAAATTTTGAGAGATACTATGTGTGTGAAAGACTCGATGTGCCCTTGCTGCTTTGAAGGTACGCATGGCCACATGAGAAGGAACACGGGTGGCCGGCCCCTAGGGGTAAAGAGTAGACCCCAGCTATTAAGGAAACAGAGACTTCAGTCCTAACTGCAAGAAAATAAATTCTGCAACGAGCAGAGTGATCTTGGCAGCGATTCTTCCCTAGGACCTCCAGATCAGAGTCTAGCCTGGCCGACACCTTGATTTTAGCTTCGTGAGACCCTTAGCAGAGAACACAGTGGGCTACCCAGGCTTGCGACCTACAGAACCATGAGCTAATAAATGGGTGTGATTTCAACCTGTAAGTTTATGGTAATTTGTTACACGGCAATCGTAAACTAATACATTTTCCCTTCTCTATAATCACACAATGAGTGGCATCGTTTGTCTCTTAGGTCACAGACCCTGGTCAGTGACAATCAGTTTGAATCAAATTTCCAATCTTGGGTCTCTCACTGATCTTCTCAACCCTGCGAAAAGCTACGATCAATCCCGGCCACTCAAGTCCTAGCTCTCGATTCCTGCTCTGATCGACTGTCCCTTACAGGGAGTTTCATCACCTTCGCTTAAATGATCAAGGTCTCAGTGCTCCCCATCATCCCGCCCTCCGTCACCTGGTTGACTAGTGCTCACCATCTTCTCCAGCCCATGCGTCCATCTGATATATTTCACTCGAATTGTCCTTTTTCCGCTTAGAAACTTTTCTTTCTACATCTAAAACGCTTCGTCTGCCTAAGTCCCTATGCCTTCATTTTCCTAGAATGGGCTGCTCGAAGGATTATGCCAGAAGATAAGTGAAGTCTGAATACTCTTCCATGCCTTAATTTTCCTAAATTTTCTGTCGGGAAGGAGAAGCAGGAACTGCTAAGTTATACGCTAAGGCACAAAGAGAAGGAAGGGGATTATTAGGTATTAGATGTGGCTGAACTTGAAGCTTTTCCAGTATTTTATCAACTCTGGTACCTGATACAACGTTTAAATATTTCTACGCCTCATTTTTTCTCACGTGTAAAAGAGTACTCATAATGTTTAACTCATAGAGTTGCGAGGAAGGATAGAAATGGTAAAGGCCCAAACAACAGAAACTGGAATATCGCTGTGAGTAGAATTCAAAGAATCGTTTGCATAAAATGCTTTCTATTTTTCAGGAGATAGTTTTGTAAATAATCTCTTTGTCTCTTCCATCATCACAAGAGCAAAGCCACAGTTAACCTCCTTTAAGGCAGACTTTAGCCTTGACACTTAGAGCATTGTATGATGTGGAAACAATCATTTGACATTAAGATGCTGTATTCATTACTTCATACATACATTATGTATATACTTTGTGTATATTATGTATATACGTATTATATACACTGTGTATACACTCCGTATACTTTATATACGTTATACACCTGATGTATATAAATGTATTTACATTATGTATATGCTTTATGTACTTTATATACTTTATACATACTTTATGTATGTATACATATAAACATATGGAAAAAGTTTTAGAATTAGGAAGAAAGTTTTGCAGTTGCCACATTCGTTAGGATATTTCTGTTGGTTTTTCTGTAAAGTCGAATAAACCATAAGTCCCCTGAGGACACGGCACATGTTTAATTCATCTTGGATATCTATAAGGTCTGCTGGGAACTGTGGCCTCAGTGGGCACTTGACTTATTTATGCATCAAAAAACCAGTTAAACCGTGAAGTTTATGCTGAAAACTGTGGTGAGCTCAACATTTGATTTTTTTCCCCCTGAATTCACTTACGATCCTACTAAACACAGGTTAAATTTTTCTTCGAATTAAGAGACCTAAATATTTGTATGACAGAAGGAAGGGGGATACTTAGGGGTTATAGGGAGTAGGCCAGACCTCCCCCGAATCTCCATGTTCCTCAACTTTTGACTTCTACTCAGATTGAAAAAGAAACCCGAAGAGCATAACATAAAACGGCCAACATATTTCAAACTTTCCTTTCTTTTGCATTTCCGGCTCGTTACCCAGGCAGTATCGCCAAGGTCTTAGTGGCTGGACCCTGTAGGAGCCACCTGACACCAGCTGCTCCCTCATGGACTGGAACATCAGGGACTTTGACTTCCAGAGATGAGACAGGCTTGCTGGAGTTTTCTTTCTGTAAATTACTTGTCATTAAAATAACAATAGATACACTCATTAGTCAAATTAAAGATCATCTTTCTGGAAGTGTATCGAATGCAGACAAAGTATAAAGAAGCATTGTTGGTAGTTTTAAAAAAAATGTGAACTTAATGAATAACTTTGCTGTTAAAATTCAGCAGCCAGGGGCAATGAAAAATTCCCAAGGCTTTAAATTCACAGCCTTGGCAGACTTCTTAATGGCCTATATTCAAGATAGCCTAGCTTTCCTGACTTAAAAATAAAATCTCAAAACCACAGAAGGTAGCATTATTATACTCAAAATATTCTTTAGAAAAGATCCTATTAGTTGATGGTTCCCAATTTGCTAAAAAGTTGACTGTTGCGATGTAGTCTCTCACTAGCTCGGCCTTTAAACATAATGTAGCATTATTTACTGCTTTGACCTGTACAGAGACTTAAGGAATTCAGCGTGCTTCACCACAATCGGCTGATTAGCTGAGTACCTGCCTAAGCCATTAGTGCCGAGCCGGGGTCGGCAAAGTACGGCCCTCTGCCTGTTGTGTGTGGCCTGCGAGCTACAGATGCTTTGTATATTTTAAGAGTTGTAAGAAAAATCAAAAGTAATATTTTGCGACATGTGAAAATTATATGAAATTCAAATCTCAGAGTCCATATATAAGGCATTTTTGGGAGCAGGGCGGTCACCTCCAATTGTTTACCTCTTGTTTAGGGCCGAGTTGAGTAGTTTCCACGGAGACTGCATGGCCCGCAAAGCCCCAAATATTTACTATCTGGCCTTTACAAAGAAGTTTGCTGACCGCTGGCCTAGATTTACGTGGTATGAAAATGGTACAAACAGCCTGAAACTCCTCTTCCCCGCCCCGTCGCCCCGCCACGGCCGAGGACAGAGCTGCCCACAGATCCTGGAAGTCTTGTGACCTAGGTTGTGAGCACTACCCTTGTTCCACACTTTCTCCTAATTGCTGGGACCGAGGAAGGACGGATGTCACCAGCAGCAGAGCCCACCTCCGCTCTCTTTGGCTGTAGGAATATTCTGCTTGTTCCCTTTAGAGATGGAATAGAAATATCTTAATATGCGATCAAATCTACATAAAATTAGCAAGTGGTTCCTGACTGGTTAACCACTAAGGACCCCTCCCCCCTTTTTGAAATGCCAGTGCTGTGCTTATCATTAAAAACAAAAACAAAAACCAAAAACAGCTTTACTGAAGGATAATTTACACATCAGAAACTCACACATTTAAAGTCTACAATTCAGTAGCTCTCAGTACACTCACAAGGTTGTGTAACCATCGGCACTGTCTAATTCCAGAACATATTCGTCACCCCAAAAAGGAACACCACGCCCACTAGCAGTCACTCTCCATTTTCCCCTCCTCCCAGTTCCTGGCGACTACTGGTCTACTTTCTGTTTCTAAGAAATTTGCTTTTTTCAGGACATTTTATATAAACAGATCACATAATGTGGGGCCCTTTATGGCTGCCTCCTTTCACTTAATATGTTTTAAAACCTCTTCTCTTTAACTTCACAAAGCCCCACATTTAGAAGTATCTGATGAAAATAATCACTTAAAAATGATGACTGCACAATTTCTATTGAGGTTTTTGAAATGATGAAGATAGCCTACAAACTTTTCTTACAGACTCAGGGGCATCGCTCTGCCACCGTATGCTCATTCTATGATTTACTCAGCAAATATTTACAGAGCGCCTGGTAGATGCCAAGAACTGTGCAAGAGAGGGAACGAGACACGCCTGAGTTTCAGATCTAGCTCTTCACTACATTACTTTTCATTAGATACTGGCTCGATCTGCCGACCCCTAAATATCTTATTGCCGACACATTGTGTGGATGTTGCAGAGTTCTAGTCTTTTATGTAAAAATGATGTCGTTTCTTAAAATGTTCAAATCGTTTAAGTTGCCTTATTTTCCTACTTACCTACCTCCTATTTTCTTCTCTTCCATCTCGAGACTCCTTTATTTGTTTAATATTTTGAGTCCTATAACACACACCGACAAGATACTGCGAATATCCATGGAGTATCAGACAGGCAAAGGGAACAAAATTTAAACCTTGTCCATTAATGAATTTTTTCTTAGGACCTATATCCCTGCCAGCATGTCATTGCTCACTCGCTAGCAAAGATTCAAAATTTCCATTCCAGAAGTAAGCTAGGCAAAGTCTATATAATCCAGGCAGTGAGAACTTAAAATAGTGGCTTTAAGATCATTGGATATTCGAAGCCAAATGGTATCTCTTTCCTCCAATCAGGTGAGTCTCTCCCACGGAGAGATCATTTAACTGTTGGACATTTGTACTTACTAACATTGCTTGATCCTAAAGGATAGAGTCCAAATCAAACACATCTGGGCATATTTAACCTGGAAAAATGCCCCCAGAAGGCCCTGTTAGCTTTTTCTTTGAAGTGCTGTCAGGGATCAGAGTAACTGCACGTGTTCTGTGCTGTGTAAAGGGGGCCAAACATGGGTAAAAGCAATAGGGAGACACATAGAGATTTTATCTAAGGATAAACTTTGTACCTGCAAATGATGTCCCAAATAGGAATGGGCCTCGCGAGAATCCCCTGCTATGCTAGCATTTCTGGAGTTGCTGGTGACAGTATAGGAATCAAACAAGACCAGGTACGAAAAAAATGAACCACAGACCTTTGACTTGCCGCGATGTAGTCTATGGCAGAGGTGGTGATAAGAAACCAGTCGGGAAGATTTTTAATTTAAAGCAGCTATGATGGTTCAACCCCAAAGAGTCGTGTGTTTTTGAAAGTTCTAAAGATGATGTCTCAATATCAATGGTAACATAATTGTAAAAGCAATTTAACCGATAAAAAAGAAAGCATTAGTTCACATTTATAGGTAAATGTTACAGATTTTTAACCTGCCCAGATATTTAATATTGTTGTATCTTTAAAAAAGGTAAAAAGAAAAAAAGAAAAAAAAGAAAAAAGATATTTGGGCACAAGGCCAAAAGTAGTCTTTGGAATTAAAAAGAAAAACATATATTCATATATATGTAAATTTGAATGGTAAATAGTTTACTTTTTAGAGATTCTTAAAATTAAAATGATCATTAGACAAGAGCTCTACGAGAAAACCTGAAATTTAAAAACACAAGGCAACATATGTCTTTTTTTACAAGAAAACCATGAACCATAGGGATGACTCTACCTTGACGTTATCGAGTACACAATAATTTAAAACCTAGACACATTCCATTACCCTAGGCTGGATCTAATCAGAAGTATTCTTCATTTATTGAAATTACATTTTCTACCCTTGGTTCAAAGTTTAAAATCTCAAAGCTAATGCACAGCTTGAAATGCTCTCAGAAGGCTTTGGAATCAGGAAAAAAGCATGAATTGCCTGTGCTACCTACATTTTTAAGACTGACAAATCTTTTCTTAGACTAACTATTGCTTTCCTATCATGTTTCAACTTGAGAGGCTCCAGTGAGGTCTAGTACCAGCCAGAGTATTTGAGAACCACTACAGCTTCAATTATGATGTTCCATTACATAGAAGTGACATTTTATCCCAAAGAACCAATGTTACGTTTTAAAATTCACTTTCCATTAATTAATTCAGTAATCCATACATTCAGCAGATAAGTAAGTAGGTTGTGTGCTAGGCATTGAGAAAAATTCAGATGATCTACTGCCCACTGCACAGGTTTCAAGGACTTATTCAGAGTTGTTTGAAAGAACACCAAGAATCTGAAGTCCTTTTTTTCTTTACTGACAATTTATGAATTTGCGTGAACGTTCAGCTGCCGTTATAACCTCAGCCAATAATCCCAATTTGTAAGACGATATTGTAACTCTTAAGGGTCACCTCATACAATCCTTGCATATAAAAGAGTAAAGGAAGGCAAAGAGATAGTCCAGGACAGTTGGGGACCAAGGTGACATTATTAGGTTTAAACCATGACACTGTACCATAAAATAAAGCTTGTCAGGCAATGTTGGAAATCAGAGGCATGTTACTTTGGGTCCTAGCAACCTTTTGCTATATAACTCCAAAAATAAATGAACCTCTTGCCCCGCCCACAAGGACTATGCAGGAAACGGAAGTGTGCACGACTTCCTATAACACGGATCTTAAATGAAGTCGCATAAAGGATACATTAAGTTATAATGTTATAACTTCATAGAGACTTTCTGGAAGAATATTACATAAAGAAAAGTGGTATAATTTCCTACAAGAAGGGCAATTGTGACCTATGAAGTTATATGTATTCTTAGTTTAGAAGCAAAGATTCCTCTGTATAAACAAAGGAGGATCATTTCCTTGGCTCATATGGATATAATATTTCTTCCTCCAAGGCCTTCTCTAAACATAGTCTATAAATCCCCTTGGACACTTTTTAACTGGAGTCAAGCATTTTCAAGTATTTTTGAGTATTATTTGTCATGCTATGAAACTACTACGTTTACAAATGTATTCTATTATTTTAGGAGCCAATCTGTATTTCAATGTATTTGTTCTTGGCTAATTTTCTTATTAGAACCCATCCACTCCCAAGAGCCTTTGCTGTATTTAAGTGTCACTTGAGTTTAGTCTGCTGGGAACACAAGCTCATAGGAAAGAACAAACACACTTCAGGACACACCTTCATCGAGAAATATAGATACCTCAGGCAGTTTATAAATCTCTATTTCTGAGAAAGAAAGGCTTCACTCGCTCTGGATTGGCTTAGCATTGCTGAGGGATTTGTATTATAATACAATTCAATGTTTTGTTTACAGACAGGGCCATTATAGCTGTGAATTAATGATAACTATCGTCAGAATCTTCGAGCGCACTGTAACAACTTAGATTATGTTACTAATAAAATGAGTAAGGATAAGGATGAAAACAAAAGCGGAATTTAAATTGTGTAACTGATATAGGAATATTTAATTTTTACATGAGGTTATAGTTGATTCTTGTCTCAGGTAATCTGTAATTTATATGTAAATATAAGATACATATTTTAATTCTAATACCAATAAGAATATACTATTCTCAGTATTTCAAATAATTATTTCCACCCTTTTAATTCCAAAATAGAAAAATATATTTGTATAATATCTTAAGATATAATAAATATAAAATATATTATTTTTACCCTGTAAATGCAATTTAAGGTTAAAAAAAAGTAGTATTTTATGATAAAATAATGATTTTTACCATGTAAGTATAATTTTAATTTAAAAAACTGATTGTGTTTTCTCTTGCTGTTTCGGAGCTCTTTAAATGTCTTAAAACCTCTACCATTAGAGAATTCAGCAAAACAAGCTAAAAAAGAAAAGCCAATATTGTGTCGATTTCTCTATAAAATTCTCTATCCTTACAGATATACCTCGCTTAATAGACATTTTCTATCTATTCAATTTTATACCTGTTAAAATAATCATATCTAATATGTGATAAACTCAATACGAAGTAAAATAAAATCATGCTTACTTGAAATTTTGTTCCTAATTATGTGTGCTCAATTCGTTTTTTAAAGTATTGAGTACAAACTCTTTAAGAAACAAGGGCTGATATCTTTCTCCATTAACCACTAACCTTCAGTCATAATGGGCAAAAGCAAATTTAAAGGGACCGGGATTTATCAGAAGTAACCGGGTGGGCACCCGAACATATCTCATGGTAAGAAGATGCTTGTCAAGTTTCCGTGACCCAGCGAGGTGGTTTGAAGCCTGAGCTTTTCCTTGTCTTCCACCTAGACCAGTGATTCTCAAAGGGGGCTGGGGTGTTATTTTGTCCCCCGGCGGACATTTGGCACGTCCGGAGATATTTTTGGTTGTCAAAAGTTGCGGGGGAGGGTGTGGAGGGGTTGCTACTGACGTCTAAAGGGTAGAGGTCAGGGATGCTGCTAAACATCTTTCGATGTACAGCACAGCCCCACAGAAAGTTATCATCTAACCCCAAATTTCAATAGGACCAAAGCTGAGAAACTCTGACTTGGAATAATCCTGACTGGGTGTTGGGGAACATTTAAGATGAAAGTCCAAAGAGCCTGTGAATGTGTGTTTATGTATATATGCCTATCTATCTATATATTGATAATGGAGATAGATCGTGCTCCTAGTTAACTAATGCAAAGGCAAGGGAATATGTTTGGCGGGGAGGGGGAAGAGAGAAATTTTATATAGTCCTGGCAATGTGGCAATTCTTTCTAATATTAAATGTGTCTATTCTCCAAAGTGAATATGCATGAAGTATGGGTCTGCCATATCTTGAGTATCAATTCTGTGTATGATGTTTAAAGATGTATTCTGCACAGCGCTGTTTCCTTTTTGTTCATTGATATTTTAGCCAGGGCTCAACTGAAGAACCAGCAGTCACGGGGAAATTTAACAACTCCGTCATGCACCAAGTTAGGCTCATCCGGGTGAGAGCATTGTACCCAAGAGGTATTGAACACACCTATATTGCATTAGGAACTAGTCCTTCACCTATTAACAACCAATATAAATGAGACACCATTACACACCTACCAGAATGGCTAAAATAAAAATGGTGACAACATCAAATACTGGGGAGGATGCAGAGAAACTGGATCGCCATTACATTGCTGGTGGACATAGTCAATGGTTCAGCCATTCTGGAAGACTCCTGGGCAGTGCACTGCAAACTGAACACGCACTGACCACATAACCCAACAATCGCACTCCTGGACATTTATCCGTGAGAAATAGAAGTTCACGATCACACAACCTCCTGTACATAAATGCTCATAGAAATTTTACTGTAATAGCCCAAACTGGAAACAACTCATACCATGGAAAATCACTGAGTCATGAAAAGGGTCAAAATGCTGATACATGTGATACCTTGGATGAACCTCCAGAGAATCATGCTGAGTTTTAAAAGATATCAATCTCAAAAAGTTGTATATTGTATGATTACATTTATATAATATTCTTCAAGTGACAAAATTATAGAGATGAAGAACTGATTACCGGTTGCCAGGGGTTAAGGAAGGGAGATGGGGGTGGGTGAAGGGTGCCTGGGACCTCCTTGTATATTGTTTTGTAGCTTCCCATAGATCTATCATTATTTCAAAATGGGAAAACTTTTTAAAAACCACTATTTCGATATACCAAAAGAGCCCTGGAAAACAAGAGCATGGCTGCATTCATAGCTGTAGAGCTGCTCAACGTTATATTCTTAGCTTTTTATAGTAGCAACCCTATGGACCTCTAAAATACATTCTTTTCTGATTCTACCTTTTACATTTACTGCTCTGCTTAGTATTTTTCTTTTTGCTTTAAGGACATAAATATATGTGCACAAGTATAAATGCAATTTCATTTCTGAGTATAGTTTTAAATACAAGGTAGGTAATATTGTGAAATAATTTAATTGTCATAAAGAATAAAATGGGTAAAAAAGAAATGCTTTCTTGGATTACGCTACGTGATAAAGACCCTTTCCTTAACCAAACTTTAGTCAGGCTCCTCTGAGCCCTCCTCTCGACTAAGCCTTGACCTTGGTCTCTGTCCTTGCTGGGCCTGCACAGCCCAATGTTAGCAATAATGTACAACGTGATGACTATCATTACCACTACGGTACGGTACTTACGAAAAGTGTTAAGACCGTAAATCATAAGAGTTCTCATTACAAGGGAAAACATTTCTTTCTCTTTTGTTTTTTTTATTTAAGGTTTTTTCCAGGGTGTTACATCTATATAGATGATAGATGTTAACTAACATTGTGGTAATCATTTCTCCATATATGTAAGTCGAATTATTATGTTGTGCACCTTAACCTTATATAGTGCTATATGTCAATTATATTTTAATAAAACTGGGAAAAAAGAAAACTTGGTATCCACATAAAAAAATAGTGCTGCTAAGTCAGTTTAAAGAGAATCGACCACCCGTGATATCAGATCACCAGGCCCGCCTTCAGTAAGAATCCTGTGAAGTCGGCTTAGCAAGAATCCCCCTACCCTAGATGTCTCCTTTTATTAATTTTCCAGCACTCTATAAATTCCTGGCCGTCTGTGCTATAATCAGAGTTGAGTCAGATCTTCTTCCCCTATTGCTATCACAATAGTCCTGAGTAAAGTCTTCCTTACTGTTTTAACAAATGTCAGAATAATTTTTTCCTTAACATATGAAAACTAATGATAAGTGATCATGTCCATCGATAAGATTGGGTATTGTTTTAGCATATTAGGAGCATTTGTTCTACAAAGGTATACTTTTAGCAACAAACTACAGTTTCCTTATACGTTCTACAAAGGTGTACTTTTAGCAACAAACTTCAGTTTCCTTATACTTTACAGAGATATTTTTATCTGTACACACAAACATAAGCATGTGTGCATATGCACACGTACACAGGTATCTGCCTGAAGAGATGCCTTTATATCATTACGTCCATGTAATACATTACTCCACTGTGTGTACATAGGTGCAGATACACACACCTCTATGTGTGCGTGGGCGTATATTTATCAGAGGCCAACAAGCAGAAATGTCCATGAAACCCAGCTTCTCTGAAACCTAAAGTTTGTTTCCAGAAAACCAAAAGGTAATCTAACATTTCTTAATGCCTGATATGTAACCAATATTGTTAAGTACTTTATATTTCACCTTTTATATATAGTACTTCATGTCGTCATTACATAACTCTACGAGTTGCTGATAGCATCTCCATCTCACGGATAAGAAAACTTGGAAGGCTTAAGGAATCAACCCAAGGTCACAGAGCTAGGAAGGGGCACATCAGCATCCTCACCCCAGGGTCTCTGACACTGTGCTTTCCAATCTACTGCCTGGAGTGATTCTCTTAACTAAACAGTAGTTTTATTGCTGTCAAAATAATGTCAAACACCATTGTACTAGACCTGGCATTTTCATTTTTTTTTTTTCCTGAAAGAAAGATGTCTTTGTTCAAATGAAATCTCAATCAGAAGCCTAACATTTTAGAAGAGCGGAAAAGCAGAATGAAACATACGAGCTCTTGTTGAAATGGCGGGGAACTAGAGGATGGGTCTTGGTCCCTCATCTCTTCCCTCTTCTTGTGTCTGTGGCAAAAACACTCTCCTCCTGCCCCACGCAGTTCTCCTCTGTGGAACCCTTAGGGCTCTGAGGAGCAAAAGGTCAAAAGGTACTTGCTGTGTCGTGAATGATAAGATCCTTTGGCTCTGACCCAGGAGTCTCATGTCCTCTGCCAACATCCAAGAAACAGCAGCAGGCTAAATTTCTGGCTTGCAAGTAAAAAAGTCTCAGAGCCTTCACATTTTTGGATAAACACCATTCTATAACTTATTTAACACACACTTACACAGTACTTAGTCTGTATCAGGTGCTACTCTAAGTGGTGGACAAATACTAACTCAACGAATCTTCCTAACAACCTTATAACGCAGGTAACTATTATTTCCATTTTACAGGGAAGGTAACTATAATCACACAATTAAGTAGTTGGATCGGCCCCATAAAATGATAAGTATTTGTGCATATATAAAGCACTAAATGATTTTCCTTATTAAAAGAATATATGTTGAAACCTCAGACCCATGCAAATGCTCTCCTCTAGCTGGTCTTGATCATCAAGCCCCAGTCTTCAAGAAGGCTGACACAGAACCATCCCAATATGTAGAAATATTAAAATCGCTCTTATAAATGATGCACGCTGACATTTTGTTTTCTGATAGGAATAGTACAGACTATTTCCTTAAAGACTTTTCCGGGGTCTTGAGTATTTAATGTAGAACCTCTTCCTTGGAAAATGGTCGCAATTCCAACAAACCGAGTACTAACAACATAAACATCCTCCCAGAATTAGACCCTCAGGAGCAAGCTTTCAACACTTCGGAAGTTATTTTTAATTTATAAAGCTCAGTCCCTTGATATCCGCTGGCTAGAGAGTGGAAGAGAAAGTGATAAACGAGCCTGGAATTCTAGACTCACACATGAATGTTTACTGTGAAGCAGCCTCCACCTCCATGCATATAAAATCTTTAGAATTAGCTATATCACTATAGGCGTCCCCTTTGGATTATTTCCAATATACTTGGGGACAGTCCACAAGATATAGCACTCTGGTGAATGATTATAAAGATAGCCTAAAAATGAATATCAAGAATAATCTAAAAAGGAGAATGTGAACAGACACCGCATAAGAAATGAATGGCCTTTAAATATATGCAAAGATGCTCACCATCACTTATAAGATAAATGTGACACTACACAGTAATACCTCTTTTCATGTGACAAGTAGGCAAAGATGTACCGGTTGGACAATGCACTCTCTTGGGAGGCTCTGAGGGAGCACTCACACACTGGATAGGCAATTTTACTTATTCATCAAAATTAGAAACCGCATATACCCTTTGACCCAGCAATTCCACTTCTGGGATTTATAATACAGACACACCTGCCCTACACAAACTAATGAATGCCCGAGGCTTTTCTATGCACGGCGTTTTAATGACAAAAAATTGCACACGACCCTGTGACCAGTAGGGGAAGGGTCAAATAAATTAAATGCTATGCGGTTGTTTTTAAAAAAGAGAGTGGGGAAGCTCTGTGTACTGTTATGGAAAGATCTCCAGGATATAATGCAAAGTGGGGGGAAAAACAGAGTGCAAATAGTAAATATGGAAGGCCACTGTCTACGTGAGAAAAGGGAACTAGATCTGTACCTGCCTACAATAATCTGCTGGGAAAACTGCTGGGAGTCTGCCATCAATACCTAGAAATGGATATCGCTATAGTTGTACAACTTCGGGCAGCTTAGGAGTGACAACGTTGATATACCAATTAGGGATTCCAGAAATCCTCTAAACAAGTTTTCCTTCAGGATGCTAGTATTCAAATTAGCATGAGGATCAGACATGGAATATAATCCTCTGAGTTGACTTCATCAAGCAACATCTCAAGCCCCTGGGACTTGCAGCTCTCCCAATTACTTTCATACTGTTTCTTTTAACGATTCGCAGCTCATCGGCAACTTACTTGGTTAAAATTCAGTTGGTTTAGTAGTGCTTAGGTTTTCTGCATTCAGACAGAGGATGTGCAGAGGAGCTAACGACAAAGGAATGTAATTAGAAAACAAAAGCAAACGGTTGATTTTTGAAGGAGAACCACAAATACATATTCTTGTGGGCTTTTGCCTGATTACATTTGTTAATAAGGAAGGCTAAAACATGTGCGCCAAAAACCATTCAAGGTCTTTTGGTAGCAAATTATACTTGTAAATTTGATGGAAGTTGATCATGGGAAGAACTCATACTCTTTGAAGATTGGAATTCATAAATGTATGAAAGAATTAAATGGTTCTTTTCCCTGGTGATATAAAGTATTAAATGGCGGGAAAAAATGTGTTCAAAATCAACTAAGGAAATAATTCATTTTGAAAATTATTCAATAAAAATGTTAAATGGGAAAAATATGTTGGGCCAGTTTCTACTGGATGAATAAAGCGGAAATATGCAATGGGCAAATTTAAGGATGATGAGCTGGGAA
The DNA here is from genome assembly GCF_000151845.1 of Pteropus vampyrus. Lineage (NCBI taxonomy): Eukaryota > Metazoa > Chordata > Mammalia > Chiroptera > Pteropodidae > Pteropus > Pteropus vampyrus. The sequence goes on from NW_011888862.1 coordinate 509,736, forward strand.
ATGTCCCATCAACCCCTTTGTCTTATTTGTTTGTTTTGTCATTCGACTATGGCAGTCTTAGGCACAGTAATTTATTCCCACCCCGTAAGACAAAGAAAAGAAGACTAATTCTGATTTGTTGAAAACGGGGCTAGCCTCTTGGAGCCTTCAAGAGGGCAGTGGCTCCCGGTCAAGGAGAAATGAACGTCTCTGAAGATTGCATCTTAGCTTGTTTTATTAATACATGAAATCCTCTCAATTATGCAGAAGACTCATTTGAATTGGGAAATGCAAGTCAGTGATGATTAGTTTGGCTTCTCGGAGGTCAGAGCTAAATATACAAAACTAATAAAATGATGCTGAAATAAACAAGAATGTGAAATCGCTCATCCTCAGGGCTGATGTAACTAATACTGACATAATTTCCAAGCAGAAAAGCAAAACTAGGTCAAAACACATTGGCCTAACATAATAAGCATTTTTGCTCCCAGAATGTTACCATGTAGGCTGTGTCTGCAGGCATTCATGTCTTCTGTTATCAATGTTCGGGGCTGTCACAAACAATTCACGTCTTATCACTCTTTGTTAGTTAAACCAAAACAATGTAGTTTACATGTGAACCATTCGATTCTGACAGCTGAAATGTTAGAAAGGAGAAATGTTAAAAATATTCAGAAAGTGTCTCCTCCAGGCTGAGAAGCATTAAGCAATAAATATTCATAATTTAATAGTCTCCTATCATGTTTTTCTCCGTTCAGAAAGCCAAACCCCTCTCAATCAGTTCTTATGACTCTTTTTTTTTCTTTCTTTCACTCAGACCAATGCATAAAGGGTGACAGCATCAGTATCTCTTTAGAAATCCGCTTTAAATTCAACACCGACCAATGGGGGAAAAAACTCAACTGAGTCACTCACCGAAGAGCTAGTTTTTCGAGCCTGCTTTCCCCATATGCTGACTAAGAGAACTCACGCTTTCTTCTCTCTTCTATCTGTTCCATTCCATTTTCTTGCACTATTTCCACAAAGCGTGGCTGATTAATTCATAGAGAAAAGGACTCATCCCACTCCTTAAATTTTCTTCTATATAAACATAATCGTCCTAGTTTTCACTCTGACGCTTTCACACTTATCTAAAGTCAGAGCAAAAGATCTATAGACAAAAGAAGGACAAAACGCAAACATAAGACTATTTGGCTACCTGGATTTTTCAGAGAGTATTTTCTCCTAAAGGTAATCAGTCTTTCCTGACTCTTGTCTTATTATAAACCATCGATCCATTGGAATCGTCTTGGAATTTATTAGCACGTTAAATTAACATGTGACCTGAAACCGTCCAAATTATACCTTACTAGAAGGCACGTGGTACAGTCAAAAGAGAATATGGGGCCTCTAGAAGACTCAGGTTCTAGATGTAAGCTTGCTCGGACCTTTGCTCCTGATGGAGGGTAAAGCTTTCCTCTGTGCTAAAATTTCAACTCACACATACTAAACTTTTAGTTAGCACTCTCTGTCTGAATTCTTAATGCATCTCCTATCGAAGACTTGATCCTGTGTAAATAAGTAGATTTGTAATATTTGGTGATGCCTTCCATTGATATATTGCTTTATCTGGCCATTCATCTAGTTACTGGTAATTCGGCAGGGCATTCAACGAATTCTAGTTGTCCATAAACAGCTCCTTTCCTCTTAATTGTTTGGGGAAGGCCACTTCGAAATCCATACAACTGAAGTCACACTCTACAACTCGACATATGACAGATAACACAGTCTACTTCGTGAATCCTTTGAAAATGTACGACTCCTGTTGTCTCCATAAACCATTAAAGGTCGCTGATATTTTTATTTCATCGTTTTAACCATAACTCTCAGACAGTCTGTCACATTCAGAAGCAGTGAAAATGCTTTGTCCAGCATGTTTTGAATTTCGCCACAGAAAACGTGGCTGCCATATGCATGGAGCAGAGTGGACGACTTCGGTCTTCTCCTAAAAACAATCTCTCAGTGGCTGAGTGACCTTGGGCGTGCCCCTCACCTGGCAAAATAAACCAACCGCACATGGACCAAAGGCCTAAAACATCGGGTTGGGCTTAAGAAGAGTAAACAGCAGATCCTATCTTTGCTTTTAGGTTTTGAGTTCTTGGAGGGCAAATCCCATTCCTTAACCATTTCTGTAGCCCCATCGTGAGGAATATGAGCCAAGCTGCCTGCCACGTTCTGGGTTGTGTCCTTGCCCAGAACACAATCGAATGGACTGTAGGGTTCAGCAATCACAACATATTTTCATTTTTTCTCTAATTTCAATCTATTTAGTCCTTGCCTTTCCCCCAACCTTTCTAATGCCCTTTCTTCCTCATATCCCGTCTGATCTTAAGAAGCATTTTCCATTCTCTTTCCTGCTAAAATTCACCCAGCATGTGCCTGTAAAATAGTTCATAATCTTTATTGTGTGCCAGGCAGTGTGTTGGACCTAGGGATTTCAAGGTAATTAAGATGCGACTCTTTCTCTTGAGTAACTCAGTCCCAAGGTAAGCAAATGATTAATTGAAAACATATACACCATTTCGATTACTTGTGTGGCTAAGAGGAAGCTCCAGCTATTTCTTTCCCATGTATTCTAATCCAAATAGACAGTGCTCAGCTTACACAGAGTATACTTACAAACCATCCGAACCCACAAATGCCATCACTTCCCTCACATAACCCCCTGTGGTTCCCTGGCTGTCACCCACAAAGACCCCAGTGAATCTGGAAGTTGAGGCAGGATGCTGAGAGAAAAACAGGTGAAGAAGTCTGACCCCACTGGCAGACACAGCAGCAAATCCTGTCAGCTACAGGCACGACCTTGCCCACAAATGTTGTCCTTGAAAGGGCAATCAGGATTTTAGCAGCTCCAGGCTCTACTGTCTGCTGTTTCTCCACTTAAAGATTCATCCTGAGGGTTAAAGGACCAAGAGTCTTGAGCTTTAGCTTATCCCTATTGCTTCTCTCCCAGCATCTGATTTTCCAGAGGAAGTAACAGTGTGGTTTGGAGGTGGGGGAGGAAAAGGTGGGAAGATGGGCAATTATGAAAACTCGATGCATTGTACCCTTAGGACGCGCCTGGGAGGAGACACCCCAGTAGGACCCAAAGAAAGGGGAAAAGTAGTGCAAACCTTTCCTATTTCGAATATTGTCAAGAGTGGCCTGTTACCAAAAGTATGACAACTCTTTCTCCTTCTGTGCTCCATGCTGTGTCAACGTGGAGGCATGGTCTCAAAACTCAGAAGTTAATCTGCCATTAAGCAGCTCAGTTATTTTTTTAAATAGTGTTTTGAGATTGTCCCAATCACGACACTATTTCTCACTGGAAAATGTTTTTGGGTTTCGAACAACAAACTTTGAGAGCCAAAAGCATTCCTAGATTGGGGACTGCTTAGGAGTTATTTTTCTCTATTAAGAAAAATTA
>NW_011888862.1:513464-544158 GCF_000151845.1 Pteropus vampyrus
AAGGGGAAAAGTAGTGCAAACCTTTCCTATTTCGAATATTGTCAAGAGTGGCCTGTTACCAAAAGTATGACAACTCTTTCTCCTTCTGTGCTCCACGCTGTGTCAACGTGGAGGCATGGTCTCAAAACTCAGAAGTTAATCTGCCATTAAGCTGCTCAGTTATTTTTTTAAATAGTGTTTTCAGATTGTCCCAATCACGACACTATTTCTCACTGGAAAATGTTTTTGGGTTTCAAACAACAAACTTTGAGAGCCAAAAGCATTCCTAGATTGGGGACTGCTTAGGAGTTATTTTTCTCTATTAAGAAAAATTAATTCAATTACTATGCAATAATTATGATAAGTTTATTTTAACTAGGAATTCATAAATGTCTACAAATGGATCTATGGGTAAAAACTAACTGAATTTCACAATCGCAAATAATTTCTCAAGTCTCCTAAGTTCAGTCAATTTTTGGCTACCATCGATGTATCAAGTGGATTCTTATCCATACAAATATAGCTATTAATGAGCAGGCATTTTGTCCATGGATAACTTACATGGTGCTATTGGCACAATAATCTGTATGCCAGAAGGGGAGGGGCCGCATAAAAATCACGTTTGTAGCCCAAAAGTGACCTGGTTAAATGATAATAATCATTTAAGGTAGTTTTATGGAATGAACTTCTGAATATATGGATTCTATAAGTAAGTACTCGGCGTACATCCTTGAATGATATAAGAAATAAAGTACCTATGTATTATAAGCATCATAAACAGCTGACTGTACATAAAACCTTCAAAATCTGCTTATACTACGAATTATCAGTGCCTCTCCCCCTCCATTTTTTTTTTTTTTGCCTTTTTTTTTATAGCACTTATTTTTCATCGCACAAAGCAGATAAGTTCTTAGGGGTTTTTTGCTGTTGCTGTTTTTAGGAAAGTCCCCTCTAAGTGTCTTTTTCAGGACCTGAGCAGTCTGAGCTCCTTAACACCACCTGATCTCCAGTAGGCCATTAACCACCCTGATCTGTGTCCATGGAATATTTTCTTCTGAAGGGGAAAAAAAAAATTGTGGATCCGGAAGGGTACCCAATATTTTATCCTTTCATTTAAAGAAATTTCTAGAACATGCTAGTCATAAAACTAGGCAAAAAACCTTGTAGAACTAAACCCCTGAGATGAGTTTCATGTGAAATAAAAGGAGTTGACAATGAGCCAGAAAGAATCATGTTGATAAACTGTCCCATATCGAAATGGAGATTAGATTCCTGTTTGACCCGGCTTTGTAGCCCTTTCTTTAATCACGGCGCATTTGATATTTTCTTCCTTGAATGAACTCGTTTTCATCGTGGCTTTGGCCACAGGATTAAAGAATCGCTAACTAATCGTTCCAAATAAGCAGAGCAATTCTCTGTCTGATCCCAGCTCCCAGCAGTGGCGTCCGCCTGGCCTTGCATCATAGGCACTTCAAGCCTGACCTCTGCAGGTGGATAACTGAAATGCATACTGCCCAATCGGATTGTGGTCTTTTAAAAATCCCACCAAGTTCTGAAAATACAAACATTCATTCACACTAAGTACAACAGCGATACTCATATATTTTGTTGGACTTCTCTTCCATTTTATAAGTTGCTTTTGAAAGTAGCAACCACTTGATTAAAAAGCCGTTAAATAACATCTGCAAAATGCTCTTGTCGCGGCTAGCCATGAATTCTTTCTGCCAATGGGGAAAAATCCAAATAATTTGGATTAACTGGGACCCTCAGATCATGCGGGCTTAAAAATGTCCTGATCGGCCACACCTTTTTCTAATCAAACAAATTACTCTTTGTCCAGTAACCAAATTCCCCCTTTCACCAACACACAGCCCAGGTTGCCATAGCTACCTTGGATGTCTATTTACCACACAAGGGATCAAAGCCAGGAGACATCTACGTACACGCTCAGCCTTAAAACTTGCTGGAATGTCTGTGGATAACATGCAACTATCAATTAAAGGATTTGCTTGCAGCCTATGCGGTCTATAGCCAAGCAAACTATGAACGAACGTCGCAACGAATGGCAAGAAAAAAGCCAACTCGAAAAAAAAAAGAAAAGATTCAAAACGACCAATAAGAAGTTTTAATCTGACAGAGCAAGTCTTATGGTTATCACATTCCCTATGAAGGAGAGATCGCGGGGAAGAAATGAAAATTCTAATGTATGTTGAAGATATTCGACCTCCAAACCATGCACCAAAACTTAAACATCTGCTGAAAGAGAACCTTTCTCAGATACCTATTTTAAATTCCGGTCAGTATCTTTCTATTTGATGTCACGAAAGCTGCCTGATCTCAATGTTGGGACAAATGAGAACAGAAATGTCTTTTAAACTTTTACAGGCTTGACTTTCAAATGAAAGGAACCATACAACATAGTTGGGATACTACATGCTGGGTAGAGAATGAGGAAAAAGAGAGTTGTTTTCATCCCTAGACTATCATATCACTGGTGATTCGGAGCCTGCGCAGGTAGTGTCTCTGTCCAGGTGGGTAGTCTTCATCCTGGGACTTGCACCTAACTCGCTGCATATCTTTATACTTCACCTTTCTCTGCCTTCACCTCACCATTTGTTGAATGAGGATCAAATTGCCACCTCATTCCCTTCTGGGGATGTGGCAGAGAATAAATAGATCATGTTTGTAAAGGACTTTCTAATCCTCAAAGGAAAGATTAATACAAAGGCATTCATTATTAAACCAGATGTCCTTGGGCATTTTAATTCCAATCTAAAGAATGCAAAATGGGCTAATCAAACTGAGTCACAGCTTGCTTGTCACACCGCCGTCCTAGCCTTGCAAGAATTCAGCAGCTGCTTAAAACATTGGCTAATTTATTTTTCCCCTTCACACTAGGACGGCAGTGACTGATTTTAGTTCATCAGAAATAAGAGTGGGCACCTTCTTCTCTTGCGTTTACTAAAATCATCAGGATATTAAAAGCACAAAATGTGTCTGGTAGGCAATTTTGTCTGAAGAACCTGATTTTTTTTTTTTTTTTCCCAGCTCGAGAAAGAATTATTTGTTCTTCTCATGTGTAGGGACAATGGGTGGCGTGCTGTTTGGGGAGGATATCTGCGGTTGTGGGAATGCCACAGGCAAACCTGTTGTTTTTGGCCGGGCTTCTAGAACAGGTGGCCATGCCTTTCCTTTTGCCTGGGAACAGAGCGAATTCCTTCTCAAGGAAGTTTCAGGAAAGTTTCCCATTTATGATCAGAGTGCAGAGAAAGGTTGGCACAACAGTTAAAGGTTGCTTCCTGATAAAGGCAAACAGGGTTCGCGCTTTTCTCTTGGCCTTACTCAGCATGACGTCAGGACTCTGCAGAGAACTATCCCTCCATGCCTCGCTCTTTCCACCAACCTGGCAAAATCCCTCTGAATCTCAACCGCCAGTCGGGCAGCCTTCTAATTCTGCTGGCAGTTTCTGACTACCCACTGTGGCTAATCGGTGGCAGGGGGCTCTTGGCTGCCACACCATTGTTCAGCATTTGTGCCACCCTAGGGACGGATCGCTCCTCTGCAAAGAGATTGGATTTCATTGCTGAGCTGATGACACAAGGACCTGTTTGATAGTTAACCCTGCAAACCCAGGAGGGCTGCAGGGCTGAGATGACAAATGAGCCGGTGGGTGTGATTCATCCCACCTGGATGCAACAGTCAGTTTCCACCCGCACCCCCAAGAAAAACTCAAATCAAGTTAGGATTAATCCACGCCAACTCCACCATCTCACGCCCCTCTACGTCCTCGTTCTAGCTGCTGTGGAAAAATGTGTCAGATTCCTGAAACGCTGGCCTCTCCAATTCTTTGGATGAGCGACGACTCTCTCACTGTTTCTTCTCCTGCGCCCCACCCCATCCCGCTCTCTTTTCAAGTACTGAACAGACCAAAAGTTTCTTAGATACACAGAGTTGTGGGACAAAAAGCTGCCCATTCATTAAATAACTAAGGAGTTACTACATGTGTACCCTTAACACTTCAATACTGGGCCAAACTCCAATTCACGTGAATGCCACAATGAGCCAGCATGGGAAAAATCGTGCCAAGCTCGGGACAGCGTGCCTTTGGCATCAGGCATGGGGAATGCCACTCACTACTCCAGAGGAACTGTGTGGGAACGGGGATTCTGAAAATGGAGCTCAGACACCATCAAGGAGAGGACAGGTGGCTCCACATAGGATCAAATGACTTCTTTGTTGCATCCAAGGATCTTTGTCAAAAATGTTTTGTGTTACTCATTTTCCTTATAAATCCTTTCCATTTGGGCTTCTTGCTCCTTCCCCCCATCCCGAGGGCTCGACAGAAAAAGAAGGGGGTCGGACTGTGAGTTTGCAAGAGTTAAAGAAACCAAGCCTCGGCCCCACAGTCGCCAGCAAGACTAGGGCTGAAATTCATTGAAAACACACGCGCTTTTGCTCTTGTCGAGCAAGTGAGGGGCACAAAAGCAGAGGTTCCATGCGCCTGGCAGTTTGGTGGGGGCTCTGCTTCACCTCCCCGGGCTGTAGGAAAGGGGCAGGAAGTTCCAAACCCCTCGCCCCAGTCCCTTAAATGGAAAGTTTGCTTGCTATGCAAATCACTTTCCCCAAAGTGTGCGAGGTACTGGGTGCCTAATCCACTTAGAAGAAAAAGTGAAGATGCTAACTTTTCCTACCCAGATTTCTTCAGAGCTGGCAAAAGCAATGGCTCCTCTTGTGATTCTCAGGCCTTGCCAGGCTACTGGCATGTTTATCCTGTCTTGTCTTTGCCTTATGTGAGTATCGATCTGGATATTTAAACATTGACAGAAGATTTTTTTCCATAACTTCGAGTTGTAAATTACACCCTTCTCTTAGCTTCCTGCGCCTACTTTTTCTTTCCTTAACTGCGAAGCTGTAAACCTCTGCCTGGGCTGATAAGGGATTTTATCATCATTCCCCAGAGCCACGGAAGACGTTGCTGGTTAAGAATACTTTTCAAAGATTCCTTTAAGTGATTCTCGAGCCCTTTCTCGGCTGACTACTTTCAAGGTTGTCTTCTCACAACCAGAAAGAACACGGTTTCCAAACTACTGGAACAGAAAAACAAATCTGCATTTTTCTGGAAGGACTGCCTCGGCTCATTTCGAGCGGGTTCCGCCTTCTCAGCCACAAACACAGTAAGCGCTGAGAATGGGAAGCCCGATCGAGATAAGAGGCCCCGTGTAATTCTTTTTCAGGATATTCAGTTGTCTTTATTCTAACCCAAAGCACAGGATAGAGGCGAAAAGCTCCAGATAGATCCGGCACAATACATTCCAGCGGCTGCAAACTGGAGTTGATTTACATATTCCACAAACCGCTTTTAAGCCCTTTACAATGACTGCCTGACATCACCAATCACCAGTAGAGAGGAAAAAGTGGCAAAGGGTGGCGGGGAGGGGGGGAGGAGGGGCACCTCAGAAAATCTGCTTCTTTCGTTCCCTTAGGAAAACGCAGCCCCGTCTTTACACCCAATAGACCGACTCGGCCAGGCATCTGCGAATCCAGCAAGCTCTCGGGGTAACATCCCGGGGTCCCAAGCCGCGCCCTCCCTCTCCACCCGCCTGTGCAGCCCCTGGAGCCTACCTGCCTCATGTTTAGAATCCCATGACCCATCCGGCAGGGAGCGAGCTGCCTCGAAGCACACGCCGCGGTCCTCAGAGGGGAAACGGCAAGCCCGCAGAAGCCCGCAAGACAAAAGCAAGTCAGCGAGATCCACGGGCAGCCAAGAGCACGTTTTCTTCCGCTTTTTCTTTGATCTGTTGCTACACGCACTCTGCCCAAGACAATGTCAAGTTTCTCAAGCTTTTCTCCCCCAGCCTATGAAAAGTCGGGAGCAGGGAAGCGGGGACCGCCTGGCTCTTATTTCAAATCGGGTCTCAGAGACGTCGTAGGCGGGCGGCGTGGGCCCCGGAGGAGCCTGGCCAATCAGGAGCAAGGGGCGGGGCCTGGGAGCCGGAGACGCTGCCTCCGTGAGGATGGGAGAGCCAGCAGGATTTAAATGACTGGAAGCAGCTGGAAACGTTGTCCAAAGCTCCGAAAGTAAAAGATGACTTCTATTGTTATCTCACAGCCCCGGGTCTGCTCCAAGCTTAACCGGCTTCGGCCCTTAAGGCCTGGCCTTTTAAGAGCTCCCGAAAAGCAGGAAAGCATTTCGAAGGTGCAGAGTCATTTCAGCCAGAACAAGTCTAACTCTTAAGACCCAACCCTATTTTGGAAAATGTTGCACCGAAGTCCCACTTTTGCAAAGACACAGGCGAAGAAACCAAATGGTTCCGGAGAACACCTGAACCGAAACAAGCAATCAAGGGAAAAGCGATCAACGTTGTCACCTGCCTCATTTCCACATAGATGAACTGTGTCTCCATCGAAGAAAAACAAATCTCAGGGGGAACGGGCACACAAACCTGTTGAAACGCGGCAAACGAACAAGAATCTCTGTTGAGGGCCCGAGACAGAATTCTAGATCATAAAATTGTTGTTGGTAAAATAAACACTGACGGTTGGTTAAGAAGAAAGTTTGAAAAAAATAAGTATCTACGTTTCACTGTGGTTCGCCTCATCTACAAGGTTGATCTGGAGAATTTATTAACACCGTCTCAGCAGGATGGTAGGGAAGCTAACTGGTTTCTTATAAACTCAAACCCAGATTTCAGAAAAATTTCCAAACCTTGTTTTCTTAACTCCTTATAAACAATAACTTGATTCAACTGTTAGCCAATATAATTTCCATGCAAATCTATCTTTTAGGTTCCAAAAAAAGTGCAAGCGGAGCAAAGACTACTTGGTGTAGCCACAGTTGACATTGTTTTCTCCAAGAAGTGGCCAAAATTTTGTGAGGATAATTCAACGATATTTTTAAATTAGGGGGAAAGCGAAAAACAACTTAGCAAATGCCAAATCAGCCACTTCAGAAGTATCATCTGCATGGGTTCAAGAGATGTGAACCCTGCCCGGGTCTGTGAAAATCTGGCAGCCCAATATCTGGGCCTGGAGGTCCGTAACCTCATCACAGCCCCTACCTTCGTAGGCTAAAGGCCCATCTAGTGACACAAGCTGACTTCATTCAGTTCTCTTCCGGTACTTACTTCAGAGCCCTTTACTGTGACCTGGACCTGGGTGTATCCACCTTGGCACTGCTGGCATCTGAGGTCAGATCATTCTCTGCGGTGAATTGTTCAGTGTGTGGTGTTGAGCAGCATCCCCCACCACAGTCGTGACAATCAATAATAATGAATTATCAAATGTCCCCTGGGGGGGGCAAAATCGTGCACCACAGAAGTACACAAAATCCTGTCAGCTTTGAAATGCTGGTTCTCAAAATTCAATGTGCAAGGATAAACTCCTGGGGAGATTGTTAAAAATGCAAATCCCTAAGCCTCTGCCCCTGCCTCTGTTCCCCAGGAATCTGGTCAGTAGGTTTGAGGAGGTGCCTGGGAATCAGCACTTTATCCCACTGCCAAAGGACTCTGATCCACTTTGAGATATACTACACTTATTCTTGCCCTAGGTATGCCCTAAGCCCCATGACACAGGAAGCTACCCACTGCTGCCGGCGTGAAAGATAACTGGAGTTAAATCCCAAAACACATCTATTTTTCACCTTATCAACAGAAGCTTCTCATGACTGTGTATGCCTTCTGCCGTCATCGCCTCAAAGGTAAATACGAGCTGGGATTGTCTCTCGCACTCCCTGTGCCCTTTCAAAGTTTCCTGCATTTTAATTCTCCTTTGGCCCGCTCCCCACCATCTTACAAGGTCAAATGTCACCACTCTTTTGTGGTTTCCCCGAATGCCCCAGGACAAATTAATCTCTTCCATCCTCTATGCTCATAAAACATGTTTATAGGCACCCAGTGGTGTGCTGCTAAATGCTTAACAACCAGTTCTCGAAAACGCAAAGTGTAAGGCCAGGATCTGTTGTAGCCTTTGCCAATTTCCATGGTGTAAATGTTCCCTCCCGTCCCCCAGTGAGGACGCTGAATCCGGAGGTGGAAAGAGCTGCGCTGAATCCGGAGCTGGTAGGCACCAGCTTGAGCGAACCATGCTTCACCTCTGCTATTTCACTGCCGTGCGGTACTGTAACCTTACGTACTTGAGTCTGTCTCTCCGGCCAACCTATAAAACTCTCAAGGTCAAAGTCTACGGCCATGCTACCCTGAACAAGCCCGATCCCGTTTGATCTCGGAAACTAAGCAGGGTCGGGCCTGGTTAGTACTTGGATGGGAGACCACCTAGGAAGAGCAGGTGCTGTAGGCGTAAAAAATAAAAAAAATAAGGGATCGTAAGCTCACAAGGTCCTTACAATCTGTGAGGTCGGCCAAGGGTTGCCTTATCTAAAAAAGAAGAAAAGAAAAGAAAAAAAAAAGAAAACTCTCAAGGTCAAGAATGGTGTCCCATTCATCTTAGCAAACCCAGCCACCTTCTTTGGGCCTACTGTGCAGTAGGTGGTCGACAAACATGTGTGAAAAGAAAACAAAATGCCTGAGACATGGAGATCAACCCCACTGCTGCCCCCACCAGGTTAAAAAAGGGAAAAGGACCTCCTGGAAAAGTAAACTATTAAACTTAGCTTCTTATTATAATTTCATATCTATTCCGCACTTAAGAAAACGATAAGCATAATATCATCTTCAATCCTAACACTCCCATATCTGAGCCATATCCAGGTCAGTGTCAAAGAGAAGAGACCAGCCTTCTAAGAGAGAACCTCAGTTTCATGGACGTATTTGTGAGAGTGTATTTTGTATGTGTTTATATGAAGGCATCGCACACTTTTGTGTCTATATCTTATACCTCTTATATATATGATCATCTCTGGTAGGTATATGAAAGGGCATTTCCTCTGGTAAAAGATATAGTGACTGATGATGGTTATCTCTATCACCTTCTCATTATGCATAAGGACCCGAATTCTAACGGTGGAATCATTAGCCAACTCCACTTATGAGTACCTACTATGAGCCAAGCATTTTGCCAGGCACTTCGCGAATGTGCGCCATTTGAGCTCCACCAAAATGCCAAAAAGTAGACATCACAATTGTCAGGCTAAGAATGAAAAGACAGGACCACTGAAGCAAAGTGAATAACCCAAGGTCTTATCGTTATAATTCGCCATACCAGGAATCAAACCTAAGGGTTTGGGATTAGAATGACTTTCTTTGTCGTAAAATATAGTGTTTCCAGAAAGAAATCAGAAACTCCTAAGAAAAGTGAACAATGTGAATAAATGAACTTTTTCACTTATGAATAAATAAACAACTTTTTAAACATTTTAAATTAAAGAAATGGCCCTCTGGGGGCTGACTATTAAGTGAGATCCACTTATTGGAAAGAGCATTAGCGAGCGCACCAAAGGGACGGATGTTCTGTTCTCCAGACGGTGATTAGCCGCGTTTGTAAATGTCAGCTGAAGGGATATTGTAGTATTGACACATCTTCCTAAAAAAAAAGCAGCCTCGATGATAATCCTGTGTAGCTACGTGCAGGTCTGGTTGTAAACAGCTCTTCACCACAAAGGTAACACGGGTTCTGGGGCGAGTGGTTCTGGACAGGCCCAACTGGACATGGGTGGACATTGGTATGGTGCCCTAGGGGACAACTAGCAGCACCTGTGGCACCTCTTTCAGTGTTCTATTAGGTCAAAGCATATGGGATTAGTGTTTATGTAAGTTAAAAAAAATGGTATTAGTAACTTCACGTAGCTTATTGAAACATGTGTCAGGATACATCATTAAAAGTCAACGAAAACCAAGCTGAACTTGCCTACTTAGCCACCTGGAAAGTGCGCCTGGTGCACATGCGCAGTCTTTGGGGGCTATGAAAAGAGTATATTTATTCTCCTTCAGCGGTTCCAGAAACCCAGTTGTTTTATACTTATGGCGGCAGAGGAAAATTTGAGGTGATTAGTGAAGGTAATTTAAGTTGACAACAACACAAGTCCCTGCTTAAAAAAAAAAAAAAAGTAAATTCTACCTATAATTCTTAGAGAATGTCACAAAAAGGAAACAAGATTTTATTCACTGAGTACAGGTACTCATTGTTTTTTTCCAGGTTAATGAAAGCAATGTGGCATACCAGAGTATGGGGTACAAATGCAATTTGGAGTTCATTTTCAGTGTTGATGTGGCCAGTAAATTAGCTGATGAATCTCAGGTAAACCAACTGACATTTCCAAGTCCAAGATTTTTCAGGGGGCAGTGGGCAAATTATGGACCAAATGTTTGTGTCCTGCCAAAGTTCATATGTTGAGACTCCAACCTCCCAGTAGAATGGTGTTAGAAGTTGGTATCTAGGGTCACGAGGGTGGAGCCCTCATGAATGAGATTTCCCAATGCCTTCACAAAAGAGACCCCAGACAGCTCTCTGGCCCCCTTCTGCCATGTGCATCCACGGCAGGAAGACATCTGTCTGAAGCTGGAAGTGGGTTCTCATCACATGCCGAACCTGTTGGAGCCCGAATTTGGGCACCTCCAGCCTCCAGAATTGTGAGAAATAAAATTCTATTGTTTAGAAGCTACGCAGCCTGTGGTACTTTGTTGTAGCATCCCTCACAGACTAAGATGAACGAAATCGTAGAGAGGAATTTTTTCTGTAACTGTTGCTCATTTTATGAAAGACTCTGGAAAGAAGGGGAGAAACCTCCGAACGCAGAAACAGAACAAATAGACACATCATGAGAAATCATTTAGGAGAATGGACTCCAAGGGCTGACTTTCAGACAAGAAAGAACTGACTGGTCATCATTCAGCGTTTGAAATCAACCGAGCTTGACGTTTCCTCACTTGAAAATTAAGAAGTTAAAACAAATCACATGATTTTAAATTTTAACTTACTATTTAATAATTCTATGTTTTTAGAGGTGAACTATTTTGACATTTTCTAGTTTTTATTGACCACTTAAATGTGATCGATCCCTCATTATCTTCCTCTTAGGAATCTGGTAAAAGTTTATGCATGAATGTAACAACGGTTTTTGTCTTCTACTGTCAAATATTCTCTACACTCCCAATTGAACTTTCTGCTTCACGTCAACACAATAATATCCTACGTCCCAAGAGTAATTCATCAATTTCCGAATCATCTACTTTTTTGCTATAATTTTGTGTTTAAATTTAAGAGGAAAATTATTATAATAATTTATGTTTTACTTGTCTAATTAACCCCTTTGCTAGATGCTGAGATCATTGAGGCCTGTATCAGTCAGGGTTCTCCAGAGAAACAGAACCAGAAGGATATATAACATATATATTGAGCTTTATTTTAAGGACTTGCCTGACGTGACTGTGAGGACTGATAAGGCTGACATTCACAGCTTGAGGCAAAATTTATTCTTCCTCAGGGAAACCTCACTTTTCCTCTTAAGGTCTTCAACTGATTGGGTGATGCCCACCCACATTTTCAGAGATAATTTCCGTTACTTAAAGTCAACTGATTATAGATGTTAACCACATCTAAAAAATGCCTTCACAGTAACATCTAGATTAGAGTTTCAATCACTGGGTACTACAGTTTAGCCAAGGGACTACTGTATATCCCTAATAACAGCAAGCATACAGTATATGGTCAATTAGTCAATAACTGTTTACTGGATTGTTGTAAATAATAACAATAATAATAATAATAATTTCAAAGCCTCTATTAGTAAAAGGCTCTCTTCTTTATAAATAATAAAATTTTGCTAATAGATTTGTTATGTGTTTCTCAACCGCAACACTGAAAGGTAGGAGCTATTAAATTTGAGATGAAATGATTTCTAACTGACAATTGTATACTAAGTCATACTATTCATCAAATGTCAGGGTAGAATGCAATCATTTTCATACAAAGACTCAAAATTTTGCATCCCACGTACTCTTTCTTTGGAATCCACTCAAAGATGTGTTTTAGCAAAAAGGATGGAATTAAACCAAAAAAGATAAGCCAATGGGACTCGGAAAACAGAAATTAACATAAAGAGAAGAAAGTCCACGGTGATAGATGCGGCAATTTTAGAAAGGTCCTGCTTTAAATTGTCGCAGAAAATGGAGGACTCCTGGAGGTAGGTCTCCAGGGGAAAAAAATGATACTGACAGATCACATTTGAGGATGAAGAGGTACACGTACATATAAGCAAAAGGTGAGGCTATTATTAACTCTAGGAAAAACGAAAGCATGCACAAAAAAGGAAGCACAGCCATAGAACACTCCTTAAATTGGCAGTGGTCTCTGATACAGATACTGTGGCAAAGATTACCGGTAGCCAATCCACTATTCATCTTCCCCTTGCTTCTTTCCAACAGAACTTCGATTTATTTGGGGGCAGAAATGTGCCCAGCTAAAGAACATTTCCCAGACTCCCTTGTAGGTATGGGCAGTCATGTGAGACTATTGTGGCCTATGGAATATTAATAGAAGCTGCTGTGTAGGGCTTCTGGGAAAGCTCTTAAAGGAGACACACAGTTTGCCCTTTGCCCTTCTTGGATTTTTCCACCAGGAATAGGGTTGCAATGCCTGAGGGACCGGGGCCACTCTGTAACCATGAGAAGGATGGAACACGTGGTAAAGCTGAAAACAGGAGAAGTAGAAGGATCCCTGGATTCTTGATGACACCTTAGACCCTCTGAGCTCTGAACGTCATGTTCTGGGAGAAAAATTGCTAATTTGCATGAGCCAATGTTTTGGAATTTGTCTTCGTAGATGAACAGAATTCCTCATTGACACGATTATATTGGAAAGATGCGGGTTGAGGATGAGGAGGGCCGTGTAAGAGAGGTAATTCCTTTTTGATCATATGTAAAATGTTTGAGATAATGTCTAAAATCATAAACTGAGAAATAGTAGTAAAAGCATTATAGGAAATATGAAAGGACATACCAGAGAAAATATTTACAAATTGAAAGTGATTGTTCCTCGAATGAAGTGGGATGGGATTGTTGTTTGTCATTACAAGTCTTTAATATATGTGTACTTTGAACATGTATTACTTTGATAAAAATGTATATTAGGTAAAAATAAACAAAAAATACTCACTGGTTATTAAATCAATTTCTTGTCCTTAAATCCACTTCCTATAAACTAGCAGTATGTTATGATTACCTGGCCCATAGTTGACCAAAGAGTCATTAGAGAAGTTACATGCCTGATGGCCCATTCTGAACCCAAAGTGCAATGTCGTCATGTCATGAACATATGATCTGATTGGCATTTCCTCTTTCCCCCATCACAGATTTAATTTGCTCAGCGTTTATGACTTATTTGCCACGTGTAGAGAGAAATACAGATATTAGACAGCCCCGTTCTAAACTTTTTTAGACAAACATTTCTAGATCTCCAGGAATGAAGATTCTACAATTACATGCCTGAATAATTCGTTAGACTAATCAAAGACCCCATTTTCTTCTTATTCCTAATTGGCATTATTCTTGATTTAAACTCTTTTTTGTGCGTTTAAATATGGCGAGGAATAGCTGGTTACCGTTCTTCATATTATAACCATTTTACTTCTTATCCTTATTTTTTAAATCTCTCTTACTTTTCTTCCATATGAAAAGATTAGTCTCTCAAAACTTTAATATTTTAATGCCCAAAGCTGATTTTTAAACTAGCCTTAGAGATTAAAAAAATTAAATTTTGTAAATCGGATCTCAGTTTTTATATGTTAGAAACGAGCAAATCAGGCTGGTTCATTGATAATCACATGGACAGAAGGTAAACAGAAATTTTAATCAAAAGAAGCTTTCAACAGGATTTGTGCTCCTTGCTTATAAAAAAGACAATGCTTTGTCCTTTAGATTGGCACTTCTCAAACACTCAGAAAGGTTGCTGAAACAGCTGTATTTCTTTTCTGATTGGCGAAAACCCTCTTCCGCTTTACAAATAATATCTATACTCGGACTTAAGATGGTGGTAAAGATAAAAACTACTTCGCAATCACGGTTTACATGTCTCTTTCCTTTGCTAGACACAAGTCGGGGTGTTTTTTATTCTCTTTTAATAGTCATGGAAATAGTATCTGCCTTTATTTCCTTATAGCTAGATGGCTCGTCATGAGCTTTTCCTCTCTTGGGAACCATTTTTGAAAATTCGCACACACTAAGGTGGGTTTTCCTATACTATTCTCCTGATTCAAGATGCAGGATAAACATATCGAATTCCAGCAAGGAAAAAATGCAAACGTTAGTACCAGCGCCTTAGCTTTCTCCACATTTATTAAAGAGCTCTAGATGTCTGAGAAACTGCTTTCAAAGGAGGCTTCATTTTATTTCTCCTTTGACTTATTAATTTACAAAGGGAAAAATTCGTATTGTCTGTCTGCTTTACTTTATAAATAGTGCTGCTAATTAAACTTATTTTAATGTGAGTGATTTAAATAACATCATACCATGAACGAGATAACTGCACTCTTATTCAGAGCTTTATCTATGTTGTATCAAAAAGCCCTACTGATATTTCTCCCAAACTGTATCCATGGGGGAGGGGAGGAGGAAGATAACTTTATTATGGTCATCTTTAGAAACCAACAAATTGAGGATACTTATCTTCAACTGGGCAACGTAATCTAACCCAATTAAAGAAAATCACATATGCAGAATCTGAGGAACCAAAAGAACAAACTAATCGAAAACAGACTCACAAATATAGAGGACAATCTGGTGATGTCCAGAGGGGAGGGCGGTTGGGGGGCTGGGAGAAAAAGGTGAAGGGTTAAAGGGGTACAAACTAGGGGTTGATAGATGGTCACGGGGATGGGGAGCACGGCATAGGGGATGCAGTCAGCAGTAACGTGATGGCGAGGTGGAGGGTCAGGGGAGAGAAAGAGCAATCAGGGGAATTGTTTTATAAACTATGCAAATGTCTAACCAACGTACTGTATACTTGAGACTAATAATAATAATAATAAAATAAAATAAAATAATAAAATAAAATAAAATAAAAAATTCAAAACCATCCCATACACCACACTGAGAGGTCTTAGTTAAACCTTGAATTAAAAAGTGGATGCCTGTACTAGAGAGGTGTGCTATAATAAAACCTACCAGGAAGTATGCATCAGGCCCTCTTGAAGATGCAGCAAGTTCATGGTTTGTACAGTAGATGAGCAACTGGAACCCATCCCTCTGACCCCAAAACCCATGCTCTTTCCAGCACGTGGTGTTGCCACCCCAGTCCAGATGCAGCGTTCCCTCAGAAAGAGGCATCTAAACCCAGCACGCCCGTGACTCACCACAATGCTCCCTCATCCCCTGGGCCTCAGACAGGGGTGTTTGGGATTCACCACTTAGCTTCCGATTTGGTTCTGAAATCCTCAACATCAATCTACCTCCCAAAGCATCTCACTTTGCACCTTCAAGCTAAGCCAAGAGTTGACCATTATATTTGAAAACAAATTGAAGCACTTCAATGATTTTTATTCGCCTTTAACAATTCGCCAAATTTGAGCTGTGTTCATCTGATCATTTGTAGGTGAGGGGGAAACCACACATACGCCTATCGATGGGGTATTCCTCATGGAAGAAGGCATTGCTGTCATGGTATGTAGGGAAGGATGAGGATTTCAGAGCTATTTTTCTAGGACTATCATGAGGTGTTCCTTCTCTATTCAGAATTTCTCAGCTGCTCTTCCAATCAAACATATGCCTGATTCATTTCCACATTTAGGAATGCAGTCTGTGGAGGTTTTTTCCTACTCAAAATTGGTGAATCGGTGATTTAATCATTGATTTCATTAGCAACATATAGGTATCCATAGATTATGAATTGACTTTCATCACTCCCGGGTCATCTAAAGATCTCAAGTGTAAAGCCAAGTGTCAAGGAAAGGAGACTGAGGAGTTCTCATGCTTTACCCTTGGGCTAAAAGATGTGATAGTGTACCCTTCTCATGCTGGAATGGCCAATCACTCATTTGACAAGTATTTATTGAGTGCTTGCTATGTGCCAGGCATTGTTCTAGGTGCTGGAGAGGTAGGCAGACAGGTATGAACAGGCCGAGGGCTACCCTCATGAGCAAACCCACTAGTGGAGAGAGATAAATAACAAATCAACGAATAAATACTGAGTGGGTCTGATGGTGGGCTAGCGAAGTTGATATTTCTATTTATAGGGTGACGTTTCAGCAGAATTCTAAAGAAGTGAGGAAGCTTAACCACAGAACCAGCTCCAAATGGTCCTATCCTGCTTAAAGAGATACCAAGTTGCTTTTCGGAAACAACAGACTACAACCACAGGTCATGTAGTCAAAGCATGTGCAGGAGAGAATTTCAGCTGTACCTGGTACCAAAGTCTCTGTCCCCTGTCCCGGAACCAAAGGACCAAGAAATAACCGGAATTTGAACACCAGAAGCCTTTGAGAAGCAAAGGGTCTGTTGATTAGGAAGATTCCATGTTGACATCCCTTTACCATGAATGGCCAGGCTCCAAGTTCCTCCAATTAAAACTTGCCCCTCTAACTCCTTAAAAAACTCTTAACCTAGTCCAGCGAGCAAGACGGATTTGAGGCTCTATGAGGTCTCTCATCTTCTCGGTTGGCATCTTCTTGATCAGTAAACCTTTCCTTACTCCAAACTCTGACGTTTTGAGTTTTGGCCTTTTGAAGTGCCGGCCACATGGACCAGAGTTTGGTAACGGAAGCGAGACTTTCAGCTATGCTGATGGATGGAGCTGAGTTATCCAGGCAGAGGGAACAGTAATTGCAGAAGTTCTAGGGCCAGGGCAAGGAGCCGGTGAGTAAGGGCGACAGCAGTAGAAGCTAGTGTCTCAGGAATGTGAGTATGTGAGTGAGTGTGTGTGTGCGTGTGTGTGTCGAGGGGCAGTGTTTGCAGGTCATGTAGAGTCTAGTAGATCACTGGAAGAGTTTTGAGTTTTCCTTAGAATGAGATGGGGGAGATTCAGAGGCGTTGGAACTGAAGAGTGACAATGGCCAATTGACTTTTTAGAGTTCATTGTGATTGCTGGGCAGACAGCAGCCTGATGGGTGGAAGGCAGGTCGCTAAGGAGGCTCTTCTGGTCAACCAGGGAAGAGATAGTAGTGGATTGGGACAGGGGTGACAGCGGAGGTAGAGAGACTTGGGTAAATTCTGGATACATTGTGACGATAGAGCCAGTGTGATTTGCCGATGGAGTGAATGTGTCAGATAATGAGAAGGGACTAGGATGATTTTCAAGCTCTTTGCTAGAACAGCTGGAAAAATAGAGTCACCATTTACCGAGATGGGACAAATGCAGGGGGACATATTAGGAGGAGGGGCCACCTCCCTGCTTCAGTCTCCTGCGGGAGGAGGAATCTAGAAGCATTATAAAATCATCCAGGGAAAAAGGTCCAGGGATATGTGGACCAAACCAAAAAGTTTATAGTATACATGGAAAAAAATATTGCCCACGAATACTCGATTTATTATTCCCAATCAATGAAGCATAGCACTGTGGCTAAGAGCACTGATTCCTGAAACAGCCTCAGTCCAAATATCAACTCGGCCACTTAATAACTGCGTGAACATGGCCCATCTGCTTATTCTCCCTCAAAGTTGTTATGATTTGAACCCAGCGATCCGTTTAAAAATAATATTATTTAACAATTACTGAGTGGTGCTGACTAGTTGCCAGACGTTTGTAAACGCATTTAATTGTCCTTTACCTCGATGAGAGCAGGTATTACTATTATCCCCATTTTCCAGAAGAGAAAACTGAGGCACAGAGAGGCAAAGTGGCTTGTCAAGGTCACAAAGCTGGGAGACTGCAGATCCTGGTTTATGCACTTAACCACGGAACCGTGAGAACACGGCACCCAGTAAATGCTCAAAATTCGTAGCTTGTACAACATTCAGGTAACTACTAAAACAGTAAAAGCATCCAATGGTCAGTTGTACGTTTGTACAATTGCACTGTTATCATCACGTGACTCAGTTTCCTTTTGTGCCTCACTTTGTCTCCAGCTCTACTTTGGATACACAGCCTGTATTCTTCCTTCCGAGGAATGCAAAGATATGGTGACAAGCCTTCGCTGAGAAAATCAGAACAAAGCATTCATCCTTTGAAAGTTCCCTTTAAAAACGCCCACGGCACAGGAGTCCTAAACAGTCATAAAAGCCATCACAAGCTTGCAAATGTTGGTTTCTCACTGTCATTAATGACATTTAAGACTGTGACTTATTTGTGTGTATGCCAGATACAGAACAGGAAACAATTGCTCAAATACACTGGCAAGTAGCTTTAGGGTAGGTACCGACTTTCACTGGCTCTCAGGTTTTGGCTTCCACCCCAGCCTTGGAGGTCTCCCCTCAGCCTCCAAGTGCTTGCGGATGGGACCCTCCTGAGCCCCTGCACCTTATTTCTTCCGATTATAGTCACATCGGTCTGGCCTAACGAGTTTCTAAAGCTAATTTTCATTTTATTTAGGGCATGGTCCCAGATGTGTTTTTAATTAATCAGTGCTAGTAATAAAAGATAACATGATCCCTGAAGCTTCTAGCAAACACATTCCATAACCAAACGTAGTATTTGAATCCTCATGTATCTAAAAAAAAAGTGTCAGTGGACAATGCCATATCTATTTTTTTCTCCTTGTGTATCTGGAGCAAGTCACTTAAAGCCTCTGAGCTTCCGTTTCCTTATTTGTACAATAAAAGCATTAGTTGCCTTGTCTGCCCATTGAAATCACTTGGAGGAGATTTAAAAGATACTGGTGTCTGGGTCCCACCCCCAGAGACTCTGGTTTAATTGGTCTGGGCTGGACCTGGGCAGTGAGATTTTTTTTTTTTAAAGCTTCCCTAAGGAATTAGAATGGCTGGCAAAGACAGAACCATAGGTCAGCCTAGATCAGTGGTTCTCAAATTCAGGAGCATCAGAATCCCCTGGAGGGCTTGTTAAACCCTGATTTACATGCCCGATCCCAGAGTTTCTGATTCAGCAGGTCTGGAGCGGGGTCCTGGAAATTTGAGTTTCTGGTAAGTTCCCTTGTGGGGCTTATGCTGCTGGTTTGAGAACCCCTTCTCTAGATCAGGGGTCTGCAATGTCCAGCCCTCGGGCCAATTCCTGCCCACCGCCTGTTATTGTATGCTCCACACATTTCGACATTTTCAAATGGTTGAACACAATCAAAAGAATTCTATTTCGTGTCATATGAAAACTGTATGAGATCGTAATTTCAGTGTCCACAAGTAAAGTTTTATTGGAAGGCAGCCACATCCATTCAATCATTAAACCACGCTCAGGGCCTCACTTGCCTACGAAGCCAGCCAGCCCTGATGGATGCTGGCCAATGCTTCAAGCTCGAGGTGTTTACCTCCTGAAGTAGATCAGAATGTGCCATCCCAAAATATGCCACTTTGGCATTAGAATTATTTTGAGCTAACGGCAACTGAGAACCAGCAGATGTAGGAAGAGTTCTCTGCCCTCCTCTTATCTGCCTAAAATCAGGACAGAAATTTCCCTTTGACGAAGGTGCCGCAGAGAGTAGAGTGACTCTTATCATTGAAGATGGGGCGTGAGCACCAAGATGAGTTTGTATAGACAGATCTTACTAAACTAGCCTTCATCTTCCATTAGTTCCTCCTTATATTTCTAGGCTACTCCCCCACATATGATAACCCCTTGAAGCCCGAACCCTCTTTTCTTTGTGAAAACGGCACATAGCCCTTGAGTCTAACAGCTTCTTGAGTTTCATCACTTTTCTGGGGACTCTTGCACATATATTATTTTAAAAATCGAGTGCCTCTTATCCTGTTAATCTGGTTTTTGTTAATTTATAGACTCCGGTGACTAAACCTAAGAGAATGGATGAAAAAAAAAAATTTCCGGTCTGACACTCCTTACCTAAGAGATGGGAGAAGCGGAGATTTGCAGGTTCCTCAGTTCTAAAGTCCCCCTTTACCTTACCTCAATTTGTCATTAGATATTATCAAAAGCCCAACTCTGGGCTTTTTTTTTCTATGTCATAAAACATGACCAAACAGAGGGCTACTCCATCAAAGAGCCTCTTGGAAATAGGATGACTCAAATCAGGTCACCACACGACAGAAAGACTGTGGACTTTTCCATGATCCCGTGCCCTGTCTGGTAACAAACACATATGAAATGACTACCAAAGATCCATATATGGCAAAAAAAAAAAAAAACTCAGGATAAGACCCACCATGTATGCTAAATGAAGGATCCGTCTAAGAAAATGGTAGATACGTTATGGGCAGGAAGATGAGAAGGGCTGCTATTTATTCTTAACTATCTGAAGCTCAAAGTTATTTTGTGCTATTTTAATAGAAGTCCCATATATAAGAACGCTTTGGTGATAAAGAAGAGATGACAACACATTCTCTTGGAAATAAGCACATAAGTTGTAAAACTTTCTTAAAAGTCCCTTGTCTTCCTACATCATGCCTCTAATTAAATTGAAACCCAGGTAATATCACCCACAGTTAACTAATATGGTTTTATTTCTCCCTGTTTCTTTGAAAAGATGTGTATCCTTTCAGGCAACTATTCCCTTGACAAAGAGGTTGCTATGGATACATTTTTTTTTTAAATTGAGTGCTGGTGTTTTAAAGCCTGTGCAATTTAGTGAAGTATAACTGGCCTGAGGGTTATACTAATTTAAGTGCCTGTCTTTAATGCTAACAATTTTATCTCAATACAGTTTCTCTGTGCATTTGACATGTGGTATTCAGGAACGGTTGGAAATGGCGTGGGAGTTCCTTGAGGAAAAGCGAGTCAGACAAATATCACACGACCCACCTAACTGCAGTTGGATCAGTGGATGCTTCACTTGCCTGGAATTTGTCTGTTCTCGGCATGTTTAATAATGAGTCATGCAATGCATCTGCGGGGCTCCCGGGGCCAGGGCCACGTGATGATTTTCTATGCCTAAGTCCTTCGTCTTTGTTCAGACAGGCCGCTAGCGCATCTCACAAAGCTGACCTAATGTTACTTCGGTGGTTTGTTTTTTTTTTTTCTTTAGTTTAGCTCAGATATGATATTTAGGAAGTCGGTTGTCAGGCATACAAATAGAAACATATGCTACATTAAACCATGAGAGTTTAATAAGGTATTACTTATGAGCAAATGACTTCTGGTTCTCAACGTAGTCGGGGAAAGTTGAAAAGCAGAACTTGCTACAGAGAAGGAATCTAGTACTTTTACTGGCATTCCACATTTGTCAAAGCATTTAGTGAAATACGCCACAATTTACATATTATGGCGGCCATTATTTTACCTGAAAATGTCAACGACCATGTATCCTACTTTAGCCATGAGTTTTTGGGAGTAAGAATCTCTACCATTATGATTACACTGGAGATGAAATATCAAACATTTCAAATGCTTGTAATAATCATTCTACTCTATGAGTATAACAGCACCAAACCTTTAGGAGTGTTTCATGGTCTCTCAAGAATTTCTTTCCAGAGCAAAAGAAATCTTGAAATTTTCATCTTTTACTATAAACAGAAGTTAATAAAATACGTATTCATTTTCATTTGAGTTCAATTGATTTTTTTCTATAATCTATAGAAAATATCGCATATTTAAAAAGATGAACACTTACATTTTACCTTTTTCAATCAGAGATGGAATTTTCCAAAAGTCTACAATTCGAGATATGCAGTGTTGAAATTCTCCAGATACATTGATGACTGTGTCTGCTACAAAACTATTAATTTGGTATTTTTCATGGCTCTAAAACTTTACATCTTTATGTAGTAACTTATTCTTATTGAAGTATACTACTTAGGGTGACATGTTTTTTTAGGGTGACATATTTAACAATAACATAAAACCAGTTATTTTCCATGGCTGATCATTGTCTATCACAATCATGCCATTGCTCAAGAAGACTAAAAGCAATTTTACATGAAAAAACTAGTTTCATTCTTCAATTAACAATTTAATTCGGTGCTTCGCCATCCAAGATTAAATACAAAATATTTTACAGGCATCCAAACCATTTTTAATCCTTCTTACTTAATTACAGATACTCCTCTGTTTAATTTTTGTTTTGTTTTGTTAGGTAAAGAGAGACTTAAAGGAAGAAGATGAAGATTTTTAAAAATACAACAGAGGGAACAGCATGAAAGCAGCTAAAATCCTGGTAAAATATGGAAGAATAGAACTCATGTGGAAGTATTATGGAATAAAGGTTTTTTTAAAAAAAAATCTTCAGGAATCTTCTTTGAAAATACAGTAACAGAGAAAAAATGATGAAATTAGCCAATGCCAGTAGGAAAGATATGCCCAATTCTCTTGTCCTTAAAAGAAATAGAACAGGATTAAGGCTTTAAAAATAGAGGATGGCAAAGCGATAATGTGTAGTTTTGTCTTCTTCCAGGCCTCCTCTTTAATTAATCATTTACTCCAACAGCAGACCACCAGGGAACCGCCCTGAGCGAAGACATTTCAAAGTATCGGAAGCCAGATCAGACCTTATAGGTTTTCCCATTGGGATTTGGACCCACAGTGAAAGGAAGATAATGGTCTCAGAGCAGCCTCTGGTGGCTGAATGTCAAAAGCTCAAGAAGTCACAGGCCACCTTACTGGTGTTCTTAAGATTTTGTGCTAAGGAAAGTTACTACTTAAACAACTTCAAGGCAGTGGCCCAGAACTGACTTAGTTGGAATTGAAATTAATTCCTTAAACTCAAAGACTATCACAGATGACGTGGAGATCTGATGCTGATAAATTGGGCTATTCTGACAACAGATAGAGTTTTCCTGGCGCTTGCTCACTAATTAAGCAGTGTTAAATACAAAATTATCTCCAACTTTCCAATTACCACAAATAAATGGTGGACCTGAATTTCTCATTCTAATTTTTAAGCAATGGATACTTTTAAGCAATCCAAATATTTTCAAAAAAGCTCCGAGGGGGCAGGGATCTGTCCGTTAGAAGCATTTGGGTGCATTTTCTTGTCATAGCTCTCCCAGCTGGAAAACATCTGTTTAGGACAGAGGCCCCAAAATTCCATCTGGTAGGCTCCCCATTGAGCCACCTCATCTGAGATGTTTGCAAGGGCCCCTTTTCAAAATCTTGAATCTTACAATGTCGCCCGTGTCAAACATGACGTGTAGAGGAGCACTGCCATCTGCAGCGTCGTGTTCCTGAGCACATCCCATTTACGCAGCAGGTTAGACTGTTTGGTTCAAAAAGATATATATATATACTATCTTTTCAGGAAAGACTTGAAGCTTTCAAGTAGAGTTATGGAGAACATTCAAACATTTAAAAATTGGTTTCAATAGGGCACAGCTTTACTTCTAGTCATTAACCGCCAGTTTTCCAGGGCTGCTAGAAGCCATGGAATTCTCAGAGGGCCACATCAACCTGACCAAAGATCCATAGAAATTTCTGTGGATACAATGTTGAAATTATGAAGCCCCCTTATTGCTCATTCACAAAGTACACCAGTTCAACCAAATATCAACATCAGAATAATCTGGGTTCCTCATTAATGCTTGAAAAATAGAGAGCATTTATTGACAAGTACAAAGAATTAATAGTAATGTACCAACATTTTCTTAGTCCCAATAAATGTACCACGGTAAGATGTCACTGTCAGGGGTTACTGCAGGAAGGGTATGTGGGAACATTCTGTCCTAGCTTTGCAACTTTACTGTAAATCTAAAAATGTTCTGAAATCAAAACTTTATATTTTAAAAAAAAGTACAAAAAATAATGAGTGAATACATTGAGGGGAAGTGGGAAAAGATAAAAAATTCTCTTATAGAAAAAAGGATTACTAACAGGCAGTCATTTATTATGTCGCAGACACTTAAATATAGACCTTAACAACATTAACTCATTAAAATGGTGGCTTTTAAGTGCATCGATAAAGGAATACTGTTACCTACTCTGATTAACAACAACAACAAAACTAATTCTTTAAGGGAAAAAGAACACCTGACATGTGGTGCTTACATTTCAGTAAGAGAAACTTCCTTTATCTTTCTTCTCAGTTATCTGCCCGTTTTCTCCTTCCCCGGGGTCTTAGGCCCACTCCAAACCCTATCTTTTTTCCTGCCCTCCATGATGTTTCTTTGTCATTACTCACGTGGTTGAATGTCAGAATAATTGAATATACAATATTCGAATTTAAAGATCGATAAATTCTGATAGCAAATATTTAAATTTAGGATTTTCTAGTACTTCATATTATTTTCCAAATAAGAAAGTGAGGGGTGTTCCGTGTGCCTGTGACAACACAAGAACCCCAGTTAAAGCCAACCTTGGTCTGCCCATGAGGTACACGGTCCCACTGTGAATTCTCCGGCCTTGATGAGTTCCTCTCAAACATTTGTTAAGTAACCTAATTAGTATCTCAGCTATTCTTAGCTCCAGAACAGGGTCCAAAGTTCCCATGACACTCACACAGCACAATTTCCAAGCATGACACAAAAACGTTACTCCGTTCCAAACTCAGAAAGTGTGAGACACACAGATTACGAGTGTAAATAGTAGGTCTCCAAGACCAGCTTCCTTTCAAATCTCTCTTGCCTCCCTCTAATTCCACTCACTGTAGCACTCGCTTATTGATCCTGTTCTATCTTACATTAGTTTCTCTGTTGTTACTATCATTATCGAAGACAGGCATCTCTTTTGAACTTCTTCCCAAACTCCGTGGATACAACCACGTGGCACCTTGCTCTCATGCTTTATGACTACAGCGAGTGTGGAGTCGAGGCAGGGCAATGTGGCTGAAAGCCCCAGTGAACAGTCAGGAGACCTGTCTCTGATTCTTTCTGCTACCAGTGAGTTTGTATCCTGAGCCAACCCCATTAACTTCTCTGGGTCTCGGAGTCCTCAGGGAGGCATGAGGGGCTGGACTTCACTCAGATACCACTAGTGTTTACTGAGCACCATACCGGATGCCTCTTAGGCACCGCATCAAAGTCCTCTCATCGCCATCTCTTCCTCCAGCCACCGCCATGGTGAATATCTCTACATGGGCTTCAGCTGTTTTTTGGGGGGGTACAATTGTTGGTGCCTTGTATCTGAGTGTAACAAGGACCTCTCTATTCCTGACTCGGGGGTTTTCTGACAGGACATGGGACTCATATTTCTGTTCTCCTGGACGCGCAATCCAGAAGCGCAGGGAGTTGACTCTCATGGGGCCACCTAAGACTGATGGGGCAAAGGAGCCTCTAGTCCACAAGATGAGTTCTGAGACATATTCGGTAAGCTACTCAGAACGCTCCCTGGAATGAACTCCCTCTGCTCATGGGAGGAGCCAACTTGATAATGCCCTTGGCCAGGCATTCCCACTGTCTGTGTCGCCACTCCCCCATCCCACACCGCTGCTCCCTGAGACCACTCCCCCCATGCAGACTTCTGCACAGAGGCTGTTCTTCAGGACCTGCTCAGGATCCAGGCTAAGACAAGCGCCTGCTCTACATCAGACATTTTCATCTTTTCCTGCTCTAAATCTTGATGGTTCTGCAATGGCTTGTTTGCAGAGTTCACTTCTGCCCAGTGGTCCTTGTAATAAGAACAGGCGAGAAGAGGCTGAGTGGCCAGGATAACTGAAAATTACTTCCAGTTTTTTCTCTGATTTCAAGAGGCCACTGGGCATAAAAGGTTTTGGTACAGTCCCAGGGTATTTAGCTACATCACAAGGCGACCTAATATAACTGGAAAGGACATAGAACAGGGTGGAATTTAAACAGATATAGGCTAATGAGAAAGACCCAGAAACTGCTCTTCTTTTTTTCCCCACTCTCGAATGTAAAGGAAGATGTAAAGGGAAGGATGTTTTCACCTTCATTTCTGCTCAAAACAGGAGTTTTAAAGTTCAGAAGAAAAATTTCGAAAAACACATTTTTGCCCGTTGCAGAAGAAGAAATGTGTTCACTCTCCCTCTAGAATAGAACCAAGGGACAGTAATGCTTGTGTGTGGGGAGAGTATTCGTTGTTAATTAAGTTTTGAAAATAAGTTAAGCTGACTTTCTTTTTTATAAATGGCAAGTTTGTTGTTTTTTTTTTTCTGAGCCTTTAATATATGAACATCAGATTGAGGTTCTTTGAGAGGGAGACTCAAAAAGCAGCATTTCCCTAATATATTTTTCCACAGGCCATTTTGCAGAGTAAGAAGATGTGAAATAGGATTAGAGTAACGAATATAAAGCTGTCCTTTTTTATTTTTATTTTTTGCATGATTTGAATAATGTCTTACTTGGAGGGTGTAATAGGTAAATACTTAAAGTTTCTTCTCTCACTATGATCCTGATAGAATACTAGTGGATACAATATACAAAGAACTTAACCGTTACCTGGTGAATTAGGGTTTATATGGCATTGTCCCATCTCACCCATGCCTCCAATCTATACGACAATCCAGGAGGTAGGTAGAATAGGAATCCTTACTCTTTAGTGCAGGAAAACAAGAGTCAGCATTTCCCTACATTTAAATGATGGAGGAGGCAGAGCTGGGAAATAAGATCTAGGTCTTCTATTTCCTGACCCGGGATTTTTACCACCACCACATTTATATTTTGACATTTTTATTAGTTTGTTTGTTTAGCTTACCATTTCTATAAAAGAGGAATAACTTCGTATTTTTACTTGCTATTTGGTCTTCTCCCAATACTACTCCCATAAAATGAAATACATGAGGTTGGGAAGAGTCAAAATCATTTCTGTAGAACCATGAAGAGGATCGTGCATCTTGTAATTCTAACTTCAAATGGAGAATTAGACACTAGAAGGGTAGATCTGAAAACAGTGGTAACCTTAAAAAAAAAAAATCTGAAAGGTAACAAATGATAGCTTGGAAATGGAAGAATAAAAGTCACGTACTACTTATGGTACCAAAAACAAATAGATAGGTTATAATTTGGGAGATGGTTGTGGGTTTAAGGACGCATCTGCTTCCACGTATCCAAAGCATGTAGTGGGCCTCATTAGAACAATTCCATCCAATTGGGAGAGTAACCAAGGAAAATATAGCCATCGCCACTCAAGTGTGGTCCTGGGTGAAATCATCGAGCATCAAGATGGTCTAACATGTAGGCAAAAGAGAATTGGAACTACTACCAATTACTCGGCCACATTTTTCGTTCCTCATTTTAGAGATTTCCTCCAGTTGTCAAAATTTAATTTTCTTTTCATCTCATGCACATCACTGTGTGCCTATTATCTTTATGAAAAAGTATTGAACAAAATTCCTCAATAATCTCTAGCCACAGGCTTTATTTTAATTCTGATTTTTTTTAGTCTTCACTTCTGGCAGAAAAATATGAGATTCCGCTGCTATAAGCTGGGTCTTTAAATATTTCAAAACTGAACACATGAGCAGCAACAGTAAGAAAGATTTCTCTGAGGCTTTGCCTCTATCTGTATATTTTAGTATTTGTTTTTGTAGCTATGCTATTGTCATGATGCCTCGGTGACTGACTTTCGGTAAGCTTCTGCTTCAGTTTCTTCACCTACCTATAGGGTTATGGTGTGAATTAAATGCATCCGATCATTAAACACTACAAACTTGAAGTGTACTGTTCTTGTATATAGGACACTATGCTAAGTACTAGAGATTCGACGTTCAATAAGATGTTCTTTTCCCTTCAAGAGTTCATAAGTCATTGGGTGAAAACTAAAACCCAAGTGAGCAAGTATAATGTACCATCATATCGTGATCGACATTCTGCTGACTACTAAGCAACGCTATCTGTAGGTATACACTGGCCAACAGAAAATTCACTTTTAGATTTAATTGTACCCTTGTCTAGTTGCACAATCTGGAAAAACCAATTAACCTGTTTGAGACTCAGTTTAGCCATCTGTAAAGAGAGGGTCGGATTAAATAATTTCCAAAGCCCTTTGATTCAAACCCGTGCTCTAGTGTTTCTCATTTTATTGCTCATTTCTAATATTTATTAAAAGGTAAGATTACATCTGGCAGACACTCTTGGTTGACCACCCTG
The DNA here is from genome assembly GCF_000151845.1 of Pteropus vampyrus. Lineage (NCBI taxonomy): Eukaryota > Metazoa > Chordata > Mammalia > Chiroptera > Pteropodidae > Pteropus > Pteropus vampyrus. The sequence continues at coordinate 541,358 of NW_011888862.1, forward strand.
TAGTCATTACCCCTTCGTCTTTGCTAACAGCACCCTCTCTAAGTATTGTCAGATCTAGGGCAGCAATATATTTGGGGAGATATGCTCTCCTCAACCCCAAGGGGTGAACTGAGATTGTGAGAGCCAATCATGGTGATCTCATGACTTTTGCCAGTGATTGGTTTAGGCATGGGCATGCACATCACTTTGGACCAATGAGATAATAAAGGGAGTCTGCAAGTAGGGTTCTAGGAAAGGTTTTCATATCTGATTAAAAGGGGAAAAGGGATGCGTGAAGAATAATTCCGCTTCTTGCCTTTGGATACGGGAGAGTGAGAAAGTGATGCCTGGACCAGGACAGCCACATGCTAGTGTAAGCTGACTCACTGAGGATGGCAGAGTGGAAAACTGAGACATACCAGATTCTTGATGACACTGTTATGCCAAAGAATTAATCCACCCTGGAACTAAGCATGTGAGATTTTTTTTTTTTTTTTAAAAGGAAAAGAAATCTGTGCTGTTCGAGTCACCAAAAGTAGCCAATTAAAGCACTCAATGTGAAAAGCTGAATTATGGTACTTCAAAATGTTTACTAACTTATCCACAAGCCAAATTTAATATTGTGAAAAAAACCAATTCGTTTCAAATCAACACGAGGATAAGATGACTGATTCAGGGGGAGATAAGTTCCTTAACAAATCCGATCTTCAATTTCCTCACCTGCAAAATAGAGTTCAAAGTCATATCTGCTTTATTGAGACGGTAAGTGCATAGCAAGCACGCAGCAGTTATTGCTAACTGTTTTATTACTACGCATAAGACTGGTATGGCAGAGACAATGCTCTATGGCCATCAAATTCTGTTATATTTTGTTTTTCTTCCTGGACACACAGGAAGACCATTATTTCCCAGTTTCCCATGTGAATAGGTTTCGATCATGTGAACCGAGTTCTGAGTTGTGGGAAATAGTGATGCAATCCACTTGTGTCCTAGCTCTAATGACTATCCCACGTGATCCTCCTGCCGGTTCTTTCGGTGTCACATTCCTGTTAAATTTCAAGGCATGAGACCAAGTTTCCACATTGGCTACTCGGTGGACATCGGATAGCTTTATTTCATTGAAATATGTAAGAAGATTTACTTAAATTTACAATAATCTTCACTCATGTTTCCTGCTTTTATTTAAAAATGAAAGGTAAATTAATAATTAAGAAAGGGAGCTCAAAAATCTGTATTAAAATAAATATGGGGAAATGGCTTTAAAACATCAGATAAAGTTTACAAAATATGTGAAGAAATTCTCCCCAAGGAAGCAAAGCAGCTACTGCTTGTAGAGCAGGTCTGGCCCCTCTAAGGAGGTGCATGTAAGTAGGTATTATTTATGCCTACAACATCTACCAGAGAGAATGCCTGTAAAGAAAATGATGTCCTCAGGCGCACGCATTTTTTTTTTCCTTTTCTCTAGTAAAGCCTAGATAGACATCTTATCTTCTCCTGCAGTTTTTGATACACTCTCTGCGTTTGCACTCCGTCTGGCAGGGCTGGTTTGAAGGAAGGTGTGGGATTATGGGAAAATGCCAAAGGAGAAACCCACCTAGTTGGATCATATTACAACGAGATGTGAACAAGTAAAACGCATGTGCCTGCTAATGTCAACAAAGCTGTTTTATGACTAGTATCGTGTTTATAGCAACTTTTTTTTTATAAGCAGGTGCAGTAAGTTATAATTTTTATTTATCTAAGTAAAAAAAACAATGCCAAGACTACAGAGACTATATTCATGTTTAAGATAAGATTATGAAAACGGAAGACTTCAAAGAAAGTTTACTGGAAACTACATACCCTGTCACTTGGGGGTAAAATGTTATAACTCTGTTGATAGGGATAACTTCGTGGAAATTTTTCAAATGCACTGTAAGGAATTTGGTCAAGTCACTTACCTCCTGCTTGATTTTGCCTCTAGAGTTTTACATCTAAGCGCATGTAAACACATCCCTGGACAGAAAACTCATTCCCTTCCTTGTGATCTCTTCTACAGTTGAATAGCTCGATAAGTTAGAAGATATATTAACCTGGGTAAGTAAGTCTGGCTGTTCTAACAACAGCCCACCCTCCAAATCTCCATGGCTTGACACAATAAGAGTTTATTTCATGTTCATTATCAACATCCTGCATGAAGTTCCTATATTGGTTCTTCTTATGCATCCAAGCTCTTTCCGCCCATAATCTGCTAGGGCCTCGGAGTTTTCCCCTGGGTCCTCCACATCTGGCCAGCAGGCAAAGAAACAGAAAGCATGTGAAAAATCTTGAAGGAGGCTTTAGGGGTCAGGCCTAGAAGTAGTGAACATCAATCCCACCCACATTTTGTTGGCCTGACGTAGGTACGTGGCTTCACCTAGCGAACGAGGCGGGTGGGACATATAGTGTATCAGCGCCCAAAGGATGGAGATGAGCTCACAGATGCTGGAGAGCACTAGCAGTGTCTTTTATGGAAAGCTATCCTTCCATTGAGCTAAAGTGTTTCTTGCAATAGCTTTTAGCTATAGGATCCAGCTTAACTTTAGGTCATACTGACTAAATTTAATTCTGCTTTTGAACAACAGCCCTGCAGATATTTGGTTCATTTGCTTCTGGGCTATTCCTCCAATTAGTCAACTTGTTCTCATACGACCTGTTTTTATGTCCCCTCATGATCTTTCACCTTTCTTAGCGCCAATTGCTCTATAGTTTGAAAACTAAATGAGATATTGCAATAGTGATCCCACTTTGAGATATTACAAATTTATTACTGCAAATTAATGATAATTAGGTTCTGTTAACTC
>NW_011888862.1:545543-547055 GCF_000151845.1 Pteropus vampyrus
TCTTAAACTTTCTTAGACATTAGTGATCAAAAAGGTGGAAATAAAAACCTACACATTCCATTTTTGAAAAAGGAAAACATTGTTTTTCTCATGAAAAATCGAAGAATTAAGATATGAAAAAGAAAATTGTCAGAAAATATCCCCTAATTTGAAAACAACGAAATTCGATTATTTGGTTGATGGAGGTTTTTAAAAAAAGATGATGGCAAGTTTTATGGTCTTTTGCCAAAATCTAGTATCGCTTTTGGAAAAGAAAATACTTCCCAGCCATACCTTTTAAGTTTTTGTTTGTAGGAATGCAAAAGAAAATTGCTGAAAAATTTATATTGTGTAATTTGTTCTTGCCAAACATGTCACCTGCATAACAGACAACTCTACTAATATTTTAATAGAACTGTTCTTTAGCTTCAGTTAATTAAACCCCTTAGTGAAGCATTAGAAAGATCTAGGTATCATTTCTATGGTCATTCAGACAGCAAATATTTATGGAGGGCATGCTTTATACACAGGATTTGAGAAGAGAAAAAGATTATTGTCAGCAGAGATAACTCTGGCAAAGATGGAATTTCTGCTGAGTTAACTGAATCTTTAACTAGGTCAACTAGATTTAGACATTAATATAGTTATAATTACATGTAGATATAAACATAGCAACCAAAAGGAATTTTCTCTTATCCTATATAATAAATTTATTCACGTACTTCCTCTGCTTTGAAAATATAATTTAAATAGAGAAAACACTCTTGCCATGAGAAGAAACTGTTGTTCCAATAGCATTAGCTACTTTTCCTTTCTCTGCTAAGACAGTTACTTATTTAAGACAATTTATGGAGTTCCTACTCATGCCAGAATGGACAAGACGCTGGAGATATAAAAATGCATACAGTCCTCAAAAACCCACAGTAGAGTAGGGTCAGTCAAAGGACAAGAATAGAAGTATATACCACAGAAGATCATTCTGATTTGTTCATTCATTCAACAAACATTTACTCAGTGCCCGCTACGTGCCAGGCACTGTTCCGGGTGCTCAAGACACATCGATGAAATAAACTAACAAAATCTCTGTCTTCGATGTGCTTCCATAGTAGAATAGAAAGAAAACGTACCAAAAAAAAAAAAAAAAAAAAAAAAACCACAACCAATAAGTGAATTACATAACATCTTAGAAGATAAGCCCTATAGGGAAATAGAATATGGTAAGGGCATTGGGAGTATTGGTGGCGAAATATGGGATTTGTAATTTACATGAGACGTTGGAGAGGACCTTGTGGGAAGGTAACATATGATTCTCTCAATTCACGGAACATGCATTTCTGGGTGACACCAGTACATTGTGGAAAAACCTTGATTTTTAGAGTACGATTGGCTTGGATCAAAATCTGTTTCATGTTATTTAAAAATCCGAGCCTAAATTTCCTCCTCAAAAAAATGGGAACAATAATACTTTACATCACAAATTGTTGGGAAGATAGAAATATTTGCCAAAACATTTTTTCCCTTTCATATACCTGA
>NW_011888862.1:550840-553013 GCF_000151845.1 Pteropus vampyrus
GCACCTGCAGGTTGGACCTCTTCCCATGGCTTTTGCCAAGGTCGGTACCTGCCACTTCCTGTTGGCCCTTCTCAATGCCAACTGCTTGATGATGTGACTCTCCATCTGTTACCGATCGTCAGATCTAATGCCACAACTCTTCACTTGTATGTGCGGACTTCCTCCTGCGAATAGGAGAAGTACCCACCTGCCGAATGCTGACAGCCAGCTTCCTCTCTGGATGTTTTGTTCCATTAGGCCCAGATTCCCACGCTCTTATTCTTCTGGTTTATCCTCTGTCTGACACAGAGCTGGGCCTGGGAAGTTAGGTGAATCTCTATGAGCTCTCATATCCAGATGACAAATTGCATACAGGAGAAGGAGAAGGTGGGTTTTTTTGTTTTTGTTTTTGCTTTTTTTTTTTTTTTTTTTAAAGACAAGCCATGAGGAAGTTATGTCTCTTCTTGGTGGAAGAATATTGACTAGGCCGTCTCAGGGACATGGAATGTGTGTGCCGCCTTTGGTGTTGGTAGAGACTGAAGTTGTTTCTCGACAGTATGAACCAGACAGGCCAAAGCTCCACTCATATTTCCTTAAGACTTTCCATTTCTATGGCTGGCTGCCTGACGTCCAACTGCCAGCCTCGACATCTTTTAGCCAGAGAGCATTCTCTGGTGCTGGAGCCAACTTTTGCTCCCTCTGGCAGGCCAGAGGTGCTGGAAAATTAAAGTCTCCCACCTCTGGGCCTATGCCGTCCTCATCCAGTGACGGACCAGGGTGGTATATAAATACCCCAACTCCCTTGTCACTTCGATGGGCCACCTCTGAGGGGTAGTTTTACAGTGGCTCCCAGAGTTTCCCAATAGGATTAAACTCTAGTCACCCACAGTGATAATTTACTTGATATCACATTTTTTTATTGGTTTCCTTCCCTCCCCTGTCTCTCTCCTCCAAATAAATTACTTATACTTGAAATTTTGTTTCGAGATCTACACCCAGGAGAACCCAACAGAGACAACAGCCTACCTATTGGATGCCTTAAAGGACAGGAATGGATCTATGAAGGCGATGGTAGCAATTTAGTGGGAAGAGTATGACAATGTGATGATGAATAGAAACGGCCACTTGGATGGTAAAGAGGGTAATCGTTGCCACTGGGCCCTGTCTGCTCGCTGTCTAAGAGTTTGGGTGATTTTCCTGATTAGCATAGTAACTGAACCAAAGATGAATATAAGGGAAATTTTGGGTTTCAACTGGATCCATCTATAACATGGGCGTCAATCAACTTGCCCGGTATTCATAGGGTAATGTACTTTTGGAATTTAATTTCTTTTCAGGTGAAGCTATTTATGCATTACTTTATGGATTTGTATGGGAGAATAATATTCTGATATGGTTCTTTGTCTAAGAGCAAATTACAACTTAAACATCTAACCAGGGGTGTTCCAATAACTATGTTCAAATATTTATGAAACATTGACTTTCTAGTCCTAGGCTAAAGCACAGACTTTAAATTGGTTAGTTCTATTGCCAAATGCCTTCAGCCTTCATTGACTTTTTTTGGAATTAGTACAAAAGCAGAGATTAGATCCAAAACTTGCACAAAGATTCTGTGTGGTCCAGAAAATTATGAGTCTTAACTTGTACATATGAATTAAATATTGAATATGTTTATATCTTTAGGGACAGTGAGCAATCAAGGTGTATGAACTGATTGGAGGAAAGACCCTCCATAAAAATCTATGACCTATTCTTCTAACAAAGAGTGGAAAAAGTCTTAATCATTCTAAATGATAAACTTTCTAAGGAAAAAAAGTAATTTTGGCACCTGAGAGGCAATGCCGACCATCTGAAGAAGGCTCCCTTTGCTTGCAGCCGGCATTGCAGTCATTACTTTGTCAAGGACTCTGAGATTCTTCAAGCATGAAAGGAAAGATGGGGAATCAAATCGCTCTACTTAATCAGGAATGTATTAGAACTGCTTCAAAATTAGCCTTGGCTCTCGGCTTAATGAAATTTCCCATTACTCAGTACCAAATCCATAGCATTCAAATGGCAGCCCTTTGACTGTAAAAAGCCTCAAAAATTCGAGAACTTACAAAACAAAAATGATTATTCCTCTTCCCAAGTTCACAAAAAGAATCAAAACTGCTGTGCCTCTGGAGGAGGCTAAATGTTGGAGACATCCTGACCC
>NW_011888862.1:555663-569137 GCF_000151845.1 Pteropus vampyrus
GAAGGAAGGAAGGAAGGAAGGAAGGAAGGAAGGAAGGAAGGAAGGAAGGAAGGAAGGAAGGAAGGAAAGAAGGAAGGAAAGAAGGAAGGAAGGAAGAAAAGAAAGAGGGAAAGAGAGAGAGAGAGAGAGAGAGAAAGTGCAAGAGAGAAAAAGGAAGACTTTACTAACATGCCAAGAAATGACCTTGAAAGAGGAGGAAAATAGTAGACTTAATTACAGCTTCGATAACGGACGCGCCGTGCCTTTTGGACAACAGCATAGGGCGTGGAGTTCATTTCCTTCGGATTTTCTGAAATGTGTTGTATTCTCCGCACATGTTGATATGTGACGGAAGTGAAAAGTGCAAACGCCAGAAGGGCCATTTACTATGTACCTTCAAAGACACCAGCAATGACTTAGGGATGTATATTACATCCCTGAGTTTTACACAGTGTCCTGGAGAGCATTCATACTTTTCTGCGAATGTCCTCGAGAATTCCATTTCCACCACAGCCAAGGATGTATCCCCACCCTCTGACCCCTCAGTTGTGTCCCCAACTTCTACACAAAGCGCGTTCTCACAAAGCAAAGGAAAGATGGGCTGCGTAAATGAAACCTCGACCCAGCGGACTCCAACACAAGGACTAGCGGAATAAAGAAGTCTCTGAACATATTCATAAGGAATGTTTCTTTATGGTCCTTTTCTATTCTCAGGGACGGCACCAAAGCTGTGCCACATTCTGAAACTGTTGCTATGGCAAAGCGTCTTGTTTTATTGACTATGGAGCGCATTGTTGTGTTTGAGCCATGTAAATGATCAGGGCACAAAGGAAAGGGCCCGCGGCAGGCCCTGCTCAATCACGACAGCGCTGGGGTCTTTACCCCTTGACACATGCCATTTACGCAGCATGGGAAGGCATTTCTCTGAGAAAGCCTCACTCCCTGGGTGCTGCGAACTGGTCTTTGGAGACATTTACGACATCTCCACATGTTTCAGAATCCATTCTGCGAGGGGAAAAGGAACACACAATGATGAAGCCCTTGCTTTGGTTTGAAGGCCAAGATATTTCTATAGAGATTTTGCATCCTCTACCTATTAACACATTTTTGTTTCCAGGCTGCTGGTCTTGTCTAATATTTCAACTTTCTATCAGTTTCTGTCACTTAGAAGCAAAGTAGCCAAGTTTCTCCTTTGCTTCCCACTTATATCTCAAATACGTGTTTTTAATTAAGTATTTTACCACAGCATCAATTCACACTGATTAGACATAATTACAGAAACAAAATATGCAGAATACATTTTAATAACGCCTGCCACCTCTGAGGGAACAATGAGGATCTAATTTAATGATCTAAGTGTTATTCGAAAGCAATGCAGAATTTAAAAAAAAATAGTAATATATTTTGAAAGAGAGCTTATTAGTATTTTTGGATACAGATGGAAGATAAAATGCACTATTATCTAAGTTTCGATACTTGTAATTAAAATAAAACAACAACACTGGGTCAACATTCGTTTACATAAAGAATCAAATGACACCCTTTAATAATAAAAGCTGGATCCGATGAAAACAGTTTCACTCGAGACTTGAAATACCGTGAGAATTTGTAGCCCGCTTTCTAAGGGAAATTTCACCACCATGATAGTATTGTGTCAATGTCAGTTTTCAGGTTTTGACACCACGTGTGCTTCCAGAGGAGCTGCATAAAGGGTACAGGGAACTCTGGACTAGTTTTGCAGCCTCTTGCGTGTCTTAAATTATTTCAAAACACAACAAAAGTTATAGCAACAATCTATTTTTGACGCAGAATAAAAATGTATTTTTTTCCGGCTCGCAGAGGCATGTGATATCTCACTGGAGCTTATGGGATCACAATTACAGAACCCTATGATGTATTATTTCTGGCACTTATGTGGGCATCTGGAGTCAAAGGAGTTTTGGACAATGAGTTAACGTTCTCGACGAAAATTCTATTTACCCCACATTTTCAATTCATTCGGAAAAATAATTCTGGAAACAATTAGGAATGAGAGATCTATTTGCTTTTACTGCTTCCGATGATCTTCCAGTACTTATTAAAACAGTCTTTACAATTCTCATAAACCTGGTTGTGGCATTGGGTTGCTGACTTTTTTTTTTAACTTTCATATTCTCTTTTTAAAAACTTGGTAGCTAAAACCGTTGCATTCTGCCCCCTTCATTAGCAAAGTGCGGAGATTTAAAAAAAAGGAATATAAAACATTCCTTTGGTTTTCACGAACCAAAATCATATCTAATGTAAATGTCCATTCATATTTCATGTGGGTGTTTTTGTGTGGATCAGGGAGGTGTATGATCGTACAATGTCAGGATGAGGAGGACTACAGGAATCACCCAATTCAACCAAAATCTTAACATATTAAACACGCATATATTGATATGTATTAATAATACATGATATTAATATTAATAATACATACTAATATTAATACATACTAATACATACATAATATTAATAATAATGATGATGGTTATGTAATAAGGCTTTGCATTTCCATGGCATTCTTTAAGGAGCATGACAGCATGCAGCTAATTTCATCCTAATAAGATTCTGTGAGCTTGCTAGAGGTCTTTATCATTATTCTCACTGAGAAAATGGGCGGCTAACTTCCAAAGAGTCCAGACTTTTGCTTATTCTTGTGAGGCATGCTAATGGTGAGGTTGTGGATTAAAGTCCACATTAAACATCTTTGATGGCGGTACTTCATTCTGGGATATAGTCTCTAAAGCCGCCACCATGGTCTTGTTTGATACCTGCGACGGTGACAACTTGAAGAAAACGTTTAATTCAAATGATAACACAATTTAGTTCTCTCTTTTTAAACTGTAACAAATAAAAGCATTTTTTTCTCTCCTTTTCTCTTTTTTCTTTTAACAGCTCCGTTGACATAGAATTCACATACCATACCATTTACTCATTTAATGTGTACAAGTCTACGTTTTATTTGTATATTCACAGTGCTGTGCAAACCGTCGCCACAATCAAATTTTAGAGCAGGCTCATCTCTCATAAAAGAAACCTTGCATCCATTAGCAATCGCTCCCTCCACCCCCAGCCCCTGACAACCACTAATCTACTTTCTGTTTCTATGGAGTTACTTAATTCGCAATCTGTGTGACTGGCTTTTTTTACTTAGCACAGTGTAGCATATGTCAGTACCTGATTCTTTTTTATTGCTGAATAATATTCCATTGCATGGCTATACTACATTTTATTTATCTATTTCCCAGTTGATGGATGTATATACTGTGTCCACTTCTTGGCTATTACGAATGAGGCTGTCATGAGCATCAATGTACATGTTTTCACTTATCTTGTGTCTCTCCCGAGAAGTAGAATTGCTGGGTCAGATGATAACTACGTTTAACTTTTTGAGGAACCACCAACCTGTTTCCAAAGTGGTGGCACCATTTTACACCCCAAGCAATAACTCCTTTTCTTAATCTGAGCTGACAAAGTCACTCTGATGGTTCCTGTCATTATTGGAATTAGAAAACTCCAATGTCCCTTCTCTCATATACTTCACGGTCTGGCTAGGTGGAAGGCGGGAGAGTGTATTTGTCTCGCCATGATTTCAGGAAAGCGATCGGAAATGAGAATGGGAAATGAGAAAATTAAGGATGTGTTTAATTAGGGATGTGTTTATCAATTCTACGTCTAGAATGTGAACCACTTTTAGAGAGAAAATTGAAAATTTAAGGTTTCAACAAATACACACAGACATACACAAATTTCAACTGGCCTTAAGAAAATAAAAAACAAACTAAATCAACCAACCAAACAGTAACTGCCAATGTAGGTGTTTCCTCTTCTATTGGTAACCTCTAAAGAAGTTCGGGATATTCGAACTGTTTTTATAGTTTTGCAGTTTTCAATAGAAGAGATAGTTTGGGCTATCAAGACATCTATGCGAAAGCCCTCACACCTGCTTCTTGACCACAGACACACAACTATTTAAAAAATCTCCAGAGACATATGAATAAACCTTTTATAATCTTGAGGATTCTTAAGTTTCTAGACAGAGATCAATACAAACCCTGGCTTTTAAGGCAAGCTGGGGCACCTTCTGGAATTTAAAACACATGCTTGGCCCTGGCCAAATCAAGCAAGAGTCGGGGCGGGACGTGAATTAGATCGGTTCTTTTATGCAAAAACCTAGCAACGCTCTGACTAGTTTTTTTTTTTTTTTTTTTTTACCAGAAAGGTGTGCACCAGAAAAAGAATCTGAACATTTCCTGGCCTGGCACTGTCAGGGGGCTGAAGTGGCCATCTTTTCTTCTTCTCCTTGCTTTTTATAATATCCATCAGTTGGTGCTTTTGACTTGCTCTTATCTGTGTCCTACATGGCCCCATTCCAGCTAAGCCAGTATGAAGTTACAAAGGAAATTGTGCGGGATGTTTCTCTTATTCCATGGTTTCCTCCTGCATCTCTCTCCACCACAATCATCAAATTTTCTGGCTGGGGACCGATCTCAAGCAGGGATAGCTGGAAGGTGTTGAGGGAAAATGGAAGAGATGAAGAGGAAGAAGGAATGAGTAAAAAGAAAAAAGATAGAAAAGAGAGAGTAAAATAAGGAATGAGTACGTCATGACACAAAGGTCAAAAGCAGGGAGGGTGACAGAGACCAAAAAAGGTGCTACGATATCCTCTGGATCATCCCAGTTCCCACCGAGGTCGTCATGCCCTTGGTTTGTGCGATAATTCATTGGCAATGCTCAAATTGAGTTTGCAAATGACTTCAAACCTCAGCAGGCGTTACCAGTGGTTTATAGCTTCGCAAATTGAAATTGAAACGCAAAATGCCCTTGATAAACCGCAATAAAATATTACAAAGCAAACAGAAATCTCCTCTAGGTTATAGAATAGCACGCAAATAGAAAAATCAAAAAAAAAATTTGTAAATGGGAGAGGAATAAACAAAGCTAGCCAGCTAACTAATAGCAAGCAGATTATAGAAACAAGTCAAATATGGAGGTACACTAAAGTTTTAAATACCTATCCTGAGGAAATCTGGCCATTCAAACTATTTCAAAGGTACTCCGCCTAGTTCTGAGCTCCACAATTAAAGAGGGGTGTGGAGAACTTGGAAAGAGTTCAGAGGAAAGCCACAAAGACGATCAAAGAGTTGAAGAAAGGGACCTGAGAGGAAAGAGTCAGGGAACTGGAACGATTCAACCTGAAGAAGAGAAAGTTAAGGAGATAATTGAATTATGGTCCTCAGCTACATAAGGAGCTTTTCATAGTTCTCTTTTTCCACTACAGATGGACAGAGAGGCAAGAGGCTTAAACACGCAACACGGTGGAGCGGAGCGGGGGGCAGTGTCTCAGTTAAGTGTGACAAGTTTCCTGACATGAGAGATGGTAAGTAATGAAATGGGCTCCTGATCACGCTTGGGGATAAGGAATATCTTTGTCTAGTGTCTTAGAAAATAGATAAGATTCTCATATATTTAGGGTGACTTATACACCTTGCTATCTAGCGCTGAGGGTAGGATGACGGAGTGGGTGCTAACATTCTAGAAAAACACACTCTGTTACTTTGGTTTTACTTCAGATTCGTGTGTTCATCATTTGACTGGCCGGATTGCTCACGCATTTCTAGGGCTTTACACAAAATGTCTTGCGGGGTGTACCACTTTGACATGTAACCATTTCATCTGTGAAAAAGAGCACTGGAAATATCTTTTGAAGAGCAGGAATTTGTTGAAGGAAAAAAGTCAGCTAAACAAGACCCACAGGGGTAGGAGTGGGGGTGGGGTAAGGCACCTCAGAGAGCATGCTGGGATTTGGGCTAATTAAGATGTTGACTGAATCTATGCTAATCATGTCCCACCAGACTCTGCTGGATTAGTATGTAAATTGGTAAACTCTGTTCTGAAATTGCCCTACCAGCTGAGGTCTAATTACTGACTAGACATAACAAATAATAATGGGATTTGTATTTTAGAATGTTTAATTATAGAAATACACGTCTGCAAAAAATACCAGTTGTATTGCACAGAAAGAGACTTCAAAATGTTTTATCGAAGGTTTATGAAATTTTACACCTTTAATAAGAGCTCTGCGAAGTGGGCTGGGTGGGGGATCCTTTCCAAGATCTAGCATCGGTGAAGGGAGACCAGAATCACAATGATTAATTCGCTGCTTGAGTGATTTCCCCCAAAGCTTCTCAAAGACTAATTGTTTCACTGCCGATACACAGCATCTTGTGAGCTGTTAGTTCTATCACCAAAAGAACTGGAACTCACCCATAAAGAATAACCAAGATGCGATGGATTTAACCCAATGACTGCACAGCAAGCATTCAGACGGAATTTAAAGCAACAGGCCAATATTTGTAGGAAAGCCCCTAAAATAGTTTTTCGACTCCAAAATTATTCTATGATATCGAGATTATTAAATGGATACATCAGAAAATGGTCAGTCCCATTCCGAAGCAAGAGTTTATTGTATGGTTTTAGAGAAAAGCAGCTTGAGCTCTAGCATTCACTGAATGGCTATCTCGGAAACACACGTCTTTGAACCTTTCATCCCTTCATCCCTTCATCCTGTAACCCGCCCTTTCCCAAAAGGAATCTACATAGGAAGAGTTATAAACGGCGTTTTGAACAGAGTCTTAATAGCTGCCTATATTTGCCCACCATATTGCTATTTCTCACACAATTTTAAAGGCATATGGGTGATCATTAAATCTTTATTAGGTTTTACATCATAAAATAAATTATTCATGTTGTTCTAATACATACTGATATCTTTACAGCCCTTCTGTCCACGCTTAGCCAAACGAATCCCATTTGCACATCACTTTTATTTTAATTTAGGACGCTTTTGTTCCAAAAAATATAAGGCTTAAAAGCCTCTTATGTCCCAATTATGTGCTAATCTCCCACACTTTTCTTGAGTCCACACAGTGGATTACTAATGAGGAAAAGTTCACATAATTAACAAAGATGGATGATTTCTTTTCACTTAGAAGAAGTTTTAGAAGGTTCACTCTTGCTGTTATGTGGGAAGAAAATAGGTATTATCGAGTAAAATTCAGTGGGCAAGCTTGCGTTTGCAGTAGCTTCAAGCCTCTGCATATTTGAAGTTACACAAGTCTATAAAAGTTACATTTGTTGATCACCTTAACTTGAATTAGTGAACATAAAGCAGTAAGCTATCTTTGTGGTGCAGAGTCATACAGAAGAACAATACGGTGTTACTGTGACCTGAGGATATTCTAAGTTTGTAATTGAAATTCACTGAAGAAAATAATTTTAATTGAGGGCTCAGGCTATTTGTCTTTGCTGATCTCACTGCCATATTAATAACTGTATTTATTTAGGTGTCAACTGGGGATTTGAGCTGCTTTTTTCGTTAGTCTTATAAATATAAGATACGCGAGGAGATGTTTGATTCCTTGACAGTGGCTGAAAAAATCTGAACGAACTTTCCCTTTTGATATGATACTGAGTTCTTTGTTAAGCTGGCATGATGGCATCTTCCTGGAGGTAATATGTCACTGAAAACATTATTTTAAGTGCTATTTCTCAACGCCCAAAGGCACCTGTCAGCAATTATGTATTATTTACTCTTAAAACTAATCACGACCTACTCTAAGTGTTGAACTCAGGGTCAGATACTCTGGGATGCTAACTCTGCCTCTGTCCCCTTCTTGTCATGAGTTTTGGGAGAAGCCAATCTGGAGTCAGAACATTTGGAAGCTTCACAGAAAGTGTTTTGCCAACACATACGTAAGCAGAGTAGTAAGCCTGAACAGATAGCATCTTGAATATAAATCTCTCAGCAACTGGCTAGCAAGCTATTAGGTAAACCTCATATTTTTTGGGATTCTCACAGTGAAGCAAATGATACAACTGCAGAGAGCTATCCTTTCAACAAATGGGCTTTGGAATCCTCTTTCATTAAAGCAAGGCGCAGATCATCACGATAAATAGGAATATGGATCCCAAAATGCGTCTAACTTTGGTCGTGGAGATATAATCAGACTCTCCTAGTTTGCTGTTCCCCATGGAGAAATATCATGAAGTCCTTCTCCAGCAGCTCTGAGCACTCATTTGAGCTAAGTAGGTTAAGGGGCATGTGAGCAAGTTTTCTGGGCTAAGGGGTGAAAAACAGGACTTCAAGCCTGGCTGTGCCATTTTCTGAGACTTTTCTTCCTCCACGGTAAAAAGAGGAAACTTCTTAACAAGAACTGCCAGGAACAAATGAAATTAAATGTGCGCCCAACACACAGTGAATATACCAAATAATGTTTGTTAAATAAGCATCTAGTAGAAAAGGTTAAACAAATCTAAATTTTCCTGTTTCATAAAGTAAGGAACAAACTTAAGGGGCAAGGTCCCATATCTTCATGGTGACTACTTATAAAAGAATAAAAGTACCACATTCCTACCAATAATACAATAATATCTCTCGGGATTTGTTACCTAATGATTTACATATACATAGTAATTATATATATGTGTGTGTGTGTGTGTGTGTGTGTGTGTGTGTGTGTGTGTGTGTATGTATATATATGTATTTTAAATCACATATATGATTTACATCACATATATGATTTTAAATCACATATATGATTTACATATATAGTAATAATATATTTTTAAAAAAATAATGTATATATTTTAAGAGTTCTATAATTTCACATTATAACATCTACAAAGATTACAGAATACTTTAAAGAAGATTAAGAGATGTGAAAATGATATTTACATATACCTTTCTCAGCAAGGACGATTTTTTTAAAAAGGCTACCTACACTGACACTCAGATCACACACACAGGGCATCTCCACCCAGCAGACTAGTCAATGATAATGAAAATGAAGAACAATCATATCAAGATACCAGGACCTTAAAAAACAGAAATATTATTTTAGGATCCCTGAGGCATTTAAGATTTTAATTAAAAATTATTCTGTCTGGTACATTGAACCCACATCCTTTAAACACACAGGTAGCAGAGCGAGAAATGAGACCTTGGGGTTCAAATTTTCCTCTGTGGATCATCACATTGTGACCTCAGGCAAGTTCCTTAACTTAACCTCTTTGCGATTCCTCCATCTATAAGGCTTCGCATCCCATTGTAATAAGGACTAAACGTGAGAATGCACAGAGGTACATAGCATGGAGTCATTTGATGAGTGCCTGTAATGCCCCTGCATCTGACCATCCTGACCTCCTCTCACCTTGCTCTTTCCCACTTCCTTTTAGAAAAGGACCATATCCTCACTTCAAATTTATCCAGAGGGCCTTGGAACCGTTTCGTTTTTGATCATCCATTTTTTAATGATTGCAATATGGTTTTCTCCATGTGGATATAAATTCTTGGAGAGCAGGGAAATAAGATCTTTCTCTACTCGTGTCCCTATGCCCAGTCCAGTGCTCCATACGAATGTTTTGTTTTATCATGGGTCACATCCTCCAGATGGCCAGAAATCTGTAGGAATTTGCCTCAGAATGATTCATAGTGCATCTTGATAGCAGGAATTGCTATCCCTTGTGGTCCCTCTTGGAAAGATACAGATCATTCTCATACTAAATATCCCATAAAATTATAATTAATTGTTAATTGAGGCAGTAGAGCATAAGAGTTAAAATCATGGACCGTGGGGCCAGACTACTTACTTAGCTTCAAATCCCTTCCCTCCACTCGCAAATTGCTTGAATTTGGGCAAATCGTATAACCTCCCTTCATCTGAAAAATGGGATGACAGTGATACTAATAGCTACTTAATAGGGATGGTATAAATATTAAATAAATGTGCTTAGAATAAGAAGAAGTACTCAATACATATGAGTGATTGCTATTATCATCATCGAGGTCTTCACAGATGAGTTTTGGGCTACATGAGTGAAGAGGTATTTCTGGCTACTGTCGTGTCCTCAGGTCCTAGTGCAGCGTACGTACATCTTTCTTGGTGTCATCATCCATCGTCTCTACCTCTCCTTTATCTACCTGAGTTACCCACGTCACAAACTCCCTCTCAGCCGTTCCGCCAATGCACTCTTTTTAATATCTTTCAAACTCATCTACAGACACTTACAAGTCATGTTCTCAACGTCTCTCTCCTGCATTCCAGTTGGTGTCTTAGTTGGGCCTCCATTTCCATAAGGTTCACTCTGGAAGCTTTCTAACATGGACACCTGATTCTTTCACCTCTCCACTTGAGATCCTTCATGGCCCTCCATTACTTACAAGATCATGGAATAAATAAATATCATGTAGATCTGCAGAAATGTATAAAAAGATGTGGTAGTCAGAATCATGTTCCCCAAAGATATCCATGTTCTAATTCCCCAAACCTGTAAATATGTTATGGAACACGGCAAAAGGGACATTGCAGACGTGATTAAGGATGTTGGGATTTCCTTAGACTAGCCTGGTGGGTCCAATGTAATCACAAGCATCCTTGCAAGGGAAGGAGTCACAGAGAAGGTGACAAGATGATGAAAGCAGAGGTCAGAGTGATGCGGGGTCACGAGCCAAAGCATGCAGGCAGCTTGGAGAAGCTAGAAAAGCAAGGAACAGATTCTCCCCTTGAGCCTCAGGAAGGAACGTGGCCCTGCCGACACTTTGGTTTTAGTCCCATTTCGGGCTTCAGACATCCAGGACTATAAGAAAATGAACTTGAGTTGTTTTAAGACACTAAGTTTGTGGTAATGTGTTACAGCAGTGATAGAAAAACCAATACACAAAGCAATTGGATAGACAGTGCTGACCGAATGAATGTGTTGAGGTCAATCAGTGATTATACCGTGAATGTGCCGGACTAGTGCGTTGACGCATTTAGAAGTCTTTTTTTATGAATGACATGCCATTGTTTCCTTTCTCTCAACTAACAGCTTCAGAAGAGGGCGGGGATGCATTTTCCAGGTTTCTGCAACCCCATCTTTTCTTCACTCCCCTGCTGGAGACAGGAAGTAAGGCGAGAGTGAATGGAAAACCACATCTCCATACAAATAGGGGAGGAGACACAATTGCGTCTCAGCTTGCTCGCAGACTGGGGTCCCCTACTAGATATATGGTGAAAACCGGGGCAGGCGTGGCCAAAAAAACCACCAAATTTACTTCTCACTTCCCCTAAACGAGCAAATCTAATATGCCACATTCTTTTTTACCCCCAGTTTGACTGAGAAATAATTGACATAGATCACTGTATAAGTTTAAGGTGTACAGCATGATAGTTTAACTTACATACATTTTGAAATAATTATCCAATAGTCTTAGCTAACATCCACCATCTCATATAGACACGATCCGAATAAATAAAAAAATTTTTCTCCTTGTGATGAAACTTACTCCCTTAACAACTTTCCTATATATCATACAGCAGTATTAGCTACACTGCTGCATTCTATATTCTAATCTAATATGTCGTTTCTACCTTGACGTATGAAAGCAGGTGTTACACATAAACACGTACTGCACCTGTCCAATCCAATCCGTACTTACATCTGTTGGTTGTCAGCTCATAAAGGAAGTTAGGGAACAAGCTGAAACTGTCAAGGGAAGAGTCTCTGGGAGCATTAAGATAAGCTGTAGGGAATTAACAATTGATATGGGATCTGGGAAGAAAGACGTGGGTAATGAGAGCAATACAGAAGTGGCTAAAAAAAGTAGGGGACAGATCTGGGTTTTCTACCTTACTAGTCACAGGACGTGATTGCATTCTTCAATTCTCTGGGCCTCAGGGTCCTCATCTTTAAAATGGGCACTTTACTACTCATTCTGCAGGACTGTTGAGATTAAATGATGCCATACTTGTGAAGAGGGCAGGGCCGTGTCTGCCACCTGGTGGATTCAAGAAACGTTCAATTCTTTCCTATGATGTCCTTTTTCTACTGATATTATTATAAATTATGTACATCATTGTGCTAAATCATTTAACAAACACATTTCACAAAAAATACATCTAACAGAAAAAACTAATATATCAAGGGAAAAATGAGAATAGTAATTATAAGCTGTAAAGATGAAACTTGCTGAACCATTTTGGTCCATATTTTCCTAACTTGTGTAATGGCCAGATGAATTCATGAGAAATCTTACCTTTGAATTATTTAAATGCCCAGCGAAGAGAATAACACCCAGGGGGGCTTGTGCAATGTGAGAGGATTATTGATTACCTCAACTTCCAGGTTCTAAGCAGCCAGTAACATTTTTTAATGTATCAATAATTCAGAAGAATGAGCATTTCTTTTTGTTGTTGCTGAAACCACATTCGCAACTGAACCTTGTGAACATGCAAACGATTGTTCAAAACGTGAAAGTTGGTCTTTCTCCTTCCAGCCTTGGCTGTCTCTGCAGGGAGCGCCACCAAAAACTAGTGTTCATGTCTAACAACAAACGTGGGCCACACTGGTGACACCCAGGCACTCAATAAATACGTGCCAGATGAATGAAAATCTCATAAGGTGGTAGTGAAAAATGACCAGCAAAAGTATTTTAAAAGATCAACCTGGAAAGGAATCAATTCTAATAAACTCGATGCTCTCGGGCTCAAATATTATGAAGGTGAATAGTTTTTGGAACGAGCACGAGCATGCAGCAGAGAATAGTAAATAACATTGATCAAAACTGGAAAACCTCCCAGGAGTCCTCAGAGTTCAGAGAGAAATTGATTAACTGTTATGTCACACTCAGGACCCCCAAATTAACCGCCCGCATTCCGTAAACAATTCCTAAAGGCAAAGACAAAACCATTGGGTTGAATTAGCATTTCAGTCAAAGAAGAATGGAAATGGAAATTGAAAGGGAATTGGCTTTCGTTTTCTGTTTTTTTTTTGTTTTCTGTTTGCTTTTTTTTGTGTGCAAAGGACACCGTAGGCAAAGAATTAGTTCATTTTAAAGAAAGAGCACATATATTTTTGAGGTGTTCACATTAATATCCATGCAAAGAAACCATTTAAAAAGTTACGTCATTTTTAAAAAAAACCTGATTGGTATTATTAAAATAAATGCCACGCATTTTTAATTGTCGAATATTCTAATAATCAGGTCACGTTAAGACCGCAATATTAAGTGGGAAAAACTCTCTCTGGGCCTAATTTCAATTGAAGTGAAAGTTGCAGACCTAGGTAATTAGTTGGTGTTGAATCATTTTACTTGATCATTGTTTTCATCATGCACGGATTCGATTGGAATAATAAGTGCATCATTTGGTATATGTTAAGTTTAGAAACTAAACATCCATCATCAGAACTTTGCCTAGAGCAAGGCTCTTAGTTTTATTTTAATGAGGAAGAAAGAAATGTGGAGAGTCACCTACACTCGACAGCATCCAAACTTTCTCAGCGAAAAACCACAACAGAGATTACCAGCCCCTCCCGTGGGGTGGGGGAAGGGCGGGCAGGGTTTGCTGGAATTTGGTTCTCAGCTCTGAGGGACAGGCTTCTGGACTTGTCCATCACAGAAACAACAGATGTGTGTCACAAATATTCACAC
>NW_011888862.1:569187-575882 GCF_000151845.1 Pteropus vampyrus
GGAAGGAACGTGGCCCTGCCGACACTTTGGTTTTAGTCCCATTTCGGGCTTCAGACATCCAGGACTATAAGAAAATGAACTTGAGTTGTTTTAAGACACTAAGTTTGTGGTAATGTGTTACAGCAGTGATAGAAAAACCAATACACAAAGCAATTGGATAGACAGTGCTGACTGAATGAATGTGTTGAGGTCAATCAGTGATTATACCGTGAATGTGCCGGACTAGTGCGTTGACACATTTAGAAGTCTTTTTTTATGAATGACATGCCATTGTTTCCTTTCTCTCAACTAACAGCTTCAGAAGAGGGCGGGGATGCATTTTCCAGGTTTCTGCAACCCCATCTTTTCTTCTACTCCCCTGCTGGAGACAGGAAGTAAGGCGAGAGTGAATGGAAAACCACATCTCCATACAAATAGGGGAGGAGACACAATTGCGTCTCAGCTTGCTCACAGACTGGGGTCCCCTACTAGATATATGGTGAAAACCGGGGCAGGCGTGGCCAAAAAACCCACCAAATTTACTTCTCACTTCCCCTAAACGAGCAAATCTAATATGCCACATTCTTTTTTACCCCCAGTTTGACTGAGAAATAATTGACATAGATCACTGTATAAGTTTAAGGTGTACAGCATGATAGTTTAACTTACATACATTTTGAAATAATTATCCAATAGTCTCAGCTAACATCCACCATCTCATATAGACACGATCCGAATAAATAAAAAAATTTTTCTCCTTGTGATGAAACTTACTCCCTTAACAACTTTCCTATATATCATACAGCAGTATTAGCTACACTGCTGCATTCTATATTCTAATCTAATATGTCGTTTCTACCTTGACGTATGAAAGCAGGTGTTACACATAAACACGTACTGCACCTGTCCAATCCAATCCGTACTTACATCTGTTGGTTGTCAGCTCATAAAGGAAGTTAGGGAACAAGCTGAAACTGTCAAGGGAAGAGTCTCTGGGAGCATTAAGATAAGCTGTAGGGAATTAACAATTGATATGGGATCTGGGAAGAAAGACGTGGGTAATGAGAGCAATACAGAAGTGGCTAAAAAAAGTAGGGGACAGATCTGGGTTTTCTACCTTACTAGTCACAGGACGTGATTGCATTCTTCAATTCTCTGGGCCTCAGGGTCCTCATCTTTAAAATGGGCACTTTACTACTCATTCTGCAGGACTGTTGAGATTAAATGATGCCATACTTGTGAAGAGGGCAGGGCCGTGTCTGCCACCTGGTGGATTCAAGAAACGTTCAATTCTTTCCTATGATGTCCTTTTTCTACTGATATTATTATAAATTATGTACATCATTGTGCTAAATCATTTAACAAACACATTTCACAAAAAATACATCTAACAGAAAAAACTAATATATCAAGGGAAAAATGAGAATAGTAATTATAAGCTGTAAAGATGAAACTTGCTGAACCATTTTGGTCCATATTTTCCTAACTTGTGTAATGGCCAGATGAATTCATGAGAAATCTTACCTTTGAATTATTTAAATGCCCAGCGAAGAGAATAACACCCAGGGGGGCTTGTGCAATGTGAGAGGATTATTGATTACCTCAACTTCCAGGTTCTAAGCAGCCAGTAACATTTTTTAATGTATCAATAATTCAGAAGAATGAGCATTTCTTTTTGTTGTTGCTGAAACCACATTCGCAACTGAACCTTGTGAACATGCAAACGATTGTTCAAAACGTGAAAGTTGGTCTTTCTCCTTCCAGCCTTGGCTGTCTCTGCAGGGAGCGCCACCAAAAACTAGTGTTCATGTCGAACAACAAACGTGGGCCACACTGGTGACACCCAGGCACTCAATAAATACGTGCCAGATGAATGAAAATCTCATAAGGTGGTAGTGAAAAATGACCAGCAAAAGTCTTTTAAAAGATCAACCTGGAAAGGAATCAATTCTAATAAACTCGATGCTCTCGGGCTCAAATATTATGAAGGTGAATAGTTTTTGGAACGAGCACGAGCATGCAGCAGAGAATAGTAAATAACATTGATCAAAACTGGAAAACCTCCCAGGAGTCCTCAGAGTTCAGAGAGAAATTGATTAACTGTTATGTCACACTCAGGACCCCCAAATTAACCGCCTGCATTCCGTAAACAATTCCTAAAGGCAAAGACAAAACCATTGGGTTGAATTAGCATTTCAGTCAAAGAAGAATGGAAATGGAAATTGAAAGGGAATTGGCTTTCGTTTTCTGTTTTTTTTTTGTTTTCTGTTTGCTTTTTTTTTTGTGCAAAGGACACCGTAGGCAAAGAATTAGTTCATTTTAAAGAAAGAGCACATATATTTTTGAGGTGTTCATATTAATATCCATGCAAAGAAACCATTTAAAAAGTTACGTCGTTTTTTAAAAAAACCTGATTGGTATTATTAAAATAAATGCCACGCATTTTTAATTGTCGAATATTCTAATAATCAGGTCACGTTAAGACCGCAATATTAAGTGGGAAAAACTCTCTCTGGGCCTAATTTCAATTGAAGTGAAAGTTGCAGACCTAGGTAATTAGTTGGTGTTGAATCATTTTACTTGATCATTGTTTTCATCATGCACGGATTCGATTGGAATAATAAGTGCATCATTTGGTATACGTTAAGTTTAGAAACTAAACATCTATCATCAGAACTTTGCCTAGAGCAAGGCTCTTAGTTTTATTTTAATGAGGAAGAAAGAAATGTGGAGAGTCACCTACACTCGACAGCATCCAAACTTTCTCAGCGAAAAACCACAACAGAGATTACCGGCCCCTCCCGTGGGGTGGGGGAAGGGCGGGCAGGGTTTGCTGGAATTTGGTTCTCAGCTCTGAGGGACAGGCTTCTGGACTTGTCCATCACAGAAACAACAGATGTGTGTCACAAATATTCACACATACTCCAACTCACAAGGACTTTAGTAATTTGCTGGAGGGCTAATTTGCCTCGACCTGTATTAATATATTTCTGAACTAGTCAGGCTCAAGTTTCCCAGAATATAATAAAAGGAGATATATATATCTCCACCCAAATACCAAAGTCAATTCTAAAAATAACAGAATGGAGTTAGGGAGTAAGAAGTAACATTTGCCAAATAAGGCTGTGTGAGCCAGCTGATTCCCTGAAAATGCTGAAGGAGATGGGGTATCTTTCTTTCTCGATCTGTTCTGATTAGAACAATCGCTAAGTAATAAACAGAATCTGAAGTTCTTCAGGACTAACTCGAAATTCCATTTCTCTCACGCTGTCTGGAACTTACTCTTGGGACTACTTGCTTTATCAGCAGTGGCTTCGGTCCCCACCGCCCCAGTTACAAAACAGGTGAAACCTACAATGGTAAGCACATCCTCACAGGAAACAGACAATTTAGAATTTTTCCAGAAGGGCCCAATTTTCTCCTACCCCCATGCAGTTGTACCCCCAAACTAACCAAATTTAGATATATATGCTTTAAAATATGAGTATTCTATACATAAGTACATTCCTATATGGAGTATAGTTTCTGCGTGCGCATATGTTTTGTTTAAGCCGGTTGCTCAAACGTGATGCTAATCAAGTTTGGGAAAAGTAAAATTATGCTCCGGCTACCAGCCCTTTGTGCAGGAAACAGCGCCTTTCTCATACGTTAGGCAGAGACAATGCAGGATGTCCCCAGAATCACTAACCGATTCCCCATCCCTGGTACTTTACAGAAGCAATTACAGTAGCAGTAGAAAAAATGAGCCTTACCAGTTACTCTACCGTAGTCGAAGGAAAATTAGCCCCCAGCTGCTCCAGGCCAGGCAACTGGGTGTCTCAGAGTCACTTTACTGAGGGGGACCACGAAAGCCGAAGTCTTCCTGCCCTCCGTTTGGTTTCTCCCAGGCTTTTTCTCACAAAGCGCTCTCCTATTCTCTCTAATCCCCTCACAGGGAAAACCGGCACACACACCAAATGACTTCTGCAGAAGCGCCCCTCCTGGGGAGCGGGAGGGGAGGGGGGAGGGGGTGTTTGCTGGCATTAATTCCTGTGAGGCCAGTCCTCAGGCATCAACCGGCCCTCTGCACCCCTCAGAAACAGGACACAAAGTCCCAAGCCGGGGGTGGGGGAGTGGGAGGAGGGGGGGGCAGGAGGGTTTCTGGCAAGGCTTGGAGATGCGCATTTTCTCTTCCTACACCCCCTGAAACTCCAGTTGGTACCTCTCAGGGATGGGAAAGGCAGCTCAGCCTAAAACTTCATCGGAGTTTGGTACCCTTTATACTCCCTCCCAGACCAGTACAATGTCAAACAAGTTTCGTAGCATTCAGCAAGAAGCTGCCCAAATGTACCTCGCATTTTAAGAGCCCTCGACGATTTGGAGCAGCTGTTTGTTTTTAATTTATAAATTAAAATAAACCGAAAACATCAAGGCAGACTATCGAATACGAAAATGTGGTTCTACGTGCTCGATCGAAGATCTTGAAAATTACTGTTTTTACCAAAAAAGAAAAAAATTCATTTTAAAACATCATGTTTTTAAGATATTAAATAAAAGAAAATCGCTAAGTTGAAGGCATGATCTTTTTTTTGGAACTGAAGTGTACCCCATCTTCCCAGAGGGCAGGGTTCACCCTTGTATTTCATAACAATATCCCCACCTTATAAATCTAAACCCCCTTCTAACTTAAGACAAATATCTTACATATATTTCAGGGGATGCTATAATCAATCTGGATTATAATCCCCCTTTTCCCCTCGAATTTTTAAAAAGAAGACCTACCTTTCGATTACATCATTTAAACCCCCCAAACGAGTAAATCAAAGAGGAGACAAGCAGATGGCACAGCTCTAGATTGTGCAGTGCGGGCTGTTTGCCTTGCAGTCATTATTGCTAAGGAGAAGCTGCTGGGCTTGTGCCTGTGTTTGGCAGCTTGCCATTTGGGCCTTTGAAACAAATGAATCGGCTTCACACCACCAGCTCCACTACATACTAACATTTCAAATGCCCAAACTGGGGCATGCCGCCTCTTTCCATATGACCCTGCATAGAATCAGAGGTGACGGTTTGATGGATGAGTTTCCCAAGAGACAATGTCATCTGTAACATCATGGTTCCGGCTGTATTCCCTACCCCAGGAACCCCATCCAGTCTCTCCTTTCTAGAAAGAAAATTGCCCCTGCTTGGTGACAATGCCACTTCAGCAGCGAGAATGAGCCCGGGGTGCAGAGCAAATGCTGTAACTTATTTCCTTAACTTCGAGAATTCAGATCAGACCAAGCAAAAGTGCAGATCTCAATAGTCTAAAGGTTTATCACCGACAGCAAAATAGTGACCTTCAGGAAGAATATTTGGGTTTTGAAAAATATCGCTATCGAATATTTGCATGATACTAATGTCTTTCTGTTACATGCAATTTACAATACAATTCTACATCAGAGACTGCAAAGATATTCAAAGTATCTATTTACTTTCAGATTTAAATGGAACTCATTTAATGTTACATTTTTGTAGATTACATTTTTCTTTTTCTCATTATCAAGTAATATATAGCTCTTGAATTAACCTTGGCCATTTTGCTCTATTATGTCTTAGTTGTCCTCTGTACCAGTACGTACCAGTCTTAATATTTAAAATAATTCTTGGTGAATCCATTTGAACTTCTAATACAAACTTACTTACAAATAAAAGAGCTAATATCTTTACAACTCTCCTCATCACCTCTATCTTTTTCACCTATTTAAATCTCCGATGTCCAGTAGAAGGAGAATAAGAAATCCAGACATCATCTATCTCTATCTCTATATCATCTTTATCCATATTATCATCTATATCACCTACTACCTATCATCTATCTATCCATCCATCTACAATCGATCATCTATCTATCTATCATCAATCTATCATCTATCTATCTATGTATCTCTGTATCTATCTATCTATGGTAGATTTATCTACATAAAAATAAAAAATTGAAATGGCAGAAAACCACAAGAGCCAAGTCAAAAGAAATGATGAACGGAGACAGAGGGCCCATCTCTTTCATGTTTAAGGAGTACCTACCCTTTGAAAAGAGAAAAACATACCACCCAAAAGAAAAATGCGTAGCAATTATGAAACAGAAAAGACATATAATTGGTCCTCAAGCGTATGGAAAGATGCTTTCTCACTTGCAGTCAAGTAAGTGCCAATTAAAATTACACTGAGATACCATTTCTTACCTAACAGAGTAGACTAAATTCAAAGGTTTGGCCCCATACGCTATTGATGAGGCTCTGGGGAAGCAGGTATTCTCACAGGTTGCTGGTGGGAGTACAAAATACTACCACAGATATGGAGAAGATACGGCAATAAATAATACATTTACAGATGCCCGTACTCTTCCATCCAGAAATGCTACTTGTAGGCATCTTCCACAGAACCACCAGTACAAGCATAAAACATCACACGTTCAAGCAAAATAATGGAAACCACACAAATGCCCAGCAGTACATTGATTAATCTATGGTATATCTACATAGTAAAGTACTACACGACTGCAGAAAGGAATCATATCTATGTACCGATTTGGACAAATGCCTAGGTAATCAAAACAGAGTGCAGAAGAGGGCACGGTGCTGAGAAAAATAAAAAAGGTATAGCGAGAGGACTAAAGGTCTATATATGCATGTGCCTGTATTTGCGAAAATAAAAGGAACTCTGGAAGGATAAACAAGAATCCGATAAAAATAGCTTCT
>NW_011888862.1:575932-585888 GCF_000151845.1 Pteropus vampyrus
TAAGAAATTATTATTATATTGGAAGGTGATAAGTAATACACGGACACACACACTCACACATAATTAGTGAAGATAATTGATATTAGAATAGCCATGACACAAAAAATTTACAGCACTTAACAAGAAAACATTGTCTTGAAACTTTTCTCCACCCAGCATTTTTAGGTAATAATAATTGTATCAGCTACGGTCACATGGTAACTCAGCTCTCATCCGTTCTCCACAATGTACTAGATTTATTTAGTCTTTAGAAAGCTCTAGAAACTTCTAGACTTGAAGACATCTTTAAATTCTAGCAGTTAAAACTCATCTAATAAAGGTTATATTATTATGAAGTATGGTGTATGAAGCGACTAAGTGTATTTGGGATCTATCTGGGAATTATATGTGACAAATATGAAATCAGACTTGAGTAAGAGACTCTCGCCCTCAAAATTCACGTTTGCATAATGACCTTTTCTTCTCGATTTAAATATTTGAATTTATTATCTTTAATTTAACTCCTTTTTGATAGAAATATTAGTGTTCTTTCCTATACTCAGTAATCTTCACTTTTGGTTAATGAATTCCTAGTGATTGATCTTACCAAAGTATACATATCTGTGAGCCTCTAAACTACATTAAAGTGAACTGCCCCAAACTTGCATCAGAATCCCTTAAAATATGCATATCTTTTGACCTGCACTTCTATTTTTGGGATATAATATTGAGGAAATAATGCCATGTTCAGATATACACATGTAAGTGATGTTTATAGTAGCAAAGCAACAACAACAACAACAACAACAACAACACCGAAACACTAGTGACAATAGAAATGTCCAAAAGCACACGCAAAAAAAAATTGGCTACAAAAGCTGTGGTATGATCCTTCAAAGGAACATTGCTGTTCCCATTATCTACTGCTCTGTAACAAACCACCTGGATGTTTAGTGGCTTAAGCCACATGCATTTTGCTCATAGATCTGTGATTTTGGAAGGGTTTCCACAGGGACAGCCACCTCTGTTCTACTTGGCATCAGCTGCTGTGGCTTAAAGGCTGGAGTCATCTGAAGACTCACTCATCACACAGCTGGCATTGATGCTGGCTGTTGCCTGAGACCTTAGCTACGGCTTCTGGCTAGAACACCTACACGCAGCCTCTCCTACGTGGCGTGGGCCTCCTCAGAACGTGGTAGCTGTGTTCCCAAGACAGGGCGAGGCAGAAACCATATCACCTTTTACAATCTCTCTTGGAAGTCATGTCGCGTCACTTCTGGTAAATTGAGGCAGTCATGAAACTTCACCCAGGTTCAGGGTAAGGGGACATAGATTCTACTTCTGGGTGGTGCATGACAACGTTCAGAAAGGGAGGGGGTGAATGGAAAAGTTGTTGTCACCATTTTACAAAGTAAAATCTGTCATAATTATGCAGCCATTAAAATAATATAACAGATCCAAATTTACTGATGTGAAAAGACATTCAAATGACAGTGAATGCTGAATTGACAAAGTAGGAAATATGGTGCCATCCAGTAGAAATAACATTGGCACATAAGAGACACTCAACATTTGTTGAACAGATCTTGTATAGAAATGGATTATATGTTATGTTCGTGTCTATATTGAAAACATTCAAAGAAAAGCCACATCAAAATGTGGATATTGGTTATTTCTGTGATAGGATTGCAGTGCAACTTTTTTAAGAACGTGAATTTATAATATTCATATAACGAATGTTCATAGAAAATTAAAAGTTACTTCGAAATGAACCTCAGAGGACAAAAATCTGAGTTGATTGTCAGAAAGGTTGACCTAATTTTTTTTTTTTTTTTCATACCTGAAAGCTAATTAGAATGCTCCGTGGCAAAAGTACTTTTTCTTTTTTCTGCTTATTGGAAGAATTTATTGTTTAGCTATCTGTAAGCATTTAATTGATATAAAAATATTTAAAGTATTTAATGGATATTAAAATAAGATCCTTCTCTTCTATTTGTAATAAAAGAGAGCACCAGAAACATAAAATACATTTAAAAAAATAAAATATATCATTAAATATAATTTATCTCCAAATTAGTCATGAATGAGAGTAATAATATTCACATTTTAATCACCGAAATAGTAGGATATAGTTAAATGGAAAGCAGGATATCAGAAAAGAAAAACTGTGATCTGCATATAATGCACTGTTACACTATCGCTAACTTTTCCCTGAATATTAATATTTGAAAAAAATATATGAAAGTACAAGTTATTTTTGGAAGCAAAATCGCTCACTTCTCATATGGCAAATACTTTGAAAGTGATATTTAACCAGGATTTTCGAAATGACACATGGACAAATTTGTAGAATTTCCTCTTCTGGTAAGAGCAATAGTCAGAGTATCAAATTTGAGTGATTGGATGAAGCTGGATTGAACAATCCTGATATGATGAGAGTCATTTGTGTGACACTAGGAGATTATACTTTATTTATTTATTTTATTTCTTTTTGATGGTGACATTGGTTAACGAAATGCAATAAGTTTCGGCTGTACGCTTTAACAGTAAGGCATATATGTATTACCACTGTGCGGTCACCTCCCATAGTTAGATTTCTTTCTGTCACCACATATTTGACCCCCTTTACCCCATCTACAGGAGAATATAGTTTTAACTGAATTCATCAACTGGTTTAACAGTAATCAGCTTTTAGTAAATTTTGGCATGTTTGTATTCAATTGTCATGTCCTTTTTCTTGACCCCAATTGAAATCTCCAGTACTTTATGCTGGAGCTCTTCCTTCAACCCTTGAAAGATCACTCTAAAAGAATGCATGAGTGAACTCGGCCCCGATTCTCCAGAAACAAAAAGAGTTTCGCTATTAACTTTTAATGACAAAGTCATTAACATCCTGAATAAATAAATACAGTTCCTCTTGTTAATGGAAGCTACTTGTTTCTGGTCCTCCTCTTTGGAACTAGATTATTATTCACTTGAATTGTGTGCGTGTGTGGACACACGCATAAACTTTATTCATCCAAGGAGTCAATCATTCAATCGTAAACTTAATCTCTCATGAGCGAGTACTACTCTTGACGTGATATGTGCTGTAGGAGTGTTGAACCCCAAGTTCCAGCCTTTCTGGAAGGCAAGCATATTCTCCACAGCAGAAGGACTGCACTTTGTCTTTATAAAAAATTTTTCTGTTTGTAAATTAATTGCATTAAGTAATAAATGCTCAATATATAAAAGGTGGACATTTAAAAAATCTAAGAAAAAAATCACCTATAAGTCAAAAAACAAAGTGATAACCACTATAACAGTTTGATACACATATAGATAGAGAGATAGATGATAGATAGATAGATAGATAGATAGATAGATAGATAGATAGATAGGACATTCAACTACTTGAGTTGGATATGTATACATTTTTACATCATGCCTTTTTAAAAGTGTCGTTAGTTTTTAATCTTTAACAACTTTATTCAGGTATAGTTTTATATCATAAAATTCATCCATTTTAAATGACTTTAATTTTAAATGACTTTAATCCTCTTTGAAACTGGATTTTGGTGATGATTGCAGAACGTGGTAAATTTACCACGTTCTGCAATCATCACCAAAATCCAGTTTTAGAACATTTCCATCACCCCAATAAGACCCCTGTGCTTGTTGACAGCTTATCCCCATTCCCACCCCCAGGCCTACACAACTGTTTCCTGTCTTTGTAGATTTGTCTGTTCTAGACATTTCATATAAATGGAACCATATAAGACATGGTCTTTTATGTGTGGCTTTTTTCACTAAATAAATTGTTTTTGAGTGTCAATCGTGTAGTAACATATATCATTACTCCATTGGTTTTTATTGCTAAATAGTATTTGTAGCTTTTCATCAAGCTTAGTATTAAAAACTTGTAGGTTTAACCACTTCTTTGAGTCTTCATTTCTTTATGAAGGCTCCTGTGTCATGTACAACTTATATGAAATAAATGTGTATGTTTTTCTCTTGTTAATATGTTTTTTGTTGTTGTTGTTACACAGGTCTCAGCTGAGAACTTAGAAGGGTAGAAGATATTTTTCTTCTTTTCCAAGAGTATTTATATTAGGTTGATTCATTCCACAAATATTGATCAAATGTCTATTATGTGCTAGTCCACTGTCCTAGTCGATGAGTTCACTTTAACATACAGGAAAGGCAGAGCGGGTCCTGCCTTCACAGGGGTTCTAGTCTATTTGGAAAGAAGGACAATAGACTTGAGGGGATAATAAAATGAATGAGAACGATTGAATGAGAGGTATAAGCAGCATTAAAGCGTGGGGTAGCAGAACCTAACATTTTCTATGGCTCCGTGGGCACCCACTTGGAACTCCAGAGTTGGTATGAAGATTATTTTAGGTTGAAGACATTGGAGCATCAACAGATGCAGAAAGAAGTCTTCTAAGTACTTCCCTTGTCCGACTACAAGCAGAAACTTCTGAGAAATTAGGACTGCCACAAATTCCCTCTCCAGGTTGGCTTCTATGCCTAGGACAGAGACCAACAGTAAGCCTACCGTAAATCCCTTTTCCGGAAGAGCTTCGAGGTCACCAAAAACAGAAAGACTACTTACACCTGCATAAGCAAACATTATCATAAACTTTTTTTTTAGCTCCTAAAAATTTGCTCTCCTAAAAATCCATTTGACTTACCTAAAGAAATCTACTTGTTCCTCCCATGGAAGTGTTTTCTTCCCACTCCATTTCCCTACTAAGTTAGGTAGCTGAGGCCCTAATCACCCTTTTGAGTTACTCATCACCAAGCACTGCCATGTGTTTGTGCACTGGACACATCGATGAACCGTTCGCTCACTAATCTGTCTTTTGTCAGTTTAAATTCATAGGCCCCCAATCATTAAACCAAGAGAGGAAGAGGAAAAGTTTTTCTTTCCCAATAGTTTTTTTTTTTTCCAGAAGAGAGAACTTGTGTTAAGAATAAATAGGAATTCGCCGGGTAGGGGGTGGGAAGGATGGTAGAGAGACTTGTACGAAGACCAAGAAACGAGAGACAACAGGACTTGGGGCAATGGAGTTGAAAGAAGTTCACCAAGGCTGGAATGTGAATTTTATAAGGGAGAGTGAAGAAATAGATGGAGATGGGGAAACAGGCTGGGGCTTCCGGGGCTTGGCTGTCCAATGTGCTGTCACCAGCTCCATGTGGCTATTGCTCATTTGAAATGTAGCAAGTCTGACTGAGATGTACAGTAAATATAAAATTACACACCAGAGTTCAAAAACTTAGTATGAAAAAAGAATGTAAAATATTTCAATAATTTTTAAGATACCGATCGCATGTTGAAATGATAACTTGGATATACTGGGTTAACTAAAATATAAGATTACAATTAGTTTAATCTATTTTTTCTTTTATTTTCAATTTTGCTACCTGAAAATTTTTAATTACATATTCAGTTTGCATTATATTTCTATTGGACAGTGCTGCTCTAGCCCACGGAGGGCCTTGAAAGTTAAGTTAGGATTTGTTTGTAGGACAATGATGCATGCAAAAATAACATTGACTATATAAGTGGTCTCTATCAACGATTTCACCCAATTTCACCCTGGCTAATGATTGCATTGTCTCGAACAAACAGGAGGCCGACCTATGTCCATAATTAACCCACATGTTTCTTTTAAAACGGTTTTTTGAGATATCATTACTAGAATAATTTCTCATCTACCTTCTTATACATTTGCTACCATCTCCCCACATTTCAAGAAACACAGGGTGCAGGGACGGACACCCTAGGTTCCCACTACCATTTATTCTATTTATAAAAAAACTAGGGGATTGGAGACTCTATTCATTTCAGAAATCTACCAGGGGGTTTTGCTTTCAGTTACAAAACTCTATTTCCTCCAAAAAAATAGAAACAATGGATTAACAGAGATACTCTCTGCGGGTATGAATGCTGACTTCATTCTACAAACGGACACCAATGCCCATTCTTAATGGCTCTCTAATGATCTATCTAAGGATCAACATTCAAAGTACAGGATCCCAGACCACCAGGGGGCATTTCCCGAACTCAAATCAGAGTCCAAAAAACCCCCAAAAGAAACACTGAAAGAAAATGAAAAAAGTTGGAGCAGAGGAATTTGGAAATGAGAATTGTCTCTCAGTTAGCAGGAACTTTCAAAATAAGGAGAAAGAGATGATTTATACAGGGCTGCCCGTGTCCACTCATCACTGATGACCTTTTTTCCCCATGAAATATTTACTTTAAGTCTAAAAAAATGAAAAGCTCAAATATCTTTACCGATGATTCAATGTGTTTGTTTAAAAACACATAAGACTCTTATGAATCGATTGAAGACTTTGGTTTCTTTCTAAATAGCTGGTGTGGTGTCTGCGAGGATTCTGTGGTGGGGGTTTGTTTTTGGCAGGAGGTAGAAGCACACTGACATGCGGTGCATGGTGATGTAAAGCAGGTTTTCTCCATCGTGGTACTATTGACATTTGGGGTTGTTGTGGGGGCAGTCCTGTGCATTATACGATGTTTAGAAGCATCCTTGGACTCTGCTCATCGGATGCCAGTAGCACTCCCCACATCTTAGTTCTAACAACCAAAAATGTGTCCAGACTTTGCCAAATGTCCCCTGGATGGCAGAATTGCCTTCACCCTCCTCTTGAGAACATTAATGTAATTGCTTAAAATACAATATTTATAGATACATAGACTTCGAAGTATCGATGTGGCTTTTCCCAGTTGTTTTTTATGCCTAAGTGCCTTGACATGTGTTTCTAAAACCCTTATAACTAATTGGACAATGATGAAGAGAACATATTTTCCCCTGAGCCATGACCCTGCCAGGAAGGCCAATTCTAGCTGTAGTCTGGAGGGGCCATTAACTGGGGAGGCTCTGGTCACGTGCTGACATTCTGATGTGTTGAGTCCCACTCCCATCCTCTGCAACCATCCAAAAGAAACAGAGAAATGAGACAGTCTCATAACACTGATTTGTGTTTATTCTTAAATGCAATAAAATGTAAACGCTGGTCCATCTTAGTTTTTCACAGCTATATCTTGACAGGCACACAGTTCTGGGCAGAGAGTACGCATTTTCTAGTAAGGTAGACTGAATTTATATGGTGTGCTATTGTGAATGTTGTACTAAAAGTGATTCGGAAAGGGTAGTGGGGTGCCATTTTATAGTGAGGGGATCGACATCCTTAGCGTCCCCACTTTTCACTTCTACAATCATATACTCATTGCAGGGGATCAGAATATGCTATCCCAAAACATGCCACTTTGGCATAATGATTAATGTGAGCGGAAGGCAATTGAGAAACAGCAGATGCAGGAAAAGCTCTCTACCCTTCCCCGTTGCCTAAAAGCAGGGCGTAAATTTCCCTTTGTAAATGTGTCCCCTCTCCACTCTCCCATATCAAGAGGAGACAACTCATCACTGGAGATGGCACTGACTGAAATCTGCATAAACACATCTTACCGAAATAATCCTTATCTTCCAATAGTTTCCCCTATATGTTTACCTTCTCACAATTTACTGTCCCTAGAAGCCTGAAACCATTTTCCGTTGTATTTACAATTCACTAATTTATAAGCCTTTGTTAAAATAGTATATAAGTCTCCAGGTCTGATTGCCTCTTTGGGGTTTTCACTTCATTTCTGTGAGGCCCCGACATCCATATTAAATAAACTTTTTTTCTCCTGTTAGTCTGTCTTTTGTCAGTTTATGTTTCAGGTCCCCGTCACTGAGCCTAAGAGGATGGAGGAAAAAGCTCTTCTCCTTCCTTGACTTCACGTTGGCACCTGGAAGAGGCCTCCCAAGTGAACGCAGAACAGACCAAATTGACAGGTCGTGCTGCGATTGTCAAAGATGTGGAACCAACATCTCCCATCTAGACAAAACTTTACCAGTTTTAACCATCACTGAATAGCAATCTGTTGCATCTCTTCCCCTAACCCCCTACAGAGAGTAGCCCTTTTGAGAAGCAGCTCCATTGCTAACTGAAGGCTGTAACTTAGAGCTTTGCACCTGTGACTTAAGCTTAGAGGCTCACATTAAACCCCTCGTTTGTTTACTGCAGCCCTGTTTTGATATGTGTGGCTGCTCTTTTCCCAGAGCAGCTACTGGTGTTTGCCCCTTCCTCCTGAATAACTACGTTGTGCTTCTTGGTGATGCCACATTTCTGGACATCACAGAGTCTATAATTTAAGTCGGCCGATCACAAATATACTCTGAATATGTTAAAGAAGTGCTCAGATCTTTTCACTAAACATCATGCAGTTTTTACACAGACACCTATATGTAGATTAGCTTGGTACTTTAACTGTAATGCGGTTGAAAAGTAAATTTATCCTATGTCGTAGCAAAAACTGTTATAATTTTCCTCATATTTAAAATATTTTATATCTCAGGGACCGTGGGAAATATGAATATAGAAATAGAAAAGAGGGTAAAAAGAAAAATGTAAAAAGTTCTTTACATTTAGGAAAGCAGGATTTCAAATAATAGATGAAGAGGGGAGAGCTTAAATAGTAGTGGGCAGGGAATGAAGGTAGGAGCTTTGAGATATCTTAAAGACAGAACTGAATTTGCCTTAGATAAAATTAAAGGAGAATCAATACTTTTGACTAAACGGTTAGAATAAAAACAGGTCGGCGTTACTCTACGATGATGTGAAGTCTACATACGCAATGGCAATGTTTTTTCCCAACATCGGTGGGAAAAATAAATGTGTCGATTTTAGCATTATTTTTTAATGCCACCTACAAACTTCTTTGAGATTACGAATACGAAAAAAATCATTTCTTTAGATAACTAAATAGTAGCTTGCAGGCCTGAACACAAACCATTGAGAATGTAGTGCTGGAAACTCCTTTTTAAAAAAAAAAAAAAAAAAAAGTAAAATCCAGAACAGGCAGACCATTAAGCTGAAAAAGAAATTAATATAACCTCAAAGGCCAGAAGAAAAGCAAACACTCTTTCTAAAGCAGCTGCTGCCGATGCGAGCAAAGGTTAGAGCAACGAGGCTGTTTTCTAACAAAGTGTGAATCCCATTAGTGCTGAAGTGTTATCCCCTTCTCAGTCCTCACATCTCAGCCAGAACAGATTTAGCATTTTCCTTCCATCTGCATCTCAAGACTGGTAAACAGGACCCACCCAGACGAGCAAAACCGGTGAAGCCATTCAAAAGGCATCTTCACCTTCCTGTAAGGCTTTGACATACGCACAATAGGCAGTAGCCAAAGTCTGCCCAAACACTCCTTTAGCAGCTTAGGTGGACAAAATAGGGAGTTGGCCTCTCCCAGTTTCTCAGCTTCTCCTGTGGCCCCCATTGTCTCTTTCCAAATACACAATGATGCTTTTTTGTGATTGGTCCATTAGAAGTGGAGCTCTTGGAAAAGCTTCTTTGGGAGCTCAGAAATTAAACTTGTTCCATTTAAAGAAGAAGAAGGGGAGGATAGAGGGAATGAGGCAGCAGCTAAAAAAGTACAACATCTGGGAGTTATCAGTGACTTATTTGTGTGCCCAGTACCAAGGTGATTCGTTAACTTTGACATTGTAGTCCAACAGACATTGATTGTTTATCATCTGCAAGGATCTGTAATCCAAACCCCTGCATTTTTTTTCTATATCAAAATCTGTCAAGTATGTCTCTTAAGCCAGATTATGTCATTGAGCAAAACCAAATGAAATCACAAAACGAAGTTATCTATTCTCGTAAAGAAAAAATCCAGCATAAGAGAAGCTCATACCTTGGCAAAGATTTTCAACATGGTTGTAATCAGGTCATTTTCCAATTATATAAGTAAATAACATCGACCACACGAAATATTCTGCTGGAAGTACATAGTTGCTATGATATTTTTTAAATGAAAAGTGTAAAACTAACTGTTTAAATTAGAAATTATTGAACTTGGGTTCGATATGGACATTGTTGAGCTGATTGTGTACGGTGAATGTGTAGGATAAATTACAGCACTA
>NW_011888862.1:587718-588026 GCF_000151845.1 Pteropus vampyrus
GATAGTTAATGGCAATTGTTGTCTTCAGAATTCCCTCTATTAAAGCATTTACTCGATTTTGCACAGTTTAGACCACTAAGCAGAAAACAAAAAAAATATCTGAACACTGCAACATTTCCAGCTCAGCCTTTTCTCCTACTATGCCCTGAGGAGCCCCAAACCACTTACCGTCCTCCATCTTGGGACCATTTCTCCTGTTATCGAAGGGAAGAGATTAATGACTCTGAGGTAGAGGTTGCCACTTTCAAAATCTCCACCAAATCAGACAGGAACCCAGGACCCCAAAGATGCTGCCTCTCTGCTGGTTC
>NW_011888862.1:588076-590147 GCF_000151845.1 Pteropus vampyrus
CACCGAGGAAGGGCCATGTGAAGACACAAAGAAACAGCAGCAGTCTACAAGGAAGGAAGAGGCCTTTTATCAGAAACTGAATCAGCTGGCACCTTGATCTTGGACTTCCCAGATTCCAGAACCGTGAGAAAATAAATTTCTGTTGTTCAAATCACCCGTTCTGTGATATTTTGTTGTGGTAGCCCAAGCTAATACAGTGAACAACACAATTTAGTAGTACAAATAGATTTTAGTTTGAAACATCACTACAGTAGGATTGCTGGAACACAAACAAAGTATACTGAGATTAAAGAATGAAAAATAACCAAAAATCACGCCATCAGCATCTTTAACCTTTAAGTATTTTTTACAATTTCTGGCTAAAAGGGTACAGTTCACAATATCCACACAATTAAATGTGATATTTAGCTACCAGCATATATGGTCTCACTAAATAAGTCAAACATAAGGCGCTAATCATAAGTACATTATATCTAAAGTCAGATTTATTTAGCCATCGAAGGCAATATTTAATACATCCTTTTTTGCAACACAAAGTAAAGGCAATGGGCAATTCACAAAATAAAATAAGACATGTCCTAAGAATTTTAGAGGTGCTTTGAATCCTCTCTTCCAATTCGATTTTCTCATTTTAAAAATGAGAGAGACAAAAAAGTGAAAAGAACCTAAACGTCCAACAACTTGTGAGTGGATAAATAAAATGTGGTCCCTCCGTGCAATGGAATCTTATTCAGTAATTAAAAAAAAAAGGAATAAATGACTATTATAGACAACAACATGGATGAACATTGAAAACATTATCCTAAGTGAAAGAAGCCAGTTAGTTACAAAGGGCCATATAGTATACGATTCCATCGGTAGGAAATGTCCACAAAAGGCAAATCTATAGAAGCAGCAAGTAGATTAGTAGTTGCCAGGGTTTGGGAGTGAGAACAGGGGGCAAATGGGATCTTTATGGATGATGGAAATGTTCTAAAACTGGATTGTGATGAAAGTGTCACAGCTCTGTAAATTTCCTAAACTTATTGAATTGCACACCTAAAATGAGTGAATTTTATGGTATGCAAATTATATCTCAATAAAGCTGTTTTATAAAAAATAAAGGGAGTCATTTTGAAATGCTGAAAAACACACTCAATGTCCCCCATCCAGCCTAATCAAAAACCCAGGACAAATTTTGGTTGGGTTGGTAGCATCGTGAGGTCACAGCCTCAGAAAACTCAGATCTTTATTCAGATTCATCAAAACTTTAGATGGATTTATATCTAATCTATCAACACACATTCCTTATCTTTCCACTTTTCAACAGGAAATTGAGTAAAGAAAAAACAGTGGGTGGTTTCTTTAACTTTGCCCTTGAGTTTTCATTCAGTAACTCTGGCCTATGTGATTCATTTTTTCCTGAATTATAGTAAACTTATTTTTTTTAATGGCAAAATCGGGATGACGGTGTTCTGTGAAGAGATTACTGATATAAGTAGATTACCATATATATATTTTTTACAAAGAACGTACTGTACATTACTTTAAGATTCCAAGACTGAATAATTTGTGCATTGCTTAGGCTTTTGAAATATCCATTACTACTAGCATGGAAACCAATGCCACTTGCTGTTTCTTTCTTTATAGTAAGATGACACCAAGCTGCTTATGGTGCGCTCTCACCTCCTCTGCCGTGTGTGTGTGTGTGTGTGTGTGTGCATGCGCGTGCGCACGCCCCTTCATCCCCCAACACACACAATACATCACACACTAACTTTTATCTTCAAACCTTGGCTGGCCCTTTTCTTTGAAAGTTATAACCACCCTCTCCCGACCACATTTTTCTCCTTTCTGAGAAAATCTGACTTTTCAGATTCGGGTATGATATTGCCTTCTTTGGAACTCCTGTTCCTGTTTCCCACCAGCAACCTCACCTTTCTTCCTTGTAGTGCATTGAGCATCTCTCTCTGGGGACGTCTCTCTCTAGTTGTACTATTCACACTGGACTGTAATTACATATGGAGCGGTCTCTGTTTCTAGACTGGGAAGTGCAGGGATAACAAAGTCTTATTCATACACATCTCCTTAG
>NW_011888862.1:590582-613992 GCF_000151845.1 Pteropus vampyrus
ATTAATGACTCTGAGGTAGAGGTTGCCACTTTCAAAATCTCCACCAAATCAGACAGGAACCCAGGACCCCAAAGATGCTGCCTCTCTGCTGGTTCCAAAAATGCTTCAGAATCTTCCCAATTTATGCAGCAAAAGAGCTCAGAGGTTTGCAACAGAGAGACAGATGTCTGGGTATGTGAGGGTATGGGGGCAGCAGAGCAAGGGAATTTAGGATTCTTTAGGCACATCCTGAGTTTAGCCCAATTTCCCTAGATCCTAATGGATAACCTCAGTGGGTGGGGAATCATGATTAGCATCGTAATGGCAATAGTAATAGTAATAGATAGTTCTTGCTACAGATTATGTAAAGGTTTCACATATCTTGCCTCATCGGGTCGCCCAGAATAAATATAACTTTTGGTACAATTTGTTCCCATTTTAAAGATAAAGACATAGATTAATGTAGGAGGTGTAACCTGCCCAAAGTAATAGATTCAGCAAGTGATATTTCGAACGCTCTTCCCCAAGCACCTGCTCCCTCGCCCACTTTCCTTCAGATCCTCCCAACTGTCTTCTTTCTATGAGGCCTTCCTGATCTCCTTATTTAAGATTGCAGTCTCTCCCAAACCCCTTCTTTGTTTATTTTTCGTTGTCGCACTGACCGCCTTCTAATTATTATGGAGCTTACATTTATTTTTATATTGTACATCCAATAACATTCGCCTTTTCCAGATACAAATTCCACAAGAACAGTCATTTCTCTCTCTCTCTCTCTCTCTCTCTCTGAGGGCTCTCTCCCTGGCACCTATACCTGGCATATGAAAATTCCTCATCAATATCTGTTGAATAAATTAATAATTCAACAAGGACTCTGATGCCAGGGTCTGTGCCTTCTCAATTATTTTTCCAAAAGATACGACACCATTTTACACTCAACTTGTTAATTATAGTCTACCTTCTGGGTTTTACCAGTTTCAACTGTTAAATTTTAGTGTCCTACGAAGAAGTTCACTACGAACTTCTGCCTTTAGAACATTAAATTTGCAGAGAATTTAGTGTAAAAATAATTGGTAAAGCTTGACATAATATTTAATATTATATATGCATGAATATTATTGAATCCAGATTTTCCTTTTGCCGAGTTAGAAATGGATATACTTAATCTAATTAAAATAAATACTCATCTACATATGTAATTATATATTTTAGGAGCTACTTCCATTGAAAAATGATATGTTTATCTATAATTATATATCAATTTTAGGCACAATGATCAGGCACCCTCAAGTGTCTGGACTGAATAGAAGTAAAGAACTCTCTAAAGGGTAGAAATATCTGCCCTTCAACTTTTACCAGCTCTTTCTAAAGTAATTTCCTTTAAAATGCTTTCCATTTAGAATGTCATGAGACCGAGAAAGTACCATCGTAAAGTCTCTGAGAGGTCCTACTTAAAGACACCTGTATAACTCTGTTCAAGTGTTTCCTCGATGTATGTGACCATGGTACCAACTGTGTGTAGACATTTGGAATAATTACTTAAAACTCCTTTAGTATATCATACATCGAATACCCCAACCATTCTCACCTTCGAGGGAAGAAGAGAGACAGAGAGAGTAGGAGGGATAAAAAAGAGGAGAGGAAGAGGATAGATTAAAATAAGCCAAGATTTGTTCATAATGATTTCTTCTTTCCCTTTAGTGGGATCGAAATAGTTCTTTTTTCTTTTAATATAAATACTTAAAGACAAAATGCCAGTTTTATTTCATCTCCAAGGTCTGACAAATGGAAATGAGATTTATAGTAATATGAATCACTAAAACAAATCTATTGCCAAAACATCTCTTAAATATATTTTGGAGAGCTGTTATAATATAACTTTTGTTGATAGACTAGTTATTGCCTGTTGCACCAAAACCATATGGTGTTAGTTTGACATGAAAAGGGGATATAAATGAATGCTTTAAAAGCAGTCCCTAGTGAAATACTTAGCCCAACCACTTTCTCCACCCAGTGCCTTGTCCAGTAGGCACAGTAACCTTTCTATTAGTCACCTCCCTTTTTGAAGTGGTTACAAAGTCTTTCCTAACTGTTAATACTTTAGTTCACAGTCTTAACTGTGACATTTTAAAGGCACATTTAGCTCTAAGCTTCACTTATTATTTCATTAGCACGTCAAAAGTTTCCTATGCATTTTTTTTTCTAAAGAAAAACACAGTTCAATGAGAACCCAGGGATCACTGCACGGCTACCGAGTGTAGTGGTTGCTAGCGATGCATCCAATGGAACGGCCATGTTCAACATGGCCCACCATTCCCATCACTAGTAGCCCTGCCCCGCTAGCATTTATGAGCCTCCAGACCCTTCTAAATGTTGTTCCGATTTGCTTTGTGAAGCCAACAAAACCTCATCAAACTGATACAGCGTGCGAATATCAATAAAAGTTAGAATACAAAATGGAGTAGTAGGTAAATTCTGTGCTTGCCTCCTCCCATGACCACGTTAAAGTTACAACTAAATTATAGAACAATCAATCTAGAGAGCCATCTGAACACTAACTGAACAGTGTCCTATAGCTAAGGATATAAAGGAGAAGCCTTGTTGAGACTGGTAGGAGGGGAAGAGATGCAAAACAGGATGGTCCCACACCCATGTGTGGTGGTTAAGAATGGGAGGGATAGCTTAGCTGTAGAGGTTCCTCCAGAGAACAGAGTATCCAGCCCCAGACTGGACTCCCCATGCCGGAGCACCAGAGCTAGAAAGAGGAGTCCCCACAACATCTGGCTGTGAAAACCAGCATGAATCCCATCCGTCCAGGAGAGACAGAGGGCGGCTGTAAACTCAGGCAACAAATAACAAGCATTGGCAAGGATGTAGACAAATGGGAGTCCCTGTGCACTGCTGATAGGACTGCAAATTGGTGAAGTCACTGTGGAAGATAGTTTGGAGGTTCCTCAAAAAATTAAAAATAGAACTACCAAATGACTCAGCAATTTCACTTCTGGGTATTTATCCGAAGAACCCCGAAA
Source organism: Pteropus vampyrus (assembly GCF_000151845.1). Lineage (NCBI taxonomy): Eukaryota > Metazoa > Chordata > Mammalia > Chiroptera > Pteropodidae > Pteropus > Pteropus vampyrus. The sequence continues at coordinate 593,588 of NW_011888862.1, forward strand.
TACCAATTTGAAAAGTTATATGCACCTTTACGTTCACTTCGGCACTATTTAAAATAGCCAAGACAACCTAAGTGCCCATCAATAGACAATTAGATAAAGAAGAAGCTGGTACATATATACAATGGAATATTACTTGGCTATAAAAAAAGAATAAAATCTTACCATTTATGTCAACATGGATGGACCTAGAGGGTATCATGCTAAGTGAAATATGTCAGACAGAGAAAGACAAATCCCATGGAATTTTATTTATATGTGGAATTTAAAGAACAAAATAAACGAACAAACAAAAAAGAAATAGACTCATAGATACAGAGAACAAACTGATTGTTGCCAGATGGGAGGAGGGTGGAGGGGTTCAGTGAAAATAGTGAAGAGATTAAGAAGTACAAATTGGTAGTTACAAACAGTCACAGGGATGTAAAGCACAGCATAGGGAATACAACCAATAATATTGTAATAACTATGTATATGCCAGGTGGGTACTAGACTAACCGGGGGGATCACTTTGTAAATCATATAAATGTCTCACCACTATGCTGTACACCTGAAACTAATATAATAGTCAATGTCAACTGTAATTGAAAAACAAAATAAGTTTTAAAAAGTTACAACAGAACCCAAATGTTGTTGTCCCGACAAATATTACTGAAAAAGGAGACGAGTTGAGAAATATTAGTCAAAGAATGAGAGAAAGGAAGGAAAAAAAAGAGATTACGATCACATAGCTTTCTTTCCTTTATGATTTTATTTTGTTAGGATTCTCAAAAAATTTCTAATTTAATTTGCTAAGTCTTGTTAAGCATTGGATATATGTTGGATAAGCATTAATAGGAAATTTGAGGCTTTATTATATGTTACTACGAAGTCAATGTAAGTTTTCCAGCACTCTGGGGTGACTTTTTTGCACCTTAAAAAATTGAGATGACCATGAAAACTGTCATAGGCGAGTAAACTTGATTCCTCCCAGGCAATATGGCTGTAGGTTTCCTCTGAGAAATCCATACTACACTTATCGGAAGCACTGGGTCAGGTATTACCACAAAAGAAACACAATACAGTGCATAGTTAAGAGAAGCTTAGAATCAAATAGATAAAACAGGGCAGGTACAAAGTTATAGATGAATATAGGCATTCCTTCTTTCAAGTAAATATTTAATATTTACCACTTTGCTTTTCGAGGCCTAGTATACTACGGGACAAATGATTTTGTAAGCTTCTGAATGTGTTTGACCAGAGTATATTGTTAGATGAAAGCTCAAGAAAGCAGTATATTGTTACCTAGCTCAATAAACATTGTCGATACGACAGAAGAGGAGCTTCGTAAAGCCAAAAGGAATCACCTTCAAACCTTTGGATTTTATGGAAGAGAGTGAAGTTTCAGGAGTTTTGTAGAGAAGCCAGTGTGTTGTGATGGAGGGAACCTGGGCTTTGGGGTTTTATGATTCCCACATTCTTTGTGCCTCTCAATAGCCTGTGTGATCTTGGGCAGGTCGCTTGACATCTCTAAAATCCAGTTTCCTCTTCTATGAAATGAAAACAAAAGGTCTTATCCACAGATATTGTTGAGAAGATTAAATGAGATGGTATGCATCCTTAACTTTGTACCTGGAACATGATAAAAGCCCAGGAAACATTGGTTCCTTTTTAATTTTTTTTTGTAATAATATAAGTTAATATTTATTGAGGACATCTCAGCCATTGCGGTGAGCATCCAAATTCTTCATCTCATTTAATCTTTACCACAGCTCCATGAAGATGGTACTATTATTGTCTCCACTTTACAGATAAGGAGACTGAGACCTACAAAGGTGTAGTAAGTTGCTCGAGAACATATTTCTACTGAGCAGTAGAGCTAAGCTTTTACTGCAAATCCTGCTTTATTTACCCTCTGGCCAAGCATGGCCCTGCCAACTGGTCTGCTAATTGAGAAGGGCTCAGTCCATTTATCCATTGAACAAATATTACTACGTATTTATTATGTTTCGGGCACTTTACAAATTGCTGAACATGCAATGTCGAGTAAAGCACACATGGCCCTTGCCCTCAGCAAGCTCACAACCTAGCGGGAGTTTCTCAACTTCTATGTTGTTGGCATTTGGAGCTGGACAATTCTTTACTACAAAGGGCTGTCCTGTGTGCGTTAGGATGCTGAGCAGCATCCCTGGCCTACACCCACGAGATGCCAGTAGCAACAGCTCCTACACACACACACACACACACACACACACACGCACGCACGCACGCACGCACGCACGCACACACGTTGTGACGGTCGAAAATGTCTCCAGACTTTGCCAAATATCTTCTCGGGAGGAAATCGCCCTGAATAAGAACCATTGCTCTTGTGAAAACAATATCAAGAGTCTTGCACTTAAGGAATTAAGGGAACTACTCATCCTGAGACTCTTCTAAGATACACAGCCTCACTTCAAAAAACAAAAACCCAATCATCTGTCATAATGTAGAGCCTGATATGTAACTACCACCTCACAAAACGATTTCACATCATTCTAGCAAGGACTTTTTGGTGGAACTATCTCTAATTTGGAAAAGGAAGTCAAAAAAATTTGCTCTATAGAAATATGTGTTATAGGCAACTTATCTGAAAAAGGGTGTACCATAAATTACTGTGTTTTCAAAAACTATTAAAGGAATATAAAGACATGGCGACTTATAATATAGCTGAGGCTAATAAGAGTTCTATCATTGGATAGGCGAGGAAAGCACTGAATTTGGGGAGGCTAGAATCAAGGGTTGCTAGGTCAACACTTCCAGGCTTATCATAGTATTTTCAGATAACTGGTGGTATTAGTCCTGGCAGATGAACTGTTGCGATCCAAAAATCACAGAATAGTCCTACATGGATGATCCTGGTTCTTCAGATCTTCCAGGATGCTCCTCTCTACACCGAGTCTCGGGGACTCCGGCTCCAATAACCTGATGGTTCTGCTTTCAGTTAGGTATTCGGAGCTCTCCTCTTCACCACTGATAAGAGGGAAGAGAGTCTGTGCAGACTGTAATGGAGGTTTTTATAGACCATGACTAGAAATCTGCTATTGCATTGAAAAGAACTCAGTTATATGACTATGGCTAACTACAAGGGAGGCTGGGAAGTGGAGTCCAACCACGTGTCCATGAAGGAAAGGAGACTTGTTTGAACATATAGCCATACTTTGCAAATATGGTCAAAATCATTTTCATTGCCCAAGAGCCATAAGGTGTCTAATTTTCTGGTTTATAAAATCAGGATATTATATACTTTATAAAGATTCTGTGTGGACTAATGAAAGATGTGTGAGCTACATCCTTCTCAAAGACTTTGTGCTCAATATGTATCTGATATCTGGAGAATAATACGCTATGCTAATTTACAGCCCCATTATGAATAGACACATTCTTAATCCCTGGCAGACATCCTGATGTGGTCAATCCATTATCATTCATTAAGAAAAGGCGAATGTGCTATGCAGTACAAGTTCATGTCCCTCGGCGATAGTGTAATATTTTCTTTTGCTCACAATGTGTGAATTATTAAAAAATAAACTAGCTACAATGTCATCATTTTTGATTATATCAAAAATGAAGGCAGAGACAGGACTGCTTCCAATTTGTGAAGTTATTTAGCATTTAATATTCCCTTTGGGAAATCAATATGGTTTAGGGGAGGCTATTTATATACCACTAGTCAAGTGTGGTTTAAATAAATGCACCATGTTGCTAGAGCTATGTGAATGAATCTTTCAATGTCAAGACCTTACTATTGAATAAAGAGATATAATCACAAATCAGCTAACTGGAAAATAATGAGTAGAAATTATCTGGTCATTTTACTGATATAAATATCTTAGGTTTTGTTTTACTAGTATCTCTACAAATCATAAAAATAAATATCTGGGCATTCTATGCCAAGATATTAATATTAACATATAGCGATTATTTAAAATATATATTCTCGGAAACTAGTTTTATTTTAGAGGAGTAAAATGTGGGCTAGTTGGGTTAAAAAAAGAAGTAATTGAATGGCAATAATATAATCCCTGCTCTTAAGTAGTGGGCACGCATCCCTCATAAATTCAGGATTCGAATCAGTTCCTTCCAAGCTTGATAAAAGTTTGGAGCAGAGGAGGATGGTTAGGTCAGAAAGAAGGGAAATGGAGAGAAGTCCAGGTTCTCTGGGCCGAACCACACATCAGTCTGTTACTCCTTAGGCCACTTGACTCCTATTAGGAAAAAAAAAAAAAAACAACAGAAATTCCTGGGAGAAACAAGAGGAACTGACTAAAGGAACTGACTTCTCCAAAGCATTCCTGAAGGTATTTTGGGAGTGAGATTCGACAAGCCTCACTTTGAACAGAGGGCCAAAACTGGCTTTCGTTTTCTCCATTTAGCGATCTCTCACACAACAGGTATGCCCTGCTTTACGTAAATAAAGTATGGAACCAGAGGGATAAATTAATTTGTCTTATGAAATTTACAAAGGGATCCCATACTTTACCCTGATATTCATTGTAAAATGTACTTAACTGGTGACTTCCCAGAGCCAATGGAAAACGTTTTGGTTTCACAAAAATTATTTTCACATATTTAGGTCGAACATTATGAAACTGGTAATCTCTGACTACTTTCGACCGGCAAAATGGCAGCTTCTTAAGGTTCACCTGAAGGTTTAGCTTTCTAGGAACGTATCTCTTGTGGAAAGTGAGAAACATCCTATGAGAAATTCTCCAATAAATCAGATGGGGAAACAATGGAGTAAAATAATTCAAAGGATATTATTTTGAGGTAACTTGAAACCTCCACGGTTTTGAAGTCTAACACTCTTAAATCTGAGTACTCAAGAAATGTTTAACCTAAAAACTGACACCGTCTAACAATTAATAGATTGTGCCAATTTGTGACAATAGCAATAACTGAAAAGGTAGAGCCGTCATTGGCTTCACAAAAGAAAATGAAGTTGTTGGCTGACGGTCTCTTTCCCCTACCACTGTTAGAAGTATCATGTGTGCGATGAACGGTGTGGTTGATACCATAGAGTTCTGACTTTTTTAAAACCTGAGAGAGACAGAACAGCAGGCTTCAGGCGGGTTAGGCGAGTTGTGCCCTTCCTGGCTCATTTATCTAAGAAAGAATTTGGTGAGTTGACAAGTTTCTGAAAGTGGAGGAAAATTATTTGAGTGAAGGCAGCCAGAGGCACTTAGCAAATTCTGACCACCATCATAGTTGTCACCCACTGAAATTTAAACTCGAGTCCAAATTTATACAAGTGGATTCACTTACATGGCGCAGAATTCACATGCTATTTATTAACTATCACTGGGTCCTTTCTTCTGAGTCGTGTACTTTTTTAGACGGTATGACATTTTGGAAGCTGTAATCCTCTTGTGACAGGTTATAAGAGCCAGGTCAAACTTTCTTATTTTGTTCTAACTTAGTATACTCATCTTTAACTACAATGACAATTTTGATTCAAAAGATAAATTCAGGAAAGGAAGTGAAAAAGTCCGAAAGTCTGAAGAAGGTTGGAGAAGGGAGTATGTGGGATGTGGGGAGAGAGGAAGACAGCAAATTCTTCCTTTTTTTAAAAGTTATTATTCACTTCTAAATGAGACAGTGCAATTTAACTGCCCTGAATTTATGGGTCCAACCGTTGGGGAAGATGCTGTGTCTGGAGTCATCTGGAGGAAGAGGCTACCTGATGGTCTCACATTTGTGCTCAGTTGTTATTACAGGTGTGGGAACTCGTAACTGCTGATGAGAGAATTCCTAGCGCAGGAAATTCAGGTGGGGTTCATTGATGGGGTGGTCAGGAGGAAGCCAAAACCATGCGCCAGTGAAAGGTCTAGGCAGCTACTGGAGCTCGAATTGTCTGCTCTGTTCTTTAGAAGAATGGAGGAAGCCATCCTTTATAAAAATGCATGACCAATTTTATGTGTCCATTGACTTTATTTTGCCCAGAAGTTACACTAAAATAAGCCAACGTTTTCCTCTTTCTAGAGTGATAAGATTATTTGTATTGTATTAATTAATAAGTTACATAAATTACACAATCATATAATTAATAAGTTACATAAATTAATAAGTAATGGGCAACAATTATGTCTTTGTAACCAAAACCTGTGTATAGTGAAATGATATACCTAGCAAATGCATGAAGCCCTTAGAATAACTCTTGAGAAAAGGCTGTTACTACATTAACCAGTTAGTGATCAGGACAAATGGATGAGGTGGGTACACAATGAATTATTTTATTTTATTTTTTTGAATTATTTTAAAGATACTTTATCTTTTTTAAAAAATTACTCAAGTAATTCATGGTCCTTGTTGAACTATTAGAAAATCCAGGAATGAAAATCAAACCAACTTATGAGCTAGACCACCTTCGAAAGTCAGCCACTGGTAGCAATGCTAAATATATCATATATAGCAATTGTAAATATACCATATATAGTATAGTATATATACCACGGTATATATACCATGTAAATATACCATATGATATCATACCATACTATACTATACTATACCGTACTATAATAGAATATAAATATTTTAAGTGGGATTACTCTATATATACCACTCTATAATCTTCCCTTTAATTATTTTAACTGCTATATAATATTCCATTGTATGGCTACACCAATTCACTTTTGTTGGCCCCTTAGCTCATTTACAATCTTTTGTCTATAATATAGATCGTTATTATCAATATCCTTTTATATCCATGTTAGCAGATTTGACCAATTACTTCCTTAAGATAAATTCCTAGAAATAGGATTGACTACTAAGAGGATATAATTTTTCGTGGAGGTTTTAATACAGATGAGGAAGTACTTTCCTTAAAACTCGTATTTATTTTCAATTCCACCAACCGTATGAGAGTTATTACTTTGTTTTAAGGGTTTATTTCCAGCCGGGCCATCCCCTACTTTGGAGGAGACCAGGGTCTATTTCCCAACTTCCTTTCTTCTTTCCTTTTTTCCCTATGACAAACAATAATTGATCACCTACTACATTCAGGCATTGGACACAAGTCTCCAATTACATTAGCCAGCACGTATGGGAGAGTAATGATTTTGTATATTCACTTCTTTTGTCGTCTTACATAATCCACGTAATTATCGTGGAAAATTTCAACATGTTGACTTCTAATCTCCCTTTCTTAGATGCTTTTCACATTTGGAAGTAACACAAATTCTTGTGTCAGACCATGCTCCTTGATTTTGCCCTGGAAATATTGTCATCATAATTGTGGGAGACAGAAACCAGCCATATCCCATCTTCAGGCTGAGTGCTGAACTCATTAAATAGCTCTTCCTCTTTTCCCCTCCTCAGCGATGGTCCTCTGGTACCTCATCCACACATCCCGCATCCCCATCCCTAGCCCCAGGTCCAAAGCAGTGGAGATACAAGAGTGCATGGGTTATTCAGAGGAACCTTTCGGTGTCCTTCCTCCCTTACATCAGACTCTCTATTACATTAATGGGCTATTTTCATGATACTCAAAGAAGCCAGGATGAACAAGTCTTCTTGTTAAGGAAAGTGACAGTTAATTAATGAGTCTTCTGTATTGTGGCAAGTGGAAAGCCCCCGGCTAGCTTTTAAACCACTGAGAGGGACTTCAGAAGTCGCCCCAGCCCCAGAATAGTCTGACAAGTTTCAAATTGTTAATGGACCTCTTTCGAGCTCCTGTAAGGTTTGGGCTTTTAACGGTCACCTCTAAAGTCAAACAAACCACTCCAATAATTATAAATTAATAGAACACATCGAGGTGTACATGACGTGAAACATGATTAAAATGCTCGCAGCCATATTGATCACATATACAATATTAGGCATTTAAGAATTCTGGCCATACCTCTTTCAAGTAGTCCAAAGTAAAATTACACTGTATTTAAATTGTGGTTTTCTTCTCTTTTCATGATTTACCCTCTTGGACAGAAAGAGAAGAAGCAAATGTTAGGATTATGGAGTCAATGATTCAATAGGCAGTGTACGAAGGTTTGTGCCAGCCAAATGTTGAACGTGAAGTTCAAATGAGTTATGGTAGCAAGTTCTTATGAATGTACTTTGAAATTTTTTTATTCATTTCAGTGACCTTGTGAACGATTCAATGTAGTGGTTCCCAACCAGGGATGATTTTGTCCTGCAGGGGACATCTGGCAATGTTTGGAACACTTTTGGTTGTCAAAACCGGGCTGAAGTTCTAGTGGCACCTAGTGAGTAGAGACAGGGATGCTGCTAAATATCCTATAAGGCCCAGGAAACCTCGCACACCAAAGAATTACTGGCCCTAAGTGTCAATAGTGCCAGGGTTGAGAAACTCTGATTTAATTTACTTCAAAGTCAGTTTGTTGGATTCAGAGTTGACATTCGAATAATTATTTCAAGCATTATCAACTGTGACAACATTAGAGCTTAACAAGATTCACCTCCAGCTTAAGTTTATAGGGAGAAGTCTTCTTCTTCATATCAGGAAACTTCTATAGATGGGCAATGCCTCAGTAACGTTCAAGTTCATCTCAAGGATGGTAGTTCGGGAAAGAAACTACGAAGAGGATCAATAAGAAATGTGTCTTTTCTCTTTAAGGAACCGCTGGGTTCTAGAAAAAGTGAAGAAAGGTTTGGCTCCTTTCCTTCATAAACTCATTCTAATTATCAAATGAGAGGTTAGGAGGATTCCTACTGCAAGTAATTCCTTCGGACCAGCCAGAATCTTCCAAAAAGGACTTGAAAGAGCAAGAAACCCCTATATGATGAGACTGTAGCCCAGTGGTTCTCAAAGTGTGGTCCTTGGACCAGCAGCATCTGCATCACCTGGGAACTTGTTAGAAATGCCAATTCCGAGGCCCCGCCCCATAGCTAAATGAGCCAGAAACTAGTGCTGGGCTCACTGGCCTTTACAAGTCTTTTAGGTGATGTTGATAATATGCCCGAGTTCAAAACCACTGCTCTAGCAAAAAAAAAAAAAAAAAAAAAAAGGCGGAGTAATAGAGAGCCAGAAATTTCTTAAGAAAGTTCTAGGTTGTTATTACTCAAAAACGAATCAAGATATTTCCTTATCCTCAACAACTTAAATTAAAAATATAAAATCTAGGTTGGGATTTTCATGTAAAATCTCATTTCCAGTGTAGCCTGTGATCTCATGGATATGTAGACTTACAGCTCACTGGTTGACATGGCCCAGAGATTTTTAGAAACTAAGTATTGTCATAGTGAGTTTCAGGCCAGGGTGCAATGGGGTATCTTCTTTTGATGAAGTTTCCCGGGCATTTTCAGTCTTTTCATAATAAAGAGGACAATAGTTAATTCTTCCTATCACCCTTGCATTCATCTCAATTTCAAGCCTTGAAAAAACATCATCATTCATGTTTGCGTTTTCATGCCCTGTGACAATGGGATCCAGAAGTCAGAGGCAAAGAAGCATCGTTTCCAGTTACTATTATAGCACTGCCCTGGTTAAATCATCTATTCTTCCCAAGGGCACCGCTGTACTGAGAACACTTGGAATTTTCTGCTCTGGCAGAATTCCCTCTTACAGATTCCATAGCAAGATAAGGAGTTGACATCCAAAATATATAAGAAACTCATACACTCAATAACAAAAATAAATAAATAAATAAAGAATCTGATCGAAAAATAGGTAGAGGATATGAAAAGGCATTTCTCCAAGGAAGACACACACATAGCCAACAGACACATGAAAAGACGCTCAGCATCACTAATCACCAGAGAAATGCAAATCAAAACCCCGAGGAGATACCACCCACACCAGTCAGAATGGCTATTATCAAAAAGTCAACAAATAACATCTGTCGGCGAGGATGTGGAGAAAAAAGGAGCCTCGTCCACTGTTGGTGGGACTGCAAACTGGTGTAGCCCCTATGGAAAACATTATGGAGATTCTGCAAAAAACTAAAAATAGACATACCATATGACCCAGCAATTCTACTTCTGGGTATTTATCCAAAGAAAACAGAAACACTAATTTGAAAGATATATGCACTCACATGTTCATTACAGCATTATTTATAATAGCCAAGATATAGAAGCAACCTAGGTATCCATCAATAGATAAATGAATAAAGAAGCTGTGGTATATATGTGTGTGTGTGTGTGTGTGTGTGTGTGTGTGTGTGTGTGTGTGTGTGTATAATGGAATATTACACAGCAATAAAAGAGAATGAAATCTTGCCATCTGTGATAACATGGATAGATCTAGAGGGTATTATGCTAAGTGAAACAAGTCAGGCAGAGAAACACAAATACCATACGGTTTCACTTATATGTGACTCTAAAAGCAAAGCAAAACAAACAAAACACAACAAAAACAGACTCAGAGAAACAGAGACCAAAGAGATGGTTACCAGAAGGGAGGGGGTGGGAGATGGGTCAAAAGGGGAGGGGAATATAGTCCATAACATTGTGATAACTTCGCATGGTGACAGATGATGACTAGAAATACTGGGTGATGACACTGTAGGGTATAAAAATGTCGAATCACTTATTATACATCTGAAACTAAAATATAATCAATATGAGATTGCATACTAACCACACTTTAAAAAAGGAGGAAAAAAGATGCTTTCTCTTTGCATTTTGAAAAGACTACTCTTAAAAGAAAATGAAAATACAATTAAAGAATGAGGAGAAGCCTCCTTCTGCACTAGTCCTCGGCTACCCACAACCAGAAACATTCATCGGCACGTCAGCAGCTCAGGCCCAGGGAACAAGCGTGTGTTCCTGGAGCACGGCTTAAAGTGAAGCTCAGGTTCCGGCTGAGGGGGACGGGGTATGGACGACTGTCAATGCCAGGGGTCTCTAAGTGGTGTGGCTGTTGAACCCAGAAATCTACAGAGCGCACAGGGCCTTTGTGCCCAAATCAGGATCTCTTCTTTCAAAAAAAGTGCCACAGATTCATCTTTGACAGTTATTGATCCTGTGTAGAACCAGAGCAGCCCCTTTAAAATTTGTGAGCCATCTTTTCGTTAATCAAATCTGGAACATTCTAACATGGTTTGTGTTTCAATAGTATTAGTGGTATTGCTTATCTAACTGTAGCTCATGCTTCCAGATAGTCATGGATAAAAGTAAGTCACATGACAATGGCCTCATTTATAATACTCCAGACATAATGAAAAGAGAATGGAAATGAAGCCCTATCTGGTAGAGCTTGAAAAGACCTTACATCCAATGAGCCCGCCAAGATGTTAACATAAGGGAACAATATCATTAGACAAAAGGAACAAAAATAACTACTAAAGCAATTAGTGATAATATGTAGAATGCCAAGCTTTGTTTAAACAAAATAAAATTCTGTCATCAAAATATGACGATTTCAAACACGTGTTTATTGTTCTAATTTCATTTCAATCAAGACATAATATTCTCTTTTGTATACTGTACATATTGCAGTTGTTAAGGAAATAATTTAATTGGCATGCATTAGAGAGTTGGTCTTTAGTTGGACTTAAGTTAGGTGTTAAGAGGTTTTCTGTGTGTGTTAAATAGGACATTTTCCATACACATGTGTGCATGTGAATAGATAGACTTCTCTGTAATTAGAATGAAAGGACAGCTTTCTGCAGTGGAATTAAAGGGTAATTAATCCAATGCCATATCCACAGGACTGAGTAATAACAGATATAAAAGGTTTATATGTTTCAAATTCAGAGACACATTCATAGTAAATATAATTTTGTAAACTTCTGGCTCATCAGATATAAAAGTATAGCATTCTTTGCTAATGTTTCAGAAACATCGATCTATCAACAAATGTTTTCCATGGTCATTCTGTGCCTAAAACAGAGGATCAAATTTCCCCCATCCGAAGTTCAACTTGGAATATAAAGATTATGGGGGCAAAAACCTTCCTTAACAAATGGTGCTGGCTAAAACAACAATTGTTTCCTTGGGCAAAAGAGATGAAATCTAAAAACATACCTTTCTGAAAAATAAGGCCGAATCGATAGCTTCGCATTCAAAACAGCATACTTTCTTTTTGTAGGGCAAAGGCTTACTATTTTGGGATCATGCATAGAAATATTTTCAAATTGCCACCCACAGTTATTTGGCTATCTGCTTATATGTCTGAGTTGTATGGTTAGGAAAAAAAAAAAAACATTGTGATGTTATCCTATGCCGAGTACAATTTTAAAAGTAAGCATCTAACTGTGTAAAAATCACATCATAGATGATGCTTCTTGTCCAGAGTTGGAAGACAGGGGATATAAATTTCTCAAAAGTTCCTTCTAGTTCTAATATTTTCTTTAGCCACGTAAAAGGATCCACTCCCCTGGCTTCACCCACTGAAGTACATGTTGTTATTGTAAATGCATAGCAAATTACATAAACAAATGTGAATTTGGAGTGTCAATCCCTTTACGTACGTATTACACGATCTGGATATTTAGCAATGTTGCCTACCTATTTATCACTAATCAATGAGAGACCATGAATCTTTAAATAGTCCCCGAGGTCACAAATGACCATTCTACTGGGGGGAAAAGAAAACTAAGACAAACAAGAATTAAGTCAATTGTTCTCCCATACCAAAGCTGCCGTGCAAGCAGCAAAAATATCTTCCCTGGTTGAGAAACCTGTCATTTCAGTTGCAATGAATGAAAATCAGCCTTCGAGAGGAAAACTGAAATTTCTCTTATCATGCTAGTTCGCATTATTTATTGATTTACTTATTTATTTAAGCAGAAGAGAAATTTCTGAGGTGACCAAAGGTCTAGCTCAGAAAATGGACATGAGCAAAAGGGAGGTCCTACAGTCAGAAACCCAGCCTAAATCATGTCTCAGAATTAAGTTGTTTTTTTTTTTTTTTTTTTTTGAGGAGAAACCCCTTGCAACCTCTGACACTAAAAGTACCGTTGGAACTGCAGAAACTGCTGCCTCTGGAAAGTAAAAACTGTCTTTTCCGTGCTAGTTTCATTTCCTCCTCGTCAGGGAGATTGTGTGTCCAGGTCGAGGGGTTGGCTGAAGGTATGGGGCCCTCAAGAATGGATGGAGGTGTAATGATGCCCTCTGCTGGAAAAAATCAGTAATGCTGCCCAGTAAGTTAATGGGGGCTGATGCAAATTTTTTTTTTTTTTCTTTCGGTGGGGTATTTCTGGAACAAAAAGTCCCCAGAGGTCCACTACAAAAAAGTAGTTGGAAAACCCCAAAGCACATGAAATTAGGTTGATTCTGAGTTGACATTGGAATTTGAAACCAGCTGTATTTCATCCTAAAATGTTAGCACTATAAACCCTTCATCAAACCTGGAGGCAATTATTTTCTCACTATCTGGGCAAGACCACGTTTCTAGCGGCTGAATTTTTCCAGGGCAGACTTTCGTCTCCCGTTGTTGTTTTGTAGGGCTCCCCTCTCGCAGACTTGCATTTAAAAAAAGCCTCATTAAGGAAGGAAGGATGCTACGAGGTCCAGCCCCAGCCATTCCGTGATTCCGATATTAAAAATCATAAAAGGAATATGTCCCCAAAAGCGCACACCACACTGGCATTACCAGGCTTCTTAGAAATACAGAGTAAGGCCAAAAACCGATTTTTCAAAAGTCATCTGATAAACTTCAAGAAAACAGTGGCATTTCATTAAGGCGTAGTTTCTTTACTTCGTTTCCCGGTTCTGAAATTGAAGTTCCTAATAATTGGTACATACGCTTATTTAGCGTGTAGTTTGGGGCGCTGTCAGAGTAAGATCCTGGAGAACACAGACATGTCTAAAGTATGATGCTCACGATGAAGGAGTTTAGAGTTGAAGAAAGGAGACAAGACATGTAAAAGGACAATGAACGTGTAGCCGAATAGAATAATCCAATAAAGGAGGTCTGGGTGCTCTGTGGTTCAGAGGATGATGGAAAGATCACTTCCCGCAGAGAAAAATCACAAATGCCTCATGAATGGGGTGTCATTTGAGCTGAGACTTTCAAATACATTCTTTAGTCTCTATTTCTCTGCAGGAAAATAGAAAAACAAAGAAAATAAACAGAGGCGCTTTTCCTTTTTGCCATCTGGTCCACTTTGCGGTTTGACTTTTTCTTCATCGCCGTCGTCGACTTCGGAGTTTGAATCACAGGCGTCCGATGCTCTTTTGCTCATAAAGTGCGGTCTTCCACAGAGAAAATAGTTTTAATTGTCCTTGGAGATGTCAGGTGCAACCAGTGGGGCGCTGCATTTTCTAAGGGGGTTGCTCCCTTAGATTAGAGCCCCACGGCTCTGAGACAATGGCTGTGAGCTCAAAATCTGTAGCACTGTGCAAGCCGTTCGGGGCACACGGCCCCGCTGGGTGGGTCAATCATACCGTTTACTACAAAGAAAAGTAGCACTCTTTTTCCTCCTAGGGATGATGTCGCTGTGACATTGAGGGTGCCAAACCCCTATCTAGAAATCCATCTGTGTCTATTTCAGGGAGTTCAAGAAGCTCAATGAATAAAATCAGGCACCAAAGCTGTAATTAATTTGTCGTACCTGGAGGTCTAGATTGCATCTTTCTCAACTTCCACGACTGCCTTCCCAGCAAGCACTCTGCTTAAGATCTGATGTAAAAATTACTTAATAGGGATAAAGCTGCATGTAACCAATTTTTAAAAGATATTTCTTCATATTGGCCATGTTAAATATTCAATATTAAAATAACAGTGAATTTTGAAAATCTTTGTACAGTAATGGACATAACCACATGCTATGCTTAGGGTTAATATTCTTAGAAAAAGAAGAACGCATTGCACAAAAGAAGTAATATAGCCGAGGAATTTTACAAAGTACGCAAATATTTTTTCTTTCCTGCACTGTCTTATAGCTACTCTTAATATGTTCTATATTTCTAGAACTTAGCCTCCCTAATTCTTAACGGAACAAGGTAGACATTTTTAAAAACCCACTATGTATTTTTAAGCCTCTGATTATGGATAAAGCTATATAAGCAAGGTATATGACAAATTATATGTTGTGAGATTTTTCTTTTAGCCTTGCCTTATCTAAGCCTGATTTCTACTAGATATCTAAACCAGAACCAGCAAGCAGATCCTCTCTGGATATCAACTAAGCTGTATTTGTCATTTCTTACAAATTGACAATTTTAGCATGTCCCATATAATACAATTAATAGAAATCTCATTATTTCAGGAAGCTAAGAATCTAATTCCCCGAAGGGGAAAAATAGTACACATTTAAATTGAATGGCTTCTTGCACATCGTAACAGAATCAAAACAGAGAAGAAGGCATTTCTAACACTATACGTTGTATGACTCCGGCTAGAATCAAAGATTGGGGATTTTAGGTATTAGTCTGTATATAAAGTTGAGTTGACCATTTCTTCTCCGAGAAAAGACCAGAATAATAAAGATACATTTGCCTACAATTCAACAGCCAAGCTTGGTTGAATGAAACCACCATCTGGCAGAATTTATGAGAGAAAAATAAAATTGTGTAAGTGGCAATTGGCTTTAGAAACGGGGGGCGTAACAGAATCAAGTCCAAGAACAGCAGGCGTTACCTTTGCCCTCATTCCCATCTTAAGAACTGTGGCTGCATCACATGTTTCCAACGTGAGTGTTTTGGTCTTTATAACCAGTACGCTTCAGCATTCTGGCAACTCGCTGACCCACATTTTTTGGTGGCCAAATTGCGGTTAGTGTGGACCAGAGGGCCAGAAACTGCTGAGCAAACTCTTTCTGAAGCTCGTGGCTACACAGGAACCAGGAGGCAACACATAGATTCCTCTTCTGTGCCTGGAGCACATGACGAAGTGGGTCTGAGAAGGAATAGGATTAGCAAATGTTACAAGACTACTTTCTTGATCCCAATGAAATGCTCAGAAGAGCCGAAGCAAAGAACGCCTAAGTCTGCATGCAAGTCTCCATTTACGTGAAGTGTCTGTTATGTAGCAGAATAAAGATTCGTGCTGTGTCTGTTTCATCATTATTATCTTTAAACTCGGCATTTTGAATTATGAGAGACTAGCTCAAGAGAGCCATGTGTAGATCCTAATTAAATGAAAAAATCGTCTTAATTCTGCTGAAGCAGAGGGGATTTGGCAACTCCTTTCAAGACCCGAGAGCAATGTCATTCCGTCTAACGCGGCGGTTCTCAAAGTGCGGTCCCCTGATCAGCAGCATCAGCATGGAGGAGGGACAGACTGATGGACATGCAGATTCTCAGGCGTCATGTTGGTCCTATTGAATCAGAATCCTGGAGGTGGCTCCCAGCGACCTGTGTTCTACCGAGCCTTCCGTGTGATTCCGTTGCGCGCTCAACGCGAGAACCACGGATCTAAGGAATCGTTGTGGAAGTGGCTTCTGTGAGAGTAAACAGTGGCTGCCTCCCCTGGGAGATGGGTTGTTCGCTAATGTGTTACTAGGGACACTTCAAAACTTTGTATTTTGTCCATGAAGTCGGACCACTATAGTTTAGTTAAAGAAAACAAGCCATCTGCTCCCTCAAATTCTATTATTTGACTTGTTCCAATTTGAATTCCCAAAGATCTTCCTAAAACCCCCAGACACAAAATACAATGTGTAGTATCGAAGAATGATTCTTTGGACCCTTCTCTGGATATTGTAATTGGTTTCTGTGCAAGTGAATGTTTATTTTCTCTTTGAACTAAAAGTTTTCAGAATTTATAGGCTCCGAGAATTTGAGAGTTGAAATAGATCTTTAAAAATCATCAACATATATATATTTTTTAACCCAGGAAGAAATTCAGGTCACAAGATGATGAGTATGAGCGTTTGTACACAGAAATCTTCGTGGGTTACATGGGAGTAGGTGGCCAGCTGCTAAGCTATGAATTCCTCTAGTAGAATCTGAAGGCGAGGGCTACATCTTATTTATCTTTTCTTCCTTTCCACAGCACAGTTTCTTGAAACAGTGCTGGCACAGTTCAACAAACGTTTCTTGAATAACGATATGAAATAAAACGTGTGTGCCTTTTCCCTTGCTCCAACGAGAGAGAAAAGGGCATTTTCTTCCAGTCTGCCAGAAGGGATGAGTAAAGATGAAATATTACTTTAGTTTCTATTAAATAATAGGCTACTTCTTTTAAGCTACCGACCTAGTAGCCTATGATCATATAAATGGATTCTATTAACAAGAGGCCCAGGACAACGAATGGCAATTATCAGGACCGAGATCTGTTGGAAAGGCTATTTGCAGATGTTGGTGTAGCACATGCTCATTACTGTGTCTGGCTCAAGTCAATTTTATTTAGCACCATAAAAACAGACTTAGCTTATGATATTTTAAGCATCTTAAACAAAGCAAGATTTATGCTATTGGGCGTGACTTTGGACCTTCCACTCTACCAGGTTTTCCACAGGTCTAGAGAGGCAAGAAACTGTTTCTTTATGCATTGCGAGTGCAAAGTAGGAAGCCCCCTCCTTCTCGCTTCTAATATCACCAGGAATGAATAGGCAGCGTGTTTCCCATAATTCGGCAATAACTGGGCTATTATTCTTTAATGCTTCAGTTTATTAATGTAACCACTGTGTCATTTTTACCATGCCCATGTAATTAAATTACCTGACGGACATTTGATATGAAGCTCTCAGTCCCCACAAAGGCCCAGAATTTCTATGCCCCTTTGTGGGTCCCTAATGAATGAGTGGCATAGACACTTCTGTCATCCATGTTCACTCACTGTCCCTCTGACTGCTCTCCTATGACATAGGGGCTTGCTCCTGCAGACAAACTGGAAACTGTTCAAAAGTAGAGGGTCACATTTCCAACAACAACAAGCACAGTCATGCTATCACCTTTCTCTCTCTTTGTCCAGCTAAAGCAGAGGCTGACCAAATTAAATTCCAAAACCACGTCTGCCTGGGTGGATCAACGATACATTCTTACATCTTGGCTACTGAATGCTAATCCTTCCTTAAGTCATGAGTATATCGGGAAAATAAACTGAAAAAAAAATTTAAAGCAATCACTGCGTCGATCCAAGTATATGTCATCATGTGACTTTCCGAAAAAGAAAAAAAAATGTTTTCACTTAAAAGTTAAGTGTTTAACTTTTTAATTTTGCAAACGGAGCTATAATAATGATGCCTCCTTCAGGTGCTATCCTAATCCAGCTTGGGAAAAGGTACCTGTGATTATGAATACAATAATGGACTTTTTCTTAAATCACTCAACTGTTCATTCCATGCTATTAATTTCAAAACACGCTTCACTCTAAATATTGTAGAACTTGGACATAAACTCTTTAAAATAATCAAAATAGATCATACAGTAGGAATTCTTTTATTTCTAGAAATGGCACTTTCAAACTCTAGACATTTCTAAACATTTTTTAAAAACATATTTTCCCCGAATAAAATGTAATACGATTAGCTCAGCATATATTAGTTATGAGGATAGAGGGCATGCAAACCTTGTTTGATTTTTAAATATTTAAATTACATGCTTTATATATGGCAGGAAGAATATGAGGAAATGTAAATGTATAGGAATAAAAAATCGAGATATAATTTAAAAAATGATTACTCTGACTTTACGAGAAAAAAGCATCAAATCAAATATATGATGCCCAAATCAAGACTGGAAATATTTCCAGCCAACCAACCAACATTTTAGATCAGATACTTGAGAGAAGAAATCATGTGTTACTGGAATCCAGATCATTTAAATGTGACTAAAATCTGAATCACAATTATTCTATTACCATGACTGCTCTTTAATATTGAAATTTATGTTATCTTTATGTAATTAACAAAAATTTAATTTATGTGATATCTTGAGTGCCCAGGTACACAAAAAATATTGAATTTAAATCCTGAAAATATTTGAGAGGAAAAGAAGGTAATAAAGGCACAAGAATGTATCTAAAACAGAGGGGACAAATAGAAAACAAATAGCTGGGTATTAGACCTGATCTTAACAATGCCAATAATTACATTAAACATGAAGAGACCAAGCATTCCAATTAAAGGGCACAGAGTATCAGACTGGATTGAAAAAGAAAAGATCTAATTATATGCTCTGTAGAAGAGATGGAGTTTAAGTAACTCGAACATAAATAAGTTAAATGTAAGAAGATAGAAAAACATATAACCATGCAAATACTCCGGATTAAAAAAACTGGCAGGGCTATATAAACATCAGATAAGATAGTCAATGGATATTGCCAGAGACAGATAGGAACATTTTATAATGACGAAAGGGCAAAACATCAGGATGACATACCCATAATAAATGTGCATGTACTTAATAACAGAGCTTCAGTTTAAAGGAAGAAAAACTGCCAGAACTAAAGAAGAAAACACAAATCTATGCTTAGAGTTGTAGTTTTTTATGCCTCCTTTTAAGCAACAGCTAAGACGACTAGACAAAAAAAATCAGGTCTTTCAAAAATCCCAGTATTTGAAAAGCAAATGACATGCTGCTAAATAATCCACGAGCAAAAGAAGAAATCACAAGGGGAATTTAAAAAATAATTTGAACTAAATGAAAAAGCAAGCTCAATATATCAAAATTTGTGAGACACAGTTAAAGCACTGCTCGGAGGGAAATTCGTAGAGTTAAATGTATATAAAAGAAGCAAAGTTTAAAATCAGTGATTTAAGTTTATACCTTAGGTAGCTAGAAAAAGAAGAACAAATTAAACCCTAAGTAATAAAAGGATAGAAAAATAAAGATAAAAGCAATAATACATATGATGTATTATTGAATTGTACACGTGAAATCTATATAATTTTATTAATCAATGTCATCCCAATAAATTTAATTTAAAAAGATAAAAGCAATAAACAATGAAATAAAAAGCCAATAAATAATAGCCATTTAACAAAGCCAAAAGCTGATTCTTTGTTCTTATTCATAAAATTGACAAACTTTTGGCAACGCCGCTCAAGGAAAAAGAGAGAAAACATGAATTGCCTATATTAGGATATAACATATGCTGCAGGCGTCGAAGAAATAAGGTACTATTATAAATAATTTATGCCAGTGGTTTCAATAATTTGGTTGGAGGGGACAAATTTGTAGAAAAACACAAGTTACCAAAACTGACACAAGATAAAATAGAAAAGCTTATTAGTCTTATATCTATTTAAGAAATTGAATTTAAATGAAAATTCTTTCCCAAAAGAAAACATCAGGCCCAGAGAGTTTTATCAGTGAAGGCTACCATATATTTAAAGAAGAAATACTGCTAATTTATACAAACTCTTCCAGAAAATAGAGAAAGAAATGTTTCCCAACTCATTTTATGAAGCCAGCATAAATCTGATAAAAAATATGATAAAGCAAATACAGTATAAGAAAAGAAAATCACAAATCGATATCCTTCACAAAAACACCAAAGCCTTTAAATGTTAGCAAATCAAGTCCAGCAACATGTAAAAAGTGTATAATGCATCATAACCAGTAACATAAGGTTAGTTTAACATTCGAAATCAATC
>NW_011888862.1:614245-631151 GCF_000151845.1 Pteropus vampyrus
CAAATATGTGGTGACGGAAAGAAATCTAACTATGGGAGGCGAACACACAATGCAATATATATATATATGCCTTACTGTTGAATTGTACACTTGAAACTTACTGGATTTTGTTAACCAATGTCACCATAATAAAAATTAATTTAAAAAAATTAAAAAAATAAAAGAATAACAAAGTTGTAGAACCCACGCTACTTTATTTAAAAGCTAACTATAAAACTACAGTAGTCAGGCTAGTTTGTTTTTGTCTTAAGGACAGACTGTGACCAATGAAATAATATAGTCTAGAAATACTTTCACATATAGATGGTCAGCTGACTTTCAACAAAAGGGCCAATGTAATTAAAAGGGAGAAAGAAACCATTTTTTCAATAAATGATGCTGGAATAACTGGAAATATACGTGAAAAAAAAAATGAACCTTGACCTCTACCTCACATTACACACAGTCATTAAATAGAGAGATGGATCATAGAATTAAACTTGAAAGCTAAAACTGGAAAGCTGCTAGAAAAAAATCAGAAGCAGACATCTCATAACCATAGGGTAGAAAAATATTTTTTAGAGGGGATCTAAAAATTAATACTTCTAAAAGAAAAAATGAAAATTTATGTCTTATCTAAATTAAGAAGTTCTGCTCATTGAGAGACATCGTTAAGAAAGTGAAAAGGCGAGATATAGACTAGGATAAATATTATATGTATGTATATGTATGTATATATGTATACACATGTATCTGACACAGTAACTGTATTTAGAATATCAAATGTACTCCTACGATTTAATAATAAAAAGACAATCAACCTTCCAAAATGAGTAAAACATATGAAGAGAAACTTTACAATGGAAAGTCTATAAACTACCAATAAGCACAGAAAAAAACGTTCAACATCATCATTTGTCATCAGGAAGATGGAAATTAAACCACAATAAGATATCATTTCATACTCACTGTAATGATAAAGATTAAAAAGACTAACAGTGCCGAATGTCGGTGAGGATGTGAAGCAACCAGAAGAATCCTCATACATTACTGGTGAGAGTGTAAAATGGTACCAGCACTTGAGAAAACCATTTTTGCAGTTTCTAGTACATTTAAACATACATTTATGCTGTTCCCAGCAATTCCGCTCTTAGGTAGTAACCTACAGTAAATGAAATCACATGTCCTCACAAAGACTTATCCACAAATGTTTAAAGAAGCTTTATTCTAATAGCTCCAAACTGTGTATAACCCACACGTCCATCAAAAGCTGAATGTATTAGCAAATTGTGGTAGGTTCGTGCAACAGAATACTACTCAACCATCAAAAGGAGCAAAAAATTTGATGCAGGCAACAATGTAGATGAATCTCAAAACATTATGCCAAAGGAAAGAAACCAGACACAGAGGGTACACAAGGCACAATTTCACTTACATCGCCTAGGGATAGGGGCCTGAAGGAACGTTCCTGGGCTGACAACGATGTTCTAGTGGTTGGAGTTGTACTCATAGGCAGATAGGTTGATTGAAACTCATTAAATTGTGCCCTTCTGACCCGCGCGCATCACCTTAGGTCAACCTTACCTCCTTTAACAAGGTTGGGGCGATTCCTAAACCCTCTGCTCTCCTGAGCTTAGAGCTAGCTGTGGCTGCATCTTTCTCACAGCAGTGGCTCGTCGGTCACTGCCTGCTAATTTGGATTCAACGCAGCAAGTTCAGGGGGCGCTGCTAATGAAGGCAACTTCCATTTGGTATCTATTCACCAAAAGTCCATCAGACATGGTAGGGATTTTGAAACGCAAGAGGTACACACTAAAGTAGTCACCTCCAATTACAGCATAATTTCTCTCCGTTTTTATTTTTCTTGGTGTTTGTACTGTATGTCTTTTTTTTCCTGAACTAAAAGAAAATCCATTATCTGTTCTTTATAAACGAGGTTAGGGAATTTTTGTTGACTTCTATGTATAGGTATGATACAAGTTGAAGTTCTGTTTAAATTTCTTATTGTTCAAATTTCGAACCATTCTGCCTTCAAAGACAAGGAATGCCTGCTTATAATTCCATATATTTATTTACAATTTTTGAGGTACGTTGTCAGGGCGTGTGACCTTCTAATGTCTTTCTAACCTCTGCCACGAAGTAAATATTGTAAATTGATTAAAATCAGTTGTCAAGGGTTAGCTATGATATCCTTAATCTAAAATTCTTGTCTTTAATTACCATTCTTACGTGGAGTTTGAAATCAGAGGGTTTTTTGAGAGATGGATGGAAGGAGTCGTTTTTAAAGCCACACTTAAAATGGCTTCATTATTGAGTTTTTCTTTGAAAAGAGCAAAGAAACATTTTGCCCACGATGTTCGTAAGACATATTTTTGTTGTTGTCGCTGTCGTTGTTCAAGACTCTAAGTCCTCCGCCCCAAACATAAATAAGGATATGGCTATTCACATGCGTTGGGGTTTGCTGATGGAGGCTGAGCATCGTTCCCAAGGTCAGCAGGCTGTCTTCAGTTCCTGGATACGCAGCAGAGAGCAGAACAGACGCTTTGCCATTTGGACTGAGAACATCGAACTTCTGAATCCAGAGTTTGGCTTTTGCCAGGGTGGCTCTCTTTTCCTTGCTACCTAGGGGTTCTTTGATCTGGGGCTCATTTCCTTTTAGTGTATTTGTGAGAGCTGGTTAAGATATCTTTTTTTTTTTTTTTTTTTTTTTTTTTACGAAAGTGCTTAAACCTAATTTAAATGCAAACCAAGAAGTGGTATAGTATCTTTAAGTAAAATCAGAAACCCCAAGTTCCTCATTCTTTCATCCCTAACCATGGTTCATGATAACATAATAAACAGTCTCTTTCTATAATTAGGCATTTATATACAACCACGGGCATTAGAGGATTTGCATGTGTATATGCACAGTATAGGTTCGTATTCAGATATAGTTTATACATATATATTTTGGAGGAAATATATGTATAGAGTCATTATATTTACATTGTGTGTGTGTGTGTATATATGTTTTCTCACACAAATATATATGCACATTCTTATTTCAAAATAGTCTCTGCATTTCCCTTCCAGATCTGGGACATAAAGAGTCTTAGAATGTTGCTTTTCATTCTCAACAAAGAAGTCGAAAAGAGCTTATGAAAACCTTATTTTGATCCCTTCGAAAATATGCTTAGGAACAAACATAAGCTCCAAGGATAAGAGTGATTTGATAGATATTCTCATAATTCTTGCAAAACTGGGTTCTGCAGAAACTAGCAAACGTATCTCACGTGTGTGCGTGCGCGCACACTCACACACGAGGACCCTTGGAAGCTAGGCCCTGTCAACGCTCCAAGGCTTCCGGAAAACACTGTACTTTGTTTCAATAAATCTACCCTGTGGATGGATCTTGCTGCCCAATTAAGCAGTCTTGGCACGTAGATTTGGGCCAGCTTCATCTTGAACGTATCGCTGTGGCCAATGGCAGAGCCTGGAAAGACAAATATCACAGGAGATCCCTGCCACAGTCTCAGAAATGCCACCTCTGTTGGGAAACTGATGGGAATGCCTGAGACAGATGGGAAAGAGAGGGAGAAAGGCAAAAAGTGGGCGAGGGTGGGAGGAAGGGACAGAGAAGGGAGGAGGAGAAAAGGGGTAACGGAATGCAGGGGAGGGTCAGAGCAGAGGGAAAGGCTTGACAGACAGATGGGAGGGGAGGACTGCAAGAGAGCGGGAGGAAGGGACTGACAGAGACAGCCGGGCAGGGACTAAAGAGAGACAGCGATAAAACGGAAGGAAGGGATGGAGGGACGAGGGCACTCTTAAAGGAGAGGGAGATAGAAAGCAAAGGGGAAGGAGAGATGCAGGCTGGCAGAGACAAAGGGAGGGATAGAAAAGGAGCAAGAGGGAGGCTGTGCACATCTATTGGGACCATGCTGGGAGCCAAGCCACTGGCCGGGCAGCAGCTAGGAGCAGTATTGGTTATGGTCCAGCTGTGCAGTTGGACAGCCCCGTGATTTTCCTCTGGGGCTGCTTTTGTTCTGAAATGCGAATCTCTGCAGGTCAAGTTCAAGAAGCTCTGATTGCCTCTCTAATCACCAGGCAGTCTAATGAGCTCAGCGCAAATGGAGATATCACTGCTCCAGCCTCCTCGCTGTCTTGATGAGTTACGCGGGGCATCATCTTTTCCCTCCCGGGTTTAGGTTCAGAAGAGCATACGCACAACAGGAGATGCTACAGTGAAGGCAAGGACGGCTGGAGTGGGAAGCAGAAGTTGTTACCCTAAAGTAGAACCACCCACAGCAGTTCTTACTGCCTTTCACAAGGTCATGGGCAGATTTTTACCAGTCATACCATCTGCTGTTGGTAAACAGAGGGAAGACCTGCCCAGGAAGGAGTAGGACTCAGATCTGAAAAGCAAATGACAATGGCTCTGGTATCAGGACACTTTGTCCAAAACCTTCCTTCTCCAGGAAGTCGGTGGACAGATACATATACGATTTCTTCGATTTGAATTTCTGATAAACCATGAATAATATTTTAGTAGGAGTGATACTTGTTTTTAGGATAAGTATATCCCATGGTCTCATCCTCTTTTTAAATATTTATTGGTTATTGACAAATATGAGGATATGCCTTCATAGTATAGCAGTTTTCTGCTAAATGCAAAATATTTCCTAAACTTTTGTCCTATGTACCAGGATTTTTCTGTGTTTTCTTTTACTATTCATTCTAGTATCTCTTTTGATTCAAGTAATATTTTGTCAGGCCAAAAAGTGATGTGCTTGCTTCTTTAAATAGCAGAAAACTTGGTATGTGTTGGCAAGGGTGGCGACTGGTTGGCTAAATTGAGTGACAATCCAGGGAACAGAAATAAGATCGGAGAGGGGGAGACGAGGAGACGAAATAGTACAATTACACATCCTGTTCCTGTGTGTGGGTAGCATACAGTCCCTGTCCTTGCAAACGTTCAACAGGAGCTCTATTATTGCCTTCCTGTAGTAGTAGTGGATGGAAGTGAGAATAAATAGCCTCTAAGATTCCATCTATCTAACATTTTTCTGACATTGATTTTTTTTTTAAAAGGTCCATGTATATTCTTAAGAGCCTTCCCTCTAATTCAATAAAAAACCTCTATCACAGAGCCTCATTATTTTGTGACATCCTTTCTATTTGCTTCTAGAAGGAATTAGCATAGGCAACTTGGGAATGGAAAAAAAAACGATTACGCTAAAATGTTATACTTCCCATCAAATATTCTCAAAGAACACCAGGGCACTATACGGACTTTGGAACGATTCAATATGTCTCAGTGAAGTGCCAGTGGGTTGAGTGGAATGTGGAGGCTTCAAGTAAGAGGATAAAGTTATGGAAATGGCTCAGTGGAAGAGTGAGAATGTAAAATGTAGAGACAGTAAGTGGGGCAAAGCATTCTGACCACGGAGAAAGAGAAAACCTGTTCAAATTGAATGGGGCATGAGCTGCCCCCTCTACCTAAAATGTAGACTCTCTTTGCTGAACATATAGGCACAGTGTTTTAAACCTCAGGAAAGAATTAGATGCTAGAGCTTAGAGCATAGGCTGCATCTGTTTTGAATACTTTCATGCGCCACGTGTGGCCATTGACCTCCCGTAAGAGAGGGCTCCAAATTGCAACCCAAGAAGATGTGTAGATCTAGAAAATGTTTATACAAATGCTTACATACTCGAAAATAAATCTTCTGCGCCTTCGGTACATAAGTTAAAGATATTTTAGAATTGGACCACCATCACTTTTTTCTTTCTTTCCTATTTTTGAGAATTGGGATGCCATGTGTCATTTGGGGGACAGATAAATGGAGACAATCCAATACATGGATAGATATCACCTTACGTTTATGTGGCACTGCACACTTTACACAGGACTGGTTGGCTACATGTTCACATGGGATCCTCCCAATACTGCTATGAGGCAGGAATTATCGATGGCCTTTTAGAGACAAAGAAATAGTAACTCAAGCAGCGAAGACCTGGCCGGGGACCGATATCAGGGCTTCTAATTTTCAGATTCCATGCTTTTCTCACTCCACCAGAGGTGTCTTCTACAATGTCGTATGATTGATACAAAGTGAATTGACCTTTATGACCTTTATCTGTGGCCAGAGAACTTACAGAGGTTAATGAAAAGGGGAAAGAAATGTGATTAATTACTGACTCTTGGAATCGAGTGCCTCTTCCATCATTTACTAGCTATATGTCTGTGGCAAGCTTCTTTCCTTTCTCAATCTTAGTTTTTCTAACTCTAGATTGGGTTTAATAATAATAGTTTTCTCTTTGAGCTCTCGTGAGGATTAAATTAATCCAAATATATAAAGTTCTTAGCACAAAAAATGTCGCCACCTACATTTATGATTTTTAGTATTATTATATCGAGGTGTGGATTATCAATCTTTCCTTCGATGATGCACATCAGTCTAGGATATTGTTTGTGGACTCTTATTTTGTGGGCTCGCTTTAAGAAAACCAGGAATTTTGAAAGAAGGAATTAAGAACTTCACTGAAATGTAACTTATCTAAAAGTCTAGTCAAAGAAATCCATAGAAATATTTCCTAACCACTTTTGAGAACAGGAAAATTATCAAAAATCAATTGTGAGATATGGAACCAAGCATGTTAACAACTGAAGAAGTTTGGCTTGGAGGAAATGCATGAAAAGGGGGAAATGTTCATTGTGATCCTGCCAAGGAGTGTCTGTGCTTTGTCAACGTCATTTTTGCTTAAATGCCTCCAAATGTCTGAAGCCCAGAAGATAACCTCAGCCTTTTAAAGCTAGGGTTTTGCTGATAGGATATTAGAAGATGAAGCATTTCACGATACCATCTTTGATTGGGGGAGAAAGTATAGACTTTGGAAATAAATTTAGACTACCAATTTTAACACTAAGAGGGTCAAAGGATGGAGGAATTCTAAAAATGTTTTGAGATGGTGAGAAACCAACATGCTAGGGATCTGTGTGCAGTAGGATGTGCAGATCAAGGCCGGGCTCTCAGCTGAACCCTGAATAAATGTAACTGATAACAAGGTAGGGTGAGGACATGCTTTCTTCTCTTTTCTTATATATTTTTTTCTAATAGTCTTTCCTTCTTAGGTTAAAAAAAAAACACTTCAGTCTTTGAAAATACTCTTTGTTCCTTTTAAGAACCCAGAGAAAGGTAGCTGCTCCAAGGCCATCCACTGGGGAACAGAGACGATTTCCTGAACTTGCATAGGAACACCATAAAATATTATTCATAAAGATATATGCACCCTGAAGTTCACAGCGACACTATTCACAGTGGCCAAGACATGGAAGCAACCGAAGTGTCCTATGATAGATGATTAGCTAAAGAAGCGGTGGTACCTATATACAATGGAATATGACTCAGTCATAGGAAGAGATGAAATCCTGCCATTTGTGACAATATGGATCTTGAGAATATCATGCTAAGAGAAATAAGTCAGACAAGAAAAGTCAAGAACCATACGATTGCACTCATATGTGGAATATAAAACTGAAAGCAACAAACAAACAGGACAAACAAACAAAAACTCATAGGCACAAACAAGAGTTCAGTGGTTACCTGAGGAAAAGGTGGTGGGGGAGGGAAGAGGTAGAAAAGGGTAACAGGTGCGATGCATGGTGGCAGGAGATTTGACTTTGGGTGGCGAACACACAATGCGAAACGCAGATGATGTATTATAGAATTGCGTACTTGAAACCTATATAATTTTATAAACCTACGTCACTCCAATAAATTTAATAAAAAAATATAAAATAAAATAGAAGATTGATTCCACCACTGGGGTTGCGGAGACATTCTACTAAATGAGCAACTTGTGAAATGAATCATGTAAAATCATGTCTCAAGAAGAAAGGGGATTGAAGAAGAAAACTAATATGTGACATTTAATTTAAATGCTTAGTCTTTCTAGGAATATTAGTTTACGAATAAGTGACACTCGAGGTTATAATTGAGTAGATGACTGGAGGAATAAGTGGCTAAAGTTAGTTATATTCAAGGGTATAAAGAATCTGTCATGCGTCCATAAAGCTCTTGGTAAAAAATCAGAAGGAATAAGCAAACCTAGGAAACATTTGGAAATAAGATGAATTTGACATAGAGGTCTCACTCTTCTAACTTAGTTCCTTTTTTCTCTTTTTGGTTCATGTTGCTACCACAGACCCTCCCTCGTCTTCTCTCTCTCTCTCTCTCTGTGGCCCAATGCCTTCATTTTATTCCTCCCTCTGTATTCATTATTAATTCCTGACCTCAGGTGACAGTCTGAGACTCTGGCATTTAAAGTTATAAAAACTGATACGAGATTACCATATTTTATCTCCCCTTTTCTGGAATTATTTTAATGAGAAGGAAAGATTAATGTTAAGTAATGATTTTACATGGCCAGAAAGTGGGAAGGTGGAATAAAGGGAGTTTGAGGAAGAAAGGACCAACGGAAGGGTCTTCGTGAAAATCACACTGCATTAAAAAATCACTTTTCTATATATTTGGACCGTTGACCTGCCAAAGGCAATATGTGCTTACTGCAAAAGGTCGAATTCAGTCCTAACAACCGACCAAACTAAATCTACCTTTCTTGAATAGCAAAGAAAGGGAATTTTCTACAATACCTTATTAGGACTTTTCTTTGTCAGTACCTTAAAAACATTTTAAATGATGAAAGACAAATTGCTTGTGGTTTAAACAGCCAGAGGGCAAGATACTTTATCCCTGACTTCTTGATTTCTTCAAATAATTACAAATTATTCTCTGTAGAAAAATTAGACTCATTTTCTTCACAAGTCTATGAGATTTTCGTGTCCCCGCCCTAACATAAGTGGCCCTGTGGCATTTCAAATCTCCAGTCATTGGAACAATTGGTTGATTTTGGCAGTCTCTATGACTAATGCGTTAACTCTGACCTATCAAATGAACTAAAACTGAGTGTGTTTGAATATCTGGTCTACAGATAAGCCTATTGGGGGCATTCAAACAAATGAGGTGAACTTGACTTTTCTGGTCCTTTCAGATTACGTTCAGGGGAGAGGTTACACAACAGTTTAGTAGAGCCAAGCCAAAAACATCTATTCCAAAAGGCTTCCTTTGAACAATATACATCGTCTTTGCATTTTGCTAAATTTCGTTACTTGGAATTAAAGGCTTATTAGAAGCAAGTCTTCCTTGCGAACTGACATATTCGATTACAGTCATCTGTTCTAGAGAACAGACGGTGTCTAGACAGAAGAATACCACTGTGGCTTAGAAGGAACGTGATGTGTTACGGAGGCTGGGTCTAAGGCTGGGTGACCGTTTTTATGATCTGTGCGGGGAACACCATCTGATCCACTATTTCACAGCTCCCCGAACGTGTGTAGGCACGAGCAACCTAAAGGGCTACATCTGAGAACGACAACAAAAATAGGAGGTGAAACTGTGGAGATGTGGCGATGGGAAAAGAACGCATAAGCCGAAGATAAATATGAAACAGCAGTATTAAAAATGCAAGCGAAAAGTAAACGAACAAAACCAGATTAATACGAGTTAAAGCCAAGATTCCAAGCTCTGTGAGAGAAAGAATTCTAGTCTTTGCTCCATGTTCCAGGATCTTAACTACTGTGTTTAGGGCGGGGCTTGTGGAGTTATTTATTCTCCTGTACGTGGAATAAGAAAAAGTAGTTGGCTGGCTATAAGAATTTAAGCATCTGTCCTGGGAAGCTTCCTCCCAAACAGAACCACCCCGAGTACATACCATACGGAAAGGAATAGGCTATGGAAACTGGCTGTTATTGATAGAAACTTGTGAGAAAGCGGTCTTCGTGTTTTGAAATGTTTAGGCTTCAATGCACGTCTAGCACTTCAGCGAGTTACAACACAGTAGACATGTTTAATCTTACGAAGAATCCCACTTTAAATCAATTTCCCTAAAGATGAGTTTACTATGCTGTAAATCACATGCGCTTTGCAAAGCCATCGCCAATATGTAAGAAAAGGATCCTGCTCCCCCCGACCCCCTCCCCGGCCCACGGAATTGGTCATCATTTTGACAGACTGAAAATGCAATCATTGTCAATTTTCTGGTTTCCATGGCTTAGAAATCGGAGAAGGCAGGGGTTCGTTTCTTACTAAATTTGCCCCCTAGGTTAGAGGAGGAAGACGCAAATGAAAGGAGAGGACATGATGTATAGTGGTTGCTAAGAAACATGCGACTGAACACAGGCTGCCACTTAATAATGGCCAGAGGGGGTGTGAGCTGTGATAACATCAGCCGGGATGGCTCTGCCTCTCAGCCCAGCAGGGGCCATTGCTGTGGGGAAAATGAAAAGGAAGGCAGTCTTGTTAGAGAAAATGTAAGAAGATCTGGAAAGGGAAATGAAAGCCTGAGGCCCTTCTCATACTGGATGGTACTATAGACGCCTTGTGGGAAAAGGTATGCTTTGTGTTATTTTCTACCAGTAATGAAGGTGAATGGGGTTAGGATGCATTCACATTCTGTTACTTGCTCATCTGGTAGCCCATAGCTCTTCTTTGAAAGATCTGGGTCCCGTGAGTTCATTTATCAGGACTCGATGAGCCAACCCATGCTTCTGACTTGATCGGCCCCATCAAAAGGAGAACGGACTTTAGCCCTGAACTAACTAGCTAACTAGCTCCAAACAGCCATATAACAGACGTATTATCCTATTGGCATGATCAGAAGTCCAGAGCGTAGCCTCTGGGTTCTGGCTAACTTGGGTTCAAGTTCTGCTCCTTCCACCTGATGACCTTGGGAAAGTTACACAAGCTCCTTAAGCCTCAGAGTTCTCAATGGGTTTAACAAGGACATGACAATATAGCTTCAATACATGCTTGTTTTCAGCATAGTACCACTTCCTACTTTCCTTCCCCAGTCTTATTTTGGGGAAATCCCGGCCAACATAGAATCTACTGGGGGTTACAGATAAGGTTACCAACACCTCCCAAACCACCCCCGCCTCAGCTATGGTGATTGGTCCAAGGATTTGGCCAATGACTCAGACCAGGCTGACCAGAACCCTGCCATTGGGATTTAAAAACTACATCAGGGTAGGGGTTCGCATATGTCCAGGGCAAACCCTTTCCAGTAGTGAAGCTGGTGACGGTACTGGCAATCGCCGTTTCCTATCGCGTGGCTAAAGCTTGTGCACCGAGGAAAAGAACGGCATTGACAAGCAAAGACATGCAGAGACCACGGATCTCAGATCATTTGAATACCTGGCTCTAGTTCAGGAGTTCCCCGATACCACCCTGGTTCCCACCTTCCCAAGATCTAGGTAACAATTAGATGAGAAAATGCATGTAAAACCTTTAGCACAGTGCTTGACGATGCACGGCACTTAATAAATGTTTATATTATTACTCGTGAGTAGGGAAGAATCATTCCTTCTCTCTCATGCTTGGGTAAAGAAATTTGTTGAAACAGCTGCTTCTCACCCCCTTTGTTAACCGAGCCCCACAGAAAGTGTGCTGTCCACGATGGAGGAAACGGGACAGGATGTGACTGCAGATTGATTGATGATCTGTTGTCAAGTGGCACTACTAACAGAGATCGCTCCCGTTGTGCCACGTAATTCATGGAAGCGAGTTGCCGCCGCTGTCCTGATGTTCTCGCCACCATGTGGACTTAGCGGGAAAGAATTCCTGGTTTTCGCTGAGTTAAATGTAAATGGCAAAATGCAAAGGTCTGGACAGAAGCATCGCAAAGACTAGGGCCTGGCCCTGATTCTGCCACGTGTCAGTTTTAGCTTAAGCATCACTTTGGGAAACGGTGGACATTCAGTTTATCTTATGTGTTTATAGCACTACTGAGAAGATCCCATCTTTTCATAAGCATAAACTCTAGAGAGCTAGCGAATGTATGGAAGAATTATTAATATTTTCTTAGAGGGCAAGAAAGCAATTGGTGTTGCGACAAAGGCCATCGCTATAGGTATGAGGCAGAGAGATGAAGCAAAGATTTAGTCTCCTTTTGATGGGGCTGATCGATGAATATACTAAGCATCTTCTGTGTGTTTACCTTGAGGTTAGAGAAATAAAGCACAGCCGTTATTCTTATGGCGTTCACGATCCGTCCACTAAAACGGACCCAGAGACAAAGACTAAGAGAGCAGTGAAATCTCAGAGGAAGAAGCAATGATTTATGTCTGAGAGGAGGCCAGGGAAGGAGACACAAAAGCTGTAATATTTGATCTGAGCTTCGATGTTCTCCAGGCAGAGCGGAGCCAGGAGATGCTCCTGAGCAGAGGGGGTCGTCCCCAAGGAGTTGGGGTGGCAGGACAGGGCGAGGCATGCTTCGGAAGAGCCACAGAGGCAATGAGGACTGTGGCTAAAATGCGAAGCAGATAGCAGCCTTAATATTTTTTTCTGAAATGAACTAGTTCTAGCTGACACCATGACATCTCGGTATGATTGATTTGACACCCCAGCCCCATGCCCACAACCAACTTTTAGCCTTGTGCAAATCCACAGCCAAAATTTCGGGTAATTTCTGATGGGTTACCATTTCCAAGGTTTTTCAGCTTCCTGGATCCTGCACATTTGCCCATCATCGCCTCTTTGATTTTTGCATGAAATTCCGCCTCTTCGGTTTCCATCCAAACAAAATCATTCACACACCTAAACATTTAGGAATCTTTTCTGAAGGTTTGGGTTAGGCAAATGGCACAGTCTTCTACCATCTTTCTAGGCACATGCTCTCTCTTCCATTACACGGTGCTTTGGGAATCCAAATTCTTCTTCCTGTATGAGGCAGAGCAATTATCTTCCCTCCACTGAAGGGCGAAACCTATTTCTCTACTCGGTTCACGCGCGGTGGCATTTTAGAGTTCACTTTCCATCCTATGTGGCTTATTAAAAATACCTCCCTGAGAAGAATTCTGATATCAGCTACAAAGGTAATAATATCTTTTCCCATCGCTTTACAGATAAGTCATAAGTTACTAAATAAAAATAATGAAAGTTGCTATGGAGAGGGCAAGAACTGATTAACAGGGAAGAAAGGGCGTGCAGGGCGAGCTGCGCTTGCGCTGTCGATGCCACTCATTTCTGCCTAAGTAGATGGTGGGGGACCGTGAAGGCTTTGGAGTTTGGAAGTCAGGTGCGAAATCTGGGTGTTTAGTAGGCTCAGCCTGGGGACAGAGTGAAAGGCGGACTTGACGGGGGGGAGACTAGAGGAAGGAAGAGCCATCAAAATAGTTGAAGACAAGAGTTGATGAGGATCAGCCCGACAGTGCGAGTTAATGCAGTGGCAGCTGGCATAGAGTTTTCTTTAGAAATCTGTGAGTCAGAGGATTCGAAAGCATTCACAGCCCGTTTTAAAACTCCAATATTTGCGACTTTCGAAGGGAGAGCAACTCTTTAAAAATCGTAACCTCGTGACCTCATTTACCTGATGCGTGAATTTTCCTAAGTAAGGCCAGGGATGTGGCTAATAAAAACATAAAATGACGATTTGCACGTATGTTTTAAATTCTTTTTCTCTAGGCCTTCAACTCGTTTCTTCATGGAAGTCTTTCTATCTCATTAACTTCTCTCTTGTGTGTATTTGGAAGTGACCCATTAAGTATCCCCTCCTTTGAACCCCAAATTTCTGAATTAGTTCATGAGAAGACATGTTTATGCATTGCAGATCTGCACATGCCTTCTTAAATATAATATCTATGCCCCTTCAAAACCAAAAGCCGCAAACATTAGCCTGGATCTTGCAGGAGAAAATGCAAAAGTGTATTTTTTTAGGTGTGTCAATTCTTTAAGCTTCTGGGATCCATTTGGTGAGCTGCAGATGAGATGCCAGTGACCCGAGTCACTAGGAACTTACACAGCCTCGCTGTCCCTGGGACTAATATGTTTCCATTGACAACTGGCTCTAGTTCCTCCACCTGGCTGGCCTCTCCCCTGCTTGCTGTCCACAGGGCCTTCTTTCAAATAGTCCCATTGTTCTTTGGCCCCACCCACCCTGCAGGCTGTCACCATGCTGAGAGCTGGCAGCAGGGCCACGGCTTCCCTGTCCCAGCCCCAGGTTCAATTTCTAGCATTCCCCTACGGGAGGGAGAACAATTAAACATGAAAACTCACCTTTGATTTATGAGGCGCACTTTGTGAAGTCCGAAATTAACGTGCAAGTCGAGGTCATGCAAGTCAATATTGCTAACATTCGATTTACATACTATCCTGAACAACTCAGAAGGAGGTGTGCGCCATAAACAAATGCGTGTTTACAGGTTATTAACGCCTTTACATCATCGAGACAGCTCTTAATTTACGTGAATTGACTATAATGTTGGATAGTTATCACCTGAGTAATTTATTGTTATGAATTAGCCCATCCCTGAAAGCTACTGGGAACTCTAATCATGATAATAACATGAATGAATGGAAAACAAAACTAGGGTTTGGGAAAATGTAAAACCAATTTTGAGGTTATCGATACATGCATTGGTGGTCGTATAGCACGCATGCGACGTTGCCACAGAGAATGGCCTCGTCTACAATGTGCAGCAGAGAGTGGGTTAAAAGCTAAGCGGAGGTCTGACCCCGGGCACTTTCGGTCTCCTTAATTAAATGTGCCAGAGAAACCTGTGACAGGGCATGTCGGTATTGCAAGGGGTGGCAGGAGGCGCGCTCAGGTGCCGTCGTAAGTCAGGACAGTCTCTGCTGGTGCTATCTCAAGGGTCCCTTCTTTCTACCGCTCCTCTGCAGTCGGCTCTTGGATCATGCATAGTTTTCATTTTTGCAGAGCAGATTATTTCTGGAAGGTTCTAAGGCTATCCTTGCACATAGCCTCACTATGTAATGTGGAGCACTTTGGATCTGTTCACTGCCAGAAATGCCTCTGCTTAATAGTCCACTCTTTCCCTATCCTCTTTCAACTTTTCTGAAATTTCCATCACAGGGGCCCTTCCTCAATATTTGGCTAAATCCGAAAGACCTTTGTCTCCACAGGACACTGATAAATTGCAGGCATTATGCGGAAGAAGAAAGCACAAAGGGACCGAGCAGAGACGTCATCGCTAGAAAGAAATGAGCCTGAAGACCAGTCCAGAACCTCGTTACTCAAAGCGCGGTCCATGGACCAGCAACAGTGGCATCTTCTGGGAGTCTGGTAGAAAAGCAGGAGCTCAGGCCCACCTCAGACCTGCTGAGTCAGAGTCTGCATTGGAATAGGATGACTTGTGTGCACGTTACAGTTTGCACTGACTTTGAAGAGAGAAGAGTAGTGTTGTCGACAACGAGGATGGCCAAATCAAGATGACTGAAGACATGATCAAAGATAAACTGGCTATTTTGCCAAGGATTCTTCTGCAGCAATATTCTAGTCATTGATTCCCAAAGCTGGTCAGGTATCTGACTCATTATTTACAAATACACATTTCCAGATCAAACTCTGGAGATTCAGATTCCACCGATCTGAAGAGGGACCCAAGAATCTCCTTCTTCAGCAAGCTCCAGTCTGACTCTCCTGGCGCTGGTTGGTATTTGCATACCCTAGAGATCGCTCTGGGTCCCTACTAGCTACTACCTACAACTGGTTCTAAGCTGCCATTATAATTTCGCGGCTGTCAATGTCAAGATCTGGTTGTTGAGTAACCCCAAAACATTCTCCAATGCATGACCACCTTCAGACTTACTGACCGTGAAGGTTTGAAATTAGAGACCTACATTTGCTGTTGGCCTGACTGGAGTTATCCAAGCAGCTGATGAAGCGTGAGTCTTAATTTAGAAGCATATTTGTGAACACACATTTGCTGAGCGGAAATGTCAATGATTCAGAGTGTGGGGTGGGCATCGGGTGGCGCCCTTCATCTCACAGTCATGCTTGCTCATGATGCTGTCGCTTGAGCAGAAAACTATAAAATGTCAACGCAGGTTGCATGGTTTCTCACAATTTTCACACTTAAAACGAGGATCTTTACTGCCTAAAATACAAAAGGAACTTCAGGCCCCATGCTTGATCAGCTGGCACCATTTGCCTTCTCTGTCCCTTCCTGAAGCTGCAGGAAAAACACCCAGGACTCCACGCAGCGGCCACTGCTGTTCTTGAGTCATAGGAAGCCAGTTGGCTTCTCTTGCAAAGGACTTCACTTTCCGTAGCAGCAGAGTTGGGAAATAGTCTTTCCTGCCAAATGCCACCATGAGGAGTACAGTGTAGGGGGCCAAGAGTGCGAACTATTTGGCCAGTCTGCCCACTTCGAACCCTGCTCGCCTCTTACAAACTGTGAGACCTTGGGCAAGTTACCCAGAGTCCCTGTGCCTCAGCTTGGCACTTAGCAAGTAGGATCATCATAATCTCCATGCCATAGAGCTGTTGAGAGGATTAAACGAGGAAATGCACTGTCAATTTGCTCCCCAAACAGGCCCTCCACCTAGAAACCTGCGAGAGGAGATGGAGTCCAGTTGCCCAGATCTCTCCCTCCTCGGCCTCCTGGGGAGCCAGGTTTCTTCATCCTCTGTAAGGAAACTGGCACCCCAGTGGGGACATTGCTTTGTAGCATAGCCCATTAGATGAGCACGTGGTTTTCTGCCTTCTTCTTGCTTGACCTCGCTTTTCAAAGTCTAGAGTCCACTACACTTTCCTCCATTTTCTTTTCAAAAGAAAATTCTGTAAGAACTTTACTCTCACATGTCCAATCAAAATGCATCTGAACTTCCAAAGGCCCTGCCCCTACCTGCCTCCCAAGTCCCCTGTCATCTGGCGGCGGTCTCTGACCTACATCAGTCGGCATGGCCCCTCCTCCTTCGTGAGTCCCGCCCCTTTCTGTAAATGGCTGCTGAATCTGGCCTCTGTAGCCCCTGTTTGCTCAAATAGCTTTTGCAGTTTTAAGGGGAAATGAGAAAGGGACATACAGAGGGGACGGGTGGGTGGAAACAGAAATCTTAAAAGGCAAAACGAATGAGTGCTGAGCCCCCAGCCTCCA
>NW_011888862.1:631201-645398 GCF_000151845.1 Pteropus vampyrus
TAGAGACCTACATTTGCTGTTGGCCTGACTGGAGTTATCCAAGCAGCTGATGAAGCGTGAGTCTTAATTTAGAAGCATATTTGTGAACACACATTTGCTGAGCGGAAATGTCAATGATTCAGAGTGTGGGGTGGGCATCGGGCGGCGCCCTTCATCTCACAGTCATGCTTGCTCATGATGCTGTCACTTGAGCAGAAAACTATAAAATGTCAACGCAGGTTGCATGGTTTCTCACAATTTTCACACTTAAAACGAGGATCTTTACTGCCTAAAATACAAAAGGAACTTCAGGCCCCATGCTTGATCAGCTGGCACCATTTGCCTTCTCTGTCCCTTCCTGAAGCTGCAGGAAAAACACCCAGGACTCCACGCAGCGGCCACTGCTGTTCTTGAGTCATAGGAAGCCAGTTGGCTTCTCTTGCAAAGGACTTCACTTTCCGTAGCAGCAGAGTTGGGAAATAGTCTTTCCTGCCAAATGCCACCATGAGGAGTACAGTGTAGGGGGCCAAGAGTGCGAACTATTTGGCCAGTCTGCCCACTTCGAACCCTGCTCGCCTCTTACAAACTGTGAGACCTTGGGCAAGTTACCCAGAGTCCCTGTGCCTCAGCTTGGCACTTAGCAAGTAGGATCATCATAATCTCCATGCCATAGAGCTGTTGAGAGGATTAAACGAGGAAATGCACTGTCAATTTGCTCCCCAAACAGGCCCTCCACCTAGAAACCTGCGAGAGGAGATGGAGTCCAGTTGCCCAGATCTCTCCCTCCTCGGCCTCCTGGGGAGCCAGGTTTCTTCATCCTCTGTAAGGAAACTGGCACCCCAGTGGGGACATTGCTTTGTAGCATAGCCCATTAGATGAGCACGTGGTTTTCTGCCTTCTTCTTGCTTGACCTCGCTTTTCAAAGTCTAGAGTCCACTACACTTTCCTCCATTTTCTTTTCAAAAGAAAATTCTGTAAGAACTTTACTCTCACATGTCCAATCAAAATGCATCTGAACTTCCAAAGGCCCTGCCCCTACCTGCCTCCCAAGTCCCCTGTCATCTGGCGGTCTCTGACCTACATCAGTCGGCATGGCCCCTCCTCCTTCGTGAGTCCCGCCCCTTTCTGTAAATGGCTGCTGAATCTGGCCTCTGTAGCCCCTGTTTGCTCAAATAGCTTTTGCAGTTTTAAGGGGAAATGAGAAAGGGACATACAGAGGGGACGGGTGGGTGGAAACAGAAATCTTAAAAGGCAAAACGAATGAGTGCTGAGCCCCCAGCCTCCAAGTATGACATCTGTCGGAGTCTCAAGATTGCAGAACAGTGGCGGTAGCTGGCTGACTGGGAGGGTGAATAGAATGCTTGCTGGTTTGGCTGAAAAGATTGTCTTCTCTAGTAAGCAAATTATTGATTATAAACTGTTATGATTCCTTCGGAGCCATTGTGGCCAATTGTATTATTCCATCTGCCTTAAATGTCTGCTGTGTTCCCATGCCAAAACCCTTATGAAATTTCCACTGTAAAAAAAATGAGTAGCAAATTCGGGTCTCAGTGCTCATATATAATTTCAGATTTCATTAACGGTTATTAAATACATGCCCCGAGGAAGGATAAAGTTCCTCGTATGAATGGAAAGAGAATTGAATTTATAAATAAGGTGACTCTGTTTTCAAGGACTATTCATTAGACATATCCAGGACACACTTTGGAAAGAAACTTTTAAATGAAAGGTGTTTAAAATCTCAGAGGATAAAAATGCAATTTTGGGAAAAATACAGCCCTGCTCAAAAAATTCTGAAAACCCTTATGTCTGAAAATTTTTCTTTGTCTGAAATTTGAAAATAAATTTTGAGGAAAATTTTTAAAAGTTGTAAAAAAATATTTTCATATAGTAGTGAAAAAATATCCACATTTAGAAAATATGGATATATCTATTGGTGGGTCAAAACTGGATGCTAAAAGTAATGTTGAAAAATTTTTCTTAATCTCCTTTTAAGAGCCACAATTATAAAAAGACTAAAAGAGACTATTTAAGTAATTTTGACTAAGAAAAGCCCTTTGAAGTTTTAGGCTGCTACACCACATAACCTGGACAATATTTTCTTAGTAGGAGTTGTCAAAATTCCAAGTAAGAAATTCAAATCCTTTTCAGACCTGCTGCAAATCTCCCCCAAAGCTGTACAAATGGTATAATTTTAGCTTAATGTGAATAAGTAGATGGAGAATGTTCGAAAGAGATATCTATCTCTTTCATAAATCGTCAAAAGTTTGGAAGAACCAAGCAGTTTTTTTTTTCTTTTAATGTTGTGAAGGCAATTGAAATATTTGCCTGAGTGCTGACTTCCTAAGGAAAGATATCATCGAACTCAAGACGTTTTTGTATCAGGTGAGTTTTCTGACATCTATTTACACTGAACTTTATTAGAAACGAAGAGACAAGGTAATTTTGTCATCTGCTGGCCTGTTGCTGCTATACGAGCCACCATTAGAGATGAAATGTACGGAATGACTTCAGGAGTCAGGAGTTCAAATATTCAGCTTTTCTCATTAAAAAATGAACTGAGTGATTTTTTTTTAGCCAAAAAAAAAAAAAAAAAGCTTTTATAAATAACCTCAATACCAATAAACGGCTAAGCAATGAAGACTATTTTTTTATTGACATTTTATCTCATAAGAACCCCTGAAATGAATTCTATCTTTTAAAACAAATTGTTCCCAAACAGAGAGGGGCCGAGATGACTAAAACTTTCCTCCTGCTCTATCTGGGTTCATTTCCCAAGTGCGGGAAAATATGATTGGGGTGGATGTCATCGGCTCGACCTGTGGGACCAGAAGGCCATTTTCTATTGACCCTGTCATCTCTACCATCAGTCTCAGATCTGGGGAAAGTTGCTCTCAGAAAGTTCACATCATCACAAATAAAAAGTCTCATTATTCAAAAACAGTAATTATTCAGTTGCAGAATACATCAAACATAATTCTTATTTTTATTATTCTCTAGGTATCCGAATTCAAAGAAGTGGGCCCCAAACATGAAAATGTTGAGTTGTACATTATCCTAAAAATATTTTTTGATAGTTTGATTCTGAGATATGTGGGATTTTTTTTTTTTTTTTTTTTTCATACGAAAACGTACAATGGCAGAGAACGTATAGGAAAAGTTTGAATAAGCCATCATAATGTGACATTTATGTAAGGAGATAAGCATGAAAATGCTAATGTAAGTCCTATTCTGCTGAGTTATAAGGTGAATTGTGGTTGGAGTTTTTAGATTGATAATTTAAACAGGGACGCTTTGGAAAAACAAGTAAAAAGCACCGTGAATCCAAATATATCCTCCATTAGGCTACAGGTTTGTAAAAAGGATGCATAAAGAAGACTGTAGAAGAAAATTCCACTTTCCTCCCTGAAACAGCAATGAAAAGTAGAAAAAATAGAGAATATTGAATCATTTCCATTGTCCAGTGTACAGATTTTTTTCAAGAGTTGCTGATGGGAGATAGTAACTAACCTGGCAATGACCATGGAAAAATGAATTCTGAAAACGAACAAACTAAATGTCAAATGATGCTTTCACGGAGCAAGGGGAGTTACCTGTCATTTCATGGAGAGCATGAGAAAAAGAACAGATTTATCCGTTTCTTAGCAAAGGCACTTGGTAAAAAGCAGACTGTAGCCTGGCTAAACCAGAATCTCACCAACCCCCAAGTCGGGGTGTCCGTATCGACAGCATGAAAGCTCAGGTGGCAGCTGTGGAATTTCAGATGAACTAATAAATATGGAGCAAACTAGCAGAGTTCATCAGGAAAGAATGTCAGCAATTTACCAGTGGACGCCTAGGAGCGCGTTCTGAGCGCATCTTGTTATGGTTTTCAGAGAAACGAAGTTCCAGAAATTTCAGAATGACAGAGATCGTCCACTGAAGTAAAGAAATTCAAGGACAAAATTGGGATGGGACAGCTGATGAAAAGGAGATGTAGCTTGTTTCTATTCTCTGTTGCTAAATGCTTTCCTATGCGTGTACATCCACACACCCAAAACTTACTATGAGGAAGCAGAAAAAGAAGGTGCAGTTTGTAAAAAAAAAAAAAAAATCTAATGAATAGAGTTCTACTCTATGATGTGAATCTGTCGCTAATTTTCCTTGGGGACATGACGCCATCTTAAGAAATGAATGAGACATCAAGGAGACAACCTGGTTTATCTGTGTATGCACGCCACACGTGTACAGTCTCAGGGGAGGAAGAAAAATGAAAAGCATAAAGCAAACATAAAAGGTTTCTGTAGCCCACATCAATCAAGCTCCACTGGAAGGAAAAACAAAATCCCACGCTATTTATTTATGCAAGTGTTTTCAAACAAGTTTCTCAGATTATTTCATAAGTGTAATGCAATCATTTATAAACGAGCAATGGAATGAACAATTAGGACGTGGGGTGTTTGGAGCAAAGTAGAGAAATTTTATATGGAGCTTTTACTATCAGAAGGAACATTTTGAATAGAGTATTAAGATTGATTATATCTAATTAAAATGCTAAATCATATCGTGAACAGAGAAAGACGAGTGAAAACACTTAGGGTCTGCAGACTCAGAGTGAGGAGGGCCTTTGGGATTCCTCGGTCCAGCTCCCTCCCTTCACAGACAAGGAGCCTCAGATCCAGGACATTCCTACCATGTGAAATCACACACGCAAGCTCGGGTCAAGGCTATGTGTCCAGTCATTTATGCGTATATCAGAAGGGGGAGGTATCCACACACTCAAACACACAGGGAAAGGAAGACTATGACAACAATGGCAATGTGTCCTAATCCTCCAGGAAGAAAACGCACACACCGTGCATTCAAAAGAAATCCATCAAAGGTAAAGTCAAGCTTTCCTGTTGTGGGCTGAAAGCTCGGGTGGCAGATAAGGACTTTCAGATCAAGTTAAAATGAGAGGGGGCTCAATTCGCTTCTAAAGAATAGCAGCAACTTCCCAGGGGTCTGGACCCAAACTGCATTGTAAGGTTAACTCTGTGTTGTCTGCAGGAATCGGAGGTGTTCTCACCTTGTTTTAAAAAACCACTTCCTCCCTAAGGCCCCCAGACTAAAAATCACCTCGTCGCTACAGATACCCGGAGCATTCAGTCCCACTCTTAATATTTTCATTGCCTCCTGGATGCACCCAGACATCCTAGCATGGTGGTCCTCAGACGAATGAGCGTGCATCAGCATCCACGGGAGGGCTTGTGAAGTCAGATGGCCGGGTCCCGCCTCTAGAGGTCCTGACTCAGTAAGTGTGGGTGGGGCCCGACAACTTGCATTTCTAACAAGCGTCTGGGTGATGCCGAAGCTGCTGGTGCGCGTGGACCACACTGGGATCTAGTGCACTGCACTAGCACAATAATTTAGGTTGGTTGAAATTGGAATACCGAATTGATGGATGAAAATCATGCTTTTATTGGACCAC
The DNA here is from genome assembly GCF_000151845.1 of Pteropus vampyrus. Classification (NCBI taxonomy): domain Eukaryota; kingdom Metazoa; phylum Chordata; class Mammalia; order Chiroptera; family Pteropodidae; genus Pteropus; species Pteropus vampyrus. Next base: position 636,630 of record NW_011888862.1, read on the forward strand.
ATAAAATATGGTGTGTGCGCCTATTGCTTACAGATGAAAGCAGTGACAGAGCCTGAGGTTTTGAGCATTGCCATCAGGAAAATATTGACAAGCATCCATTAGAAGAATTTTCCAAAGAGGGGTTTAAACGATCTCCGTATGCAAGATCAATGGGAGGGAACTTAAAAAAAAAAATTGTCTCGGTAATAAAGCTAAATGAATAATTACTGTAATTGTTGAGATTCGTGCATGCAGTTCCAAAAAGTGTGGGGAATTTTTACAAGTCGTTTTGGGGTTAAACATAGTATTTCAGAAACTACCTCATTAGAAGAGAACTTTTTAATTATTGAAACTTTACATCTGAACTCTTCCTTTTCAAAGAAAAGTATGAATAGTTTAAGCTGGATGTTCTTATTACTGGGTTTGACTTTACAGCAGAAAATGGAACTCTATTAAAATGAGGAAAGAAAGGTTCTGCTCAAGCTTGCTATTCGGAACAGTAATTTATAAAGCAAGTTTTTGATTTTGATTAACTTAATATGTGCAAGAATGAAAAAAATGATTTAAATACAGATTTGAGGGCAACTCAAAATTTTATTTATTAATCTCGGTAATGGTTTCAAACCATATTAACGTCCATCAGTTGCTCTTGTAATTCACTTTATATCTTGCATTAAGGACTAGTTTATCTATCAAGACAAAATACAAAGCTTCTTCGTCCTGAATTACTTTATTTATTCTCTTTATTAACCCTCATCTGAATCCGCAGGCCACCGAGACAGAGTTTTATCAGGCCTCCAAATGGCTCCATGCCCTTTTCAAAACAACCTTTAATAGTACTTTTTACTATGTCGCTCTCTTCCAAATGTAATTCAAATAGATTTAACATTTTGTTTCTCAAGCTTTAAGAAAAGCTGAAAAAATCTAAAGAATGCAAATCACAAATATCTGTATAACAAGCAGATGAAGTGGACGATTTAAAATCTGTACACAGTTAATGCATTTTGCACTGGCAGGCAAATGATTACAGATGTTCCCCACACGTAACCTTTCCCATTTTGCATCTTTTATCCTGTAAAACACTCGTTTCTTTGTCAGAAGCTCCCAGATAGAAAATACTCCATTTTCCAGGGGCGTTGACAACGTATGTGTACGTTATTCTAATCGTGCGCTGATGAAGGCGGCTGAAATCATGCGGTTTCTCTAGTAATTCACCTTGGGATAGGTGACAAGAGGCTCCCACGCAGTGACCCCTGAAACGTTTCCTCCTTCGTTTGGCACCAGGGTACATTGGAAGGAGATGGGTCGGGGGGAGGTTCCACTTGCACGTGGCACCTCTAGGCTGCGGAGCCAACGGCTCTAATGATTTCCAGAACTTTCTCATGTGGCGTGAAAGGGCTGGAAACACGGTCACACCCAATCTTATTTCCAAGCTGACATGAGATAAGAAAGGTTCTTGGTGACCTACGCCCACCGGCAAGATACGCATAGTCACTGTCTTCTCCTTCTGCTAAGCCATCTCGCTTTACCTGCTCCCCTGGGGGCACCTATGCTGTCTCCATCTTCCAGAGAGGGCTCCGATCAGCTTCCCACTGCCTCCCCTGTCAGCCCTGGCTTTTCCTCAGTCACCTCTGTCATCGATGTCACTGTGTTGCTCGCTCGATATACGATTCTCTGCACCCATTTCATCTGAACGAGTTTCCATTTTTAATTTCTCTCTTCAGGGCCAACTCGGCACTCAGTTCTCTAGTATAAGAAATATTGGTAGCGTGTGGTTTCAGACAGACAGGAAAATTATTCTAAGCAAGTGAATTCAGCTGCCAGGTATATTAGGCAAGAGGAGGCCCAACGGGAACCTGGGCCGGACTTGTCAGGTGACCCCCAGCGGCACGGGTCCTGTCCTCGGGAGCTCCCCCAGGTCTCTGCTCACCTCACACGGGCCTCCCCTTCGAGCGCATGCAGCCTTCTCGGGGGGGGGGGGGGGCGCAGCCTTATCATTCTGGGGAGCACGTTTCCAAATCAACATGTTTCCAGAGTTTGCAGCAAATCAACCGCCAACCACACCTCTGACAGGTTGATGCTCAGTGCATGCCGATGACGTGAGTCCTGGACAGTCTAGGGCAGGTGAAGGGTTTAATTCCAGGAGAAATAAAAGCACATACTGTCTTTGATCAATGTACGATTGCACCATTTCCACGATGGTTATTGTAAATAGCGCTCGCCTCCCCCTTTTCATTCTTCTGCTGGCTTAGTTAAGTCCCCCTCTCCCTAAAGGTATGAGAAGAATGTAATATCACTTACATTCTTCATTCCAAAACTGTAAAGTAAATTTTATTTTCTTGGATTGGCCTCAGCAAAGAAAATGAAAAAAATTACATTACCTTTTTATACTGTCCCCATAAATATCTCATAAATTATATGTGCTCTTGTAGCTGTATTATTTGAGGAGGAGGAGTTAATGTGAAGCTGTCTTTGTCTCGTCAAAAAAGAAAAGAAAACAAACAAAAAAAAAACCTGCACTCATCTTGAAAAATCTGCATTGCCTTAACCTTTAGTTAATCACTGGGGAAAATCCATAATTGTTTTGCCTGCTCTTCAGGCATAAAGAGAATCTACAGAATATTTACACCAAGCAATACCTCCTGCCTTGAAACTAATTGTCTAAACTTCACGCTCACTTTTATTTTCTATTAATGACTGGATAAGTACCTGAGAAGGGCAGGAAGTTATCACACAGCTGAGCTGGGATCAACCATTATTTCTTACTCAGAACAAGTGACAGTAAGAAAATGATTCCTTTTACGAAAATGTAGACTAGTACTTTCAAGTAAATTGTTACAAGTCTAATTATGTGGAACCTATGTTCAGTCCCATCATTACACACACACACACACACACACACACACACACACACAGAGCTCACTGTGCACTTTTGAATCTTCTATAGGTGAAGATGTTGCTTGTCTTAATTGATACATTTATCTAATCAATAATAATGTACTCCACCAGGCACCAAGTACGGGCATACCTCAGAGATATTGTGGCTTTGATTCTAGACCACTGCAATAAAGCAAATCGTAATCTTTTTGGACAGCCATGCCTCCAATTTGTAAAAAACACAACATCTGTGAAGCGCAATAAAGCGAAGCGTAAAAAGACCAAATATGCCTGTATTCTAACGTGCTGGCTATTTTCAGGGCAGTGTTTAGTATAAAGCAGAAAAGGGTCCAAGGAACTCTGTGAGGTTGCGTGTCCAGGAGCCCCCATGTGGCCCTCAGATGTCACTCTCGTAAGGTCTTGATGGAACATGACAGCTGTCTGCCTCTTTGGTTACGGGGTGATGACAGCGGAGAAGAAGCAGAGTTCTGGGCCTGGCTTTCAGATAATCCAAACTTAGAACATTTGGAGTAAAGCACTTTTAACTTTACTTAACCTGAGAGTGAAAATTGGCCCCAATCCTTCTCTTCTCCCTGTGTCTCAGCCCACTGCCATAGTCCACTATGGGCAGGACGTGCTTCTCTGCCTCTTGACTTGGCCACATGAATTGTTCTGGCCCATGGCGTGAGGCAGAGGTGGCGGTTGGCTGGTTAAAAGCCCAGGATTCAAGAGGCCTTGAGCGTTTCCACTCGCTCTCTTGCAACTCTGCTGTTTGCATGAGAACGCTATGCCTGAGCCTGCCTGCTGGTCCCCAAAAAGGATGGCGGGCTTGCAGGAGAGCTGTCCCCAAGCCAAGACCAGATCAGCCAACACCCAGCTGATCTGCAGACTTGGGAGACATAATAAATGAAAATGCTTTTCAGCCACGACACGGGGGGTGGGGTGGTTTGTTATACAGCGTTAACTGACACATCATTAAATTACTACCAGGCAGGCTTGGTTTACAGCGCTGATTGGTGGGGGTTCATTTGATTCGTTTATTTTTTCAATTTGCTATAACAATACAATGACATTACTTAGATAATCTTAAGAGAATCCTAACAGAAACACGGTGGCTTCTGAGTTAGATGGCTGTATAGTGATATGGAGGGAAAGTTCCCTCATCTTTCAGAGCCTCAGTTTGTGTCTCTGTAAAACAGTCAGCATCATACTTATCTTGAAGAGTAGGAATCAATGGATAAATTATGTCATTTAACCAGCGTATGAGAGAACAGTAAATGTTAGCTATTGCTTTTATTCAGGACAATGTGCAAGAGAAAGTCTATTTGAGTCATTATTTGTATTCCGTCATTTTTTTTTCTTCTTTTAATTTTTTGCTCTTTTTCTTCTGGTTTCACTTACGTAACTCTTCTCTTTTTCCTTGCCTTAGGTCTTTCGAACAATTCAAATATGAAGTCTGCCGTTCTTTCTGCCCGGTGCCCAAAAAGGATGATTTACCAAAAGTGGTGAGGCCCACTGAGCTATTTATATTGCACTGGACACAAGTTTCACATTATGGACAAATTTACAAAGTTCTTTTGAAAAAAAAAAATCAAACACAGCAGGTCATTAAATGTCTTCCTTAAAAAGTGAATGTTCTTTTCTCTCCTCTGTCTTCCATAAATTCCCTCAAATCAGTATTGGATATAAGTGATATGTCTTCTAATTGAACCCATGACTCATTATGTATAAAGCAATGACAACGACAAAGTGCTCGTCTTCCTTTCTATTGTAGCTACAGAAGTAATCTCAGTTTGGAAAGGACGGTCAAATGATTTTGCCAGGGGTGAGCAAACTTTATCTGAAAAGGGCCAGATAGTACATATTTTCAGCTTTGTGGGCCACATGGTCTCTGTTGCAACTAATCAATTCTGCCTTTGTAGTACAAAAGCGACTACAGGCCACACATAAAGAAATAGTTATGGCTGCGTTCCAATAAAACTTTGTATACAAATACAGGTGGGCCATAGTTTGCAGGCAGCTACTCTAAAAATTAAACTATGAGATAAAAGTCATGATGATATTAATGCAAAATTAGGCACACTCAAGTTCAAATATGTTCTTTAGTATAATATCCACACTATATATAAATATCTCTTGGGCTTGCTTTTAAATATTTGATGTTTTTTATGTTCTGTGTAGGACAATTTCCAAGTTGGGTTTTATTCATTGTATCTAACTGCATGGTCCAAGTTTCCCAACATTTATGAGACAGAAATTTTCAGTACAAATCCTTCAGGCTAATTTCATTCCATTTCTATCTAATTACTATGTTTAGGACATTCATTCTGCCATTCCCACACATATAAACATGGGGTCTCTGCAGCACCGTTGTCATAGGATTTCCACCTATTTGCGTGTTACTCGGTCCTGCTTTGATGGTGACCCTGCTGGACATTACACTTCTTGTTTTTCCAAATAGGAGCCAACAGGAATATCAATGGAAATACATATTTTCCCCAAAGACTTTCATGTGGAATCTCTTTGGCTTATGAGATTTCATTATTAACATGTAGTTCAACACCATTTTTATTTAGCCACTCCTCAAGTTAACAGGGTGCCACGTAAACCCAGTAATCACCATGGTTCATCCTTGTGAAGACGGGCTAACACGCTCAGCCCATAAGAAACATGTCGGGGAAAGGCATGCAGGTCCGCGAAGTTCACACTAGCCCAGCAGCCCTGATGTGCTGAGAAAGCATTCATGTGCGAGCTGAGTTTGGTGTGCAGATGTTGGCGAATGGTCCAGGAAGACCTCCATGAAAGCATCAAGTCTACTGCAGAGTAAACTAGCTGGAGATGAATTTTGTCCAGATTTCCATCGTTGAAAATGTTTCATTTACTAAGATGGGTTTCAGCAATCTCACTTATTTTACCCAGTGATTTCATCTGTCCTTCATTTCAAAGGGTGGTATTTGGAGATAAAGCAAGACTGAGTAGTACAGTCCGCTTGTGAGGCAAGATGCAGGTTCCTTTGGCCTTCGACAAGAAATAATTTATCATGCAGCATGTAAGAGATTGGGCCACAGGAGTCCCTCTCATCTCTGAGCCTGTCTGTAGTCCCAGTTTTTAAGACTGTTTTCTTTCGCTGGCCAAATTTTGATTATTTTTGGTTTCAAAACATTATAACCAAAAAATGTTACCAGTGTGGGCTTTACAGAAAAATTCCCGTTCGTCACTGTTCATTTTAAAAAGAAGATAGTCAGGAAATTCATGTGAAACTGGAATCCTGGTTTAGACAATGAACATGTATAGAAACATCAGTGTTTTTAAAAGCTCACTTCCTGATGCCATATGAAAATAAACTGATGCTTTTAATAGAAGAATTTGTGTAACAATTGTTAATACAAAGCTAAAAGCTGACACAGAATCCTTTTATCTAGGAAGTATGTTATCTAATGTGTACTTTAGGCTGAAAGACAAAGACAATAAAAAAAATTTAAAAAAAAAGACAAAAAAAAAAAAAAACCCCAAGAAACGGTGCTCAATTCCCAGAAGCAGAGCGTCTTGCTTTACAGTCTGGGTCGAGTGCTACAGCCAAACGCCCACAGCAAGTCAGGCAGGGAGCAGACCCGGGCCATTGGTGGAGCAGAAGACAAAGAACACCACGGTCATAACGCAGATTGTCCTATTGCTCTACTTCTGTGTCTGCTGGACAGTCAGTCGCCCCAGCTAGTACTTCTCAATGGGGTGTGTGTGTGTGTGTGTGTGTGTGTGTGTGTGTGTGTGTGTGGTGGGGGGTGGGAGGGATGATTTTGCTCACCAGAGGACACCTGGTAATGTCTAGAAACAGTTCTGGTTGTCACAACTGAAGAAGGGAGGGGTGCTACTGGCATCTAGTGGGTAGAGGATGTGCAGGAAGCCACTACACATCCTACGGTATACAGGGAGGCCCCCCAAACAAGGAATGATCTGGTCTCAGATGCCAACGGTGCCAAGGCTGAGAAACCGTGTCCCACCCGGGAGGAGGTCGGGGCGGGTCTGCGGTAAAGTGCAGAGCGCCCGCCTAGCCACAGCCGCAGCAGGTCTGAGGTTCCAGCTGCCGTGGCGCGGTGGGAGCCCTCGCTGCAGGAGCGGAACCGAACGACTGAGACTCATTGAGGATGCGATGCAATGACTGCAAATCATCCTCAGAGCCAGATGAGAATGAAGCCGCCAGCATCCCTTCCCGGCAAAGCCCTCCCAAGTCTCTTGCTTGCAAGAAACCAGACCCAAGTCCCTTTTCCTCACATTCACCTAAGTCAACTTTCTCAGACATAAATCAGGATCTTGGGGCACTAGTCCCCGCTCTGGAATCACAGATAACATACTGACATACACCTTGAGCTGTTTTACAGGAACCAGAACCCCCACAAGATAGAAAACTGCTGACTGTCGCTGACCACAGTCATGTAAACCCCAGACTAGATGGCGCCGCTGGGCTGATGACTCAAAATCCTAAAACATCTCTTTGTAACTCCAGCTCCGGCCAATCAGAAGACACCCATGAGCTAGCTGACCACGCACTGAAGACCCCTACTCCCCATTTCACCCTTTAAAGCCAATAAGCAGACAGGGAGTTCGGGTTTTGTTTTTTTTTCCCCCAGCGCAAGCTGCCCATTCTCCATTGTTTGGCGCTTTACAATTAAATCCTTTTTTCCTTCACTACAACCCAGTGTCAGCGGATTGGCTTTGCTGAAAGGGGCGCCGGGCGAGCGGACCCTGTTTGCACTCGGTCCGGTAACAATTTGAATGAAAATGATGAAGAGTTTTTGCCAGAAAGACAATATAAATAAAGTCGACTTCTTTTCACCAAAATGAGATTAAATAATTGGGTAAAAATGGATTTAGAGTCACATGGTGACACAGCGATTTTAAAAAGAAGAATGTCCCTTGAGTTTCAGGGCTTGTGCCCTGAATGACAGCAGTCTCCAGGTCCTACATCCTGTCAGATCTCTAACCCTTAAGCCATGGTGTTCGCATCCTCAGTTAACCCATGATGAAAACTCAATTGAGTTAATAAATGAATTTTATAGGGTTAATTCTTTTGTTTTAAATTTAGGAATACATTCAGTAATTGTAGTGCCAATCTGGGTATGTGGCTGAAGACATTTTGAATATTTAAGAGATTTTGGCATATTAGAAAATAGACATAATTACTTAGTATTTGTCAAATGATTAAATGCATTAGCCTTTTGCTTCCAATTTGAAATGTGAAATTGATTTTAGAATGGTGATTGTAAGTTGAAAGCATAACAGAATTTATCGCTTGGTAAATAATATTGGACACTTCAGGTGAACTTTCAATTCTCTACATAAGTATGGATATTCTAAAAGTTGAAGAAACTTAAATATTGAAAAGTTTAAATGGCAAAAGTCTAAATATTTTAAAGTTTTAATGGCAATAAGTTGAAATATTTAAAGTTTAAATGGTAATGAACAGAATTATACATATTTGTTGAAAAATGAATGCCTGTATTAGATTTATAAAAGTTGTTTAAGTTTTTAGAAGAGATTCTGCCTGTTACAGTTGTAAGTTTGCCCAGTTAGATAGATACTTGAACAGTTAAACAGAAAATGGAATATATTAACTTCATAAATGTAGATTAAACTGTATAAAGAATTTTAGCTAATTAAGTTTAGAAATGAGAGCAATTGTTTGAGTTTAGATTGTTCGACATAAATTGATTCAACACTAATCAAAACCCTCTGTGAAACTATTTGTTCTTATTATATACAAAAAGTTAGTAGAATTATATGCAGAAAAATAAAATTTGTAAGTTGAACTTAAAAGCTTGAGGAATATTTTGGTTTTTGTAACTTCAATAATTTAATATCAATTGAAAACCTACATAACTGTAAATAGCCCTTTCTGCACCGGGAGGGAAGGAGGGA
>NW_011888862.1:646706-681814 GCF_000151845.1 Pteropus vampyrus
CCTCACTCTTTCCTCTGTGCCCTGGGACTCGCTGTCACACGCCCTCTGAAACAGAGATGACAAGGCTTCCTTCTAAGAGAAAGCATTCCCCATTTCCACTGGGGCCCATTTTTCTCCTTTCTTTCAAAGAAGCACACAAGAACCAAAAATACCTTGAATTGGGCTTGGCCATCAACAAATACATTTCTAAGCAAACAAAGATTGTGTCTAACTCCCTCATTTTCTTTCTCCACTCCTGTCCCTTTCAATAAGGAGATTAACTACAAGCTCGCCAACCAAATCCACACAAATATATGGAGATTGTAAATCTTTCACTGAAGCTCCGCAAGGCCTGGACAGAAGGAGGCAAAGATAATTGAGTTAAACTACTCTAGCATGAGGTATGCTGTTTGTTTCTACTCGCTGGCTTCATGTTTCGATTCACTGTGGCATCGGGGCAAAGCAGATTTTTGTGTAAACTCTTAGCTGAGGTGATCCAGCTGGGCTTTTGACTGTCTTGCCATTACCACAGATGAGTTGGCATGAAAAATATTTATATTTTAATCAAATACAAATATACATGAAACAATCTTTTTAGGAATTTCGTTTCCTGTGTAACGAAGTGAAATGGGGGAAAACACTGAACTGACTAATCAAATTCACCACTGCAAAGCAGCTCAAATGTCATCACTATGGCAACGTGTCAGCCAGGGTCCACCCTCACTCATCTTTTCCTTCAGATTGGAAACTGCAAATTGCCCTTGCTAATGAATTAACCTGGTAAACACACTAAAAACAGTGAGTTTGGGGCTATGAGGAAAGGTCTTAAGACGATGCCATTCATGACGCAGTCTAGCCTAGTCTGAGTTTTGTCTCTCCAAATTTAATTAGCCTCTGAGGATCTGCTTTGCACAATGGATTCTCCCCCTTGCAGGCTCACTCTGGGCTTTCAGAGAGATCTCGTGTCCTTAGCCCTTTGGTCTGGGAAATGACAACGATCACTTCCACTTTGGACCAAACCGGGCAAATGTCAGGTATATAATGCAGAAGGTGAGTCTAGTGTATATACCAGGGGGTCAATTTTAACATACTAAGAAGATACGCAAGAGATTCCCTATTCATTGGAAGATCACTTATGGAAAAATCTGAATGAGTTTCTGACTAAACTTTCCAAGACCAGTGTTTATGTAGGCAACCAATTAGTTTTAAAACTCAGGAGAAATAACTCTTTCATCAGTTATGTGTCTGATATTCATGTTTCTTCTAAGAGAAAATTAATCTGCACAGCTACTCTAACTCCTTCATTTTATCATAATTAACTATTTCTTTTTAAATCTGTTCTTAAAATTGTAGAAAATGGCTTAACACTACCTCCCTTAAGATCCTCTTCACACTTCAAAAACTTAAATTAGGATCTCTACTGAGCTTTCATGCAGGGAGGCCAAATAGCCAAAAGCTAATCTTCCAAAAAGCCACATATGTCAAATTTACCTTTTGTAGATTTAATCACTTTAATAGTTTTAAACAGAACGTTGGATTTTAGTGACTGGTATATATTTTCTGAAAGTTAAGCAAACTAAGAGTAACAGAAGAATCCTAAAAATGCTAGAAGTCTGGCAAAAGATAAGTCAATATAAACCTACCACATGGAAAACCATTTTTCATTAAAAAATTGGCATTTTATATGTAACAGGATCGTTTTAGCTACTTCGGATTTCAGTCTGGATGTTTTCAAATGACACGCCCTGCTTTTTTCTACTTTCAACTATATATCTAAATTTTTAATGGACGCTCAGTCTTTCCCTACTATATTTAGCAATTAAAAATTAAATTTAAATAGAAATCAAATTAAAATTTAAATAAATACTCGTGAACTTTTAAATACAAATCAAAAATGGATCAATCGGCACTGAAAATTTAGAATTAAATCAAAATTTATTTCAAATTCTTTAAAATCAAAAGCAAAAACTCATCAATTACCCAAACAATTCATTACATGGTTTGATGATACATATCTTCATTAAACTATTTTTTTAACATATTTGAGATATATCGAAAGATTTCATATGAGAGATAAAGTCATATAGAGTCATGAAAAGAGAGAATGGAAGCCCAGAGGGGACATATGAAATGTTGAATGAATGGTAACTCGATTTTAAAATACATTAATTATAAATATGTAACTGTATATAAAGGATTACAAAAATAAATTGGTTAAAACTCCTAAACATGCTGAAAGGTGACTGCAAAACCAAAGCACACTAAAAAGTCTTTAATTTAAACTGAAGAACAATTGAACAAGCACTTCTGATATTTTGATTACCGATAATGCAGCCATGTATTTCTGAATGTATTTAAAATGCTTTATTAATTGTGAAATTAATTGTATAGAAAATGTACAGGTAATCCGTAATCACATACTGAGGTGGAATAGATCTATTAAAGCTGTGTAGATACTCTTTGAAATGCGCTAATGCCATTTTTTAATCAATGAGGACATTTACGTGTTAGCTTTGGGTGAATTGACTGAGAGCCAGTATATGTGTGTGTGTGTGTGTGCGCATGTGCGTGTGTTATGTCTGGCTATTTCTTACCTCCCCTCCCTTAATCATGGTGTTCTGACAAGTGCAGAGAGTAGCAGCTGTAATGACTTTTCCATTGTAGACGCTATGATTCTATTAACGTAGCCTCAGTACATTGTTTGGTTCCCATGTCACACTATGTCTCATGTTAGAGCTTTTAGTCAACTGATACTGCCAAGTATTTTTCCCTAGAACTGATGTCAATCCAAATCTCCCTGATTCTCCTGTAATGTAGATGATCGTTTTTGAACTTAAATACTGGATTTTTGTCCTGGTTACATTTTACCTTGATTCACATACTATGTTTATGTTGTATTGTTTGTAGCTAAGTCTGCTCAGCTTTATTGGAAACCTCTTGACAAATTGAGGATATGCCTTCTACCTCCCCCATAGTCCTTTGCTTCATTTTGGCACAAGGTGGGCTACATAACGTCACTGAGGAGTGATACATAACTGCTGAAGACCTGTTCTGACCCAGAGCACACACTTCTAAGTCCTTCAAAGATTTCATTGACCCAACCCTTTAAAATTCATATTTTCACTTCTCCTGCCCTCACTAATTTGACGTCGAGTTATTGAAATGTAAGAAAAATACACTCACAAATAATATTTGAGTAAAAAATTAACCAATCATGCCAAGTTAATTAAAAATTGAGATGAAAACAATCTGATAAATTCATTAATCTTCCTGAACGTATTTAATTAAAACAAAGTATATCTTCATTAACATGAATGTCATAAATATCTTAGTTACAGTGATATCCACATAATTAACTCTAAGTTTTAGGCAGCTATCTAAAGTAACAGAAAGGTAAAATTACTTATATTTTATTGGGGATTTGGGTGTATTTCAATGGTGCGTATACCCAGCATTCTGAGAACTCACCAGAACTCAAAACAAGATAAGAATAAAGAATTAAACAATAAAGAGAAGAAAATCTCAACAATTAAGAGAAGAAAACCTCTTATTCAATGAGTAAGAGAAGAAATCAAAAGTTTTAAGTAGCCTTCCCCATCCTAAATTCAATTCTAAAGGACACCAAGAAATTATTGGATTTCTTTGTGAATGCTTCTGAAATCTCTTGAGTAGCTATTCCTCCTGTTAGCAAAACCTTTCTTGGAGATAATTATGGCCTCAATTCTAAAACCCGATAAACTTAAGAAAAAGTTCTAGTGACCAATATCACACCTGAATTTAGCTTAATAAATGGAAACCCACCAACATTGCATTCTCTGCTCTACTAAGAAAGATCATATGAACATTTCAAGGGATAACAAAAGATATTTGATAAAACGAATGCACTTTCTTAAGGAATTAAATAAGAATAGAAAGTGTTCCTTAAGGTGTCACTACAGACCCATCTTACACTGAGAGCCAGTAGTAACACTCTAGTACCTTGCTATCTAGTAGAACTTTCTGTGATGACCAAAAAGGTCTCTATTTGCATTGTCCCATCTAGTAGCCACTAGCCACGTGAGTACTGGACATGTGGCTGTTGTGACTGCAGAGCTGAATATTTTAAACTTTATTTCATTTTTATTCACTTAAATTTTAAAAGCCACATTTACATAATGGCCAATATAAAGCACAAGATAGACCGTGAGGGTGTTTCTTTATTCGAGGTGAAGGGAGGGCAATTATGTACATTTTAACCATGACTTTTGATGGTTTAGTAGAGGCTAATATCAATTACTAAGAAATTTTTTAAAAAGAATAATTTAAAAAAAAAAGCTATTCCTTATTTTTCACCCCACTTTTACAGGTAAGGAAATTGAAGCACAAGTAAGTAAAATTGCCCAAGACACAGCTACCCATGGCCTTAAAACAACAGTTTGTGTATATTCCCTTCTTCACCTTTTTTTTTTTAATTCACATCTGTCCTGTTTATTTCAGGCAACTATCTGCATATCTGATACAAAATGCCTCATTTGGGATCACAGAAGTCACAGAAGGCATAACACTAAAAGAAACTCTTGCTTACCATTACGAAAATGAGTTGAAGAATTTAGAGTTGATGCAGGATATAAGCAGCCCCAGCTCATGGGAAGGACAATACCCAATGTTTAAGTTGGTTGTTTGGAGCCTGGAGCACATGTTCCATAAAATACAAATAACAATAAAGATGGAGAACTCGCAGAGTGATTATTAACGGACATGTGAGAACCTCCACGTCTAAATGAGCACTGGTCTTTGGGAGTGAGCCATCTTGGAAGCGTAAATGTAAATTCTAATTAAGCTAACCTCGTTCGAGAATTTCAAAATCACTGTTTTAAAAGTTCCTCCAGAGAGAGTTTACAAGGAACAGTAAAATTAGCCTTTTGATTTTCTGTGAGAAAATAACAAAAAGCAATCTTGTGAAAAACAAAAAAAAAAAAATGAAACTTATTAGGAATACTTTAAAACATTCATTTAACTCGAATCCTGATACTCCAGGAAAAGCTGTTTTGATTATGAGAATAAGGAAGTGGTCAAAGGCTTTTGTCCAATTCTCAAGGGGGTTTCTAAGCACTGTCAAGGGCTTTAGAGATTGGCATCTTTGGCTCTTTATTACATCTAAGTCCACTTCAAAACTCAATGACATTTATTTAGGTAAAGTGTTATAATTCTAACTCCTCTTCCATTTGGCACAGACGATCTTAAAAACGGTCCAGCTCCGGAATGCTTTGTTTTTTAACAAGAAGTGAATTGCAACGGGTTTTTTTTTTTTTTGGAGGTCTTAAATGGCATTGGGCAACGGGGCATGAGATGGGGATGGAAGTGAGGAGTCTGTGTGTGTGTGTGTGTGTGTGTGTGTGTGTGAGAGAGAGAGAGAGAGAGAGAGAGAGAGAGAGAGAGAGAGAGAGAGAGAAACACCAAAGAAGGTTTCACCAAGGTCACCAGGCAGGTGTTGGGAGTGAGGCAAGAAAGAGAATGTGGATTATAGAGCACGCATGTGAGAAGAGATTACATAGAATTAACTGAGCTGCAAGAAGGGCTATTTGGGTGGGAAGGAAAGAGCAGAGCAGATTGGAAAGAAAAAAGGAAAAGAGAGAGTTTGGCTCAAGGAACCTCACATTAGACATTTCTCCACATAGGATGCCAAAGACCACACAATTCGGATGTGCTTTAATGGCTCCCTAGCATGGGAGAGGGGAGGGGAAGGCGGGCAAGGAGGCAGGGAGTAGCCATGCATTTTTATACACTGGTCAAGTCCAATGTTCATTAAGGGAATCATCAATGAACGATTTGTGTTTCGATTTCACATTGAGAAACCTAATGATGGAAGTGTAGGCATTAATGAAGCCCGTGCATCAGACAGAGACACTGTAAATTTCTTTCCACCTGTGAAAGAATTGTATCACGTGGGACCCTGCGAGCTAGCCTTGGCCTTCTTGAAATACCCCGGATTCCCTGTTGTAGGTATATGTCAGCCTGTATATTCAGGTTGATTCAAAACCAGGTGATCCCCAAGGAGAAAGGCATTTTTGTTCTGCTAATTTAATCAGCAATAGCTTCGAAGGTTCTTAAACCTCAGGTTGCTATACAAACAGTTCCTGACAGGTAGATAATGGAGGAAACCTGTTTTTCTTTTGAATACTTAGTCATGAGTTAGAAGGGCCAGATAGAAAAGAGATTAAAGTCCTCCAGTAACTGTCCAGATTCTGTAAATGCATTAAGGCTTGTCCTCTATTCCTTCTCCATCAGCATGAAGAAGGATTTCCAAGAGTCTTAACCCACAAGACAAAGCAAAACACCATTTCTTTCCAAAGCAAAACCAAAACAATAAATTGCGCTCATATAGCAATTTGTGTCTTTTTTTTTTGTCCCCCCAAGATGCCTTCCTATCGTTCTGTTTGATGTTGATACTATTATGGGGTAGGGGCAGGCAAGTTTTCCAAATGAGGAAACAAAACTTCTAAAAGGTGAAGTAATGAACCACAGGCCACCCCAAACAAGTTAGTGACAGATTCCAGACAGAGCTAGGAAGATGTAATGTCTACTCCACTATTCAGAACAGCCAGAATATCCAAATTCAGGCTTGTCACCTGAATTAAACTTTGATTTAACTTCATTTGAATTAAGTTCTTACAGTCACGATGAAAAAAAAAGAGCATCCAATTCAGCTGAGCACAATTATCGAGCACCTAAAATGTTCTAGATACTATTTTTGTGGTTAGATTACAATAAATTAGATGCAGTTCCCACCTTTCAGCATATTGTCCAGCCTGAGAGACAAGAAAACTGGGAAAAAACAGTTAAATGTGTTAGGTTTTCCCAGGTAGAGAAGGTGGCGACAGACATGCCTGTTTATTCACTTATTTTCAATGATTTACTTAATAAACATATATTAAGCAGTTATTATGTGCTATTCATTGTGCTGCCATGTGCGGGGGACACATAAATGGAAAGGTATATGCGTCCTTTTTTCCAGAATCTATAGGAAATAAATGCATAAGTAATAGCCAAATGCCACGCGCTGAGGTTATTTCTAGGGCAAAGAGATGCGCATATATAAGGAGCGATGGGATCACAGAGAAAAGAGCTGAAAGTCCAAACGGGGAGTGAGAGAAGGTTCCACCGAGGAGGAATCTGACCGAGAAGTCACATAACATCTTGTCTTGCCCTTATGAAACTTATCATATAGTCAGAACAATAGCCCTAGAAATAGAGAACGACAGTAAATGGTGATAAGCACCACTGCGTTTATAAACACGAGGTCTGTGCTAGCACATCCTCTGGCGACTCCCTCTGCATGAGCATGTGACGGAGCACCACCATGCTGAGCACTGAGCCAGCACTTGGAGCACGAACAAAGTCTATCAGGTACAGAAGGGAGAGAGCTGATGGAGGCAGATGGGAACATGTGAACGAAGTCACGAGGCACGAATGTACATGGTTAATGGGACTGGCAACAGTGAGGCCTGGAATTTGGAAACAGGATCTGAGATTAGATGAAACAGAAGAACAGGACAGGAGGCAGGAAAGCAAATTTGAATGGTATTTTATGAGTCTAGGGCAGAAAAGTAGAGGCAGTGACGATGAAAAGGAAGAGACTGCCTATTTCTGTTACCTTCTATGGCAAAAAGGGTTTTTGCAGACGTGATGGACGTTAAGGGTCTTGAGATAGGAGATTATTCCGGAGACTATTCAAATAGATCCAGTGTAACCACAAAGGTCTTTTAAGAGAGAGGTAGGAGGGTCAGAGGCAGAGAAGTGGAGGGGGGTGAGAGGGAAAGAGTGAGGGTAGGAGAGAGAGAGACAGAGAGAGAGAGGTTTGAAGATGCTTCACTGTTGGCTTTGAAGACGAAGGAAGGGGAAAAGGCAAGGAAACAGATTTCCCCCTAGAGCCTCCAGAAGGAACGCCATGATGGCACACCATTTTGGACTTTTTGCATTGGTTTAAGGGAGAAGTATTTGAGTACTTGTTTGTATACTAGATTTTGAACTGGGGGGTTAACTGAGCATGTTGTAGGCTGAGGGGTAAAAATATTAAAGCATAAGAAAGAAGGAGGAATGGTGGATAAAGGCTGGATTCTCTGGAAGCTTCGATTTTAAGAGTAACAATTTTGAGAGAGCCAACCTTTATTCATGTGTTCACGTGACATGAGCCTAGCTTCCAGTAGCCTTTCAAGTGTCCATCAGCTGAGAAAATTAGATGTCTTCTCCATCCTGTGGCTTTCACAATTTATGTCATTAATTTTTTAGACATCACTGGGCTCTAATGGTGGGAAGAACTATATTTGTGTAAATTGCAGGGAGCATCAGAAAGAAGTAAAAAACTTAATCTAGGCACTTGGTCGTAAATAGGGAGGTAAATCTTTTAATTTGTTTTGGGAGTTAAACTAAACTAATTGTTGAAACATTAATTTCAGCCAGGAGCATATTTTCAAATCCAGTTCAAGGGGAGAGAAGCAATGAATCCAACCAGACTCAAAGAAACATGGATGAAGGAAGTGACATTGAATCCCTGAGTTCCTTTACATGGGCTGAGTGTTCACAGTTTAAGCTGAGGATGGAGTAAGTCAGAAAAAAAGAAAGGAAAAAAAAAAACCACATGGTTTTGCTTGATTTAATCAAAACGACTTTTTAAAAACATCAAATTTCCTTTAGTTTGTCAATATAAGAGCTTTGAGTGACATAAGAAATAATGCATTTTCCACTTCTTGGAAAGGATATGGAGTAAGAGTTATGTTTGAAAATAAAATCTCTTTGCCTGGCATGGAAATTTGTCCCCAAACACCTAGCTCACGGATACTCCTGGTATATATCCTGTGATGTTCAGATCTCTTGAAAATAATACTCTCTAGATGGTCACACTGCTGTTCGTAGGTTTAAATCTGGTAGATGTGTTATGGATATTGAACAAGAAAGAAAACCATCAAATTCCTTTTAGTGACAGGAGATTTTCCAGAGCCTTTTTAGTCTAGTGCATTGTATGACATCAGTTTGTTGTTGTTGAAGTCCCCAAAGATTTCATAACTCTTGTTAAATGCAAAAGTAACTTCACCATTTGCTTTTCTGAGATTAAAACAGTACCTATCTAATGACTTCCATCACTGGACCTCCATGTGTAATTAAGTGGCATTCAGGATGATCTTTTGGATAATTAGCAATACATTCCAGTAAGTCTGATCAGTGTAATCCATTGTTCTTGGAGATGTGATTTATATATATATATATAGTTTATATATGTATGTATATATATATATATATATAGCAACAATATACTTTTCTAAATATCAAGAGATTAAGTTGCATAAATCCTTCAAGGTGTTTTAAGAACTATGGACCACTCCTAAATCTGCAAGCTGTCCAGTACTTTTCTTAGGTGCTTTGGATCACCAGGATATTGTTTATCTGCACCATTTTAAATGTCCACCTCACTCACAAATAATCTTCATGAGTCGCTCACCCAACAGGATGCTTTTCTGATGTGTGTAATAATGACTTATAAAGTACACCTCTGAAACAACAGTCCACTAATAACCTAAAGAAAAGCCACGCAGATGAATGAAGCTTAAATCTGATCTGAGAAATAACAAAAAGGGTTTGGATCTGCTCCTCAGCATAGAGTGACTCAGGTAGCACTTGCGTTTCCTATTTTGGTGAATGCCATTGCCACCCTTCCAGTTGCTCAGGATCGAAACCTCAAAGTCATCATTACACCTCTCCTCTTCCTCACGCCCCACATCCAATTACCTGTGCCATCCTGTTGATCCTATGACCTCAGCGTGTTTGGCATCTGACCCCTCCTGTCTGCCGCCCTTAGTTCCTTCTGCTTGGATTCTGTCATGGTCTTGGACTTGGTCTCCCCAGCTTTGGCCGTGTCCTTTCTCCATTACTCTCTCCATTGCCACCGCATTCCTCTTCCTATGATTTGGATTATATCATTTCCTTGCCCCAAAACCATGAGAAATCGCTATTACAAACAGCATAAAGTGCAGGATCCTCAGGCCAATATTCAAACCACAACAGTATGGCGCGGTCCATGAATCCTTTGGTGTGTTTCACCATGGATATACAAAGACAAACAGGGAACAATCATTTAGAAACCTCTCTACACAGTCTGTCCTTCTTTCCTCTATTTGTTCTGATTACGTTCATTGAAATATAATTATACGTCTGTCAAATCCACTAATATAGTTTTCCATTTGATAAGTTTAAAAAAAATTTCAATACTTCTTTTCTAGTGATTCATTTTTACTGTTGAAAATATATGTATCAGTATACCACACATTGGAAATTTAAAACGGCGATCATTTGAGAAGCACTGAACAGTGCTATATACCAAGTGTGGTCCCTGGGCTGGCAGCATCTACATCTCTTAGGAGCTTGTTAGAAAAGCAGAATTTCAGGTCCCACTCCAAACCTACTGATTCAAAATCTTAGGGGTCGGGTCCCAGCAATCCGTGTTTGAACAAGCCCTGTAGGTATTCTCTGAAGTTCGAGATATACTGATAAACGATCTTTCCACTGGTCCTTCGACCCCCTGTGGCCCCTAGTGGCTACCGAGCACTTGAAATATTGCTAGTATGATGGAGAATCTCTAACTTAATTTAGTTTAATTTAAATCTAAATAGCTACATGTGGCTGGTGGCTGTCATATTGGAAAGCGCTGATCTGTTCCCTATACTACACCCTTAAATAGACAGTTACGGTGTCATCTGTGTGCTATACTCTAAGCTTTTCAGTCCACATGGGGATATTTGTTTTTCCAACTTCAGTAATCTATTAAATTTCATCCATCTTTCAATATCTTCGCCTCTTCTAAGAAGACCCTCAGGATTTTCTTTATTTAAATCAACTTCTCTCCTTGTTTTCCTTTACCGTGTTTTTTCTCACTACTCTCTGCTTTGTGCCCAAATTACTTAGGGATGGGTTTGCCCTCCGTCAGGTGGAGAGCTGTTGGTTTAATCGTCTTTTATCCCACGACAGCACCTACCCGATACTTTGCAAATGGCAGACACTCATAAACCATGTAATTAACTCAAACTTACATGAAACCAGGAAGAAAAGTCTTCGACACCAACAATGCATCCTAGTGTTCTTAGAAGTCAGGATAGATCGAAATGTTAACATACACAATTTAGTTTAGAATAGGAAAAATGTTAAAGCCACGGTGAAACATTTGTCACAGGATCAAAACACATTGTTATAAAAATAAACAGAGTGCCTGCCTCATCGTTTCTTTAGCAGCAGGAAAGCATTTTCCTTTGGCAATCTTCTACCTCCATCAGAAGTGTTCCTTAACTAAATTTGAGATTAAAAACAGACTTGTAGCTTTTTAAAATAATGGCACTCCTATTAGAGAAACGTATTTTCTGTGATATAAAAGCAGTTTTCCCATCAATTTCAAGAAAGGTATTAGACTTCCAAATGGATCGATATTTTGTTACAAATGAGAAAACACTTTTTATTTTTTACAGAAAAGGTGAGAAAACACGATTCATTCTGCTTTATTTCAGAGTTCTATGCTTGCTCCTATTTTTACAAAGCTATAAAATTAAAAGACATGAAATTAACCACACCAAACCAAACATTAAGGTGCTTAATAATTAAGTATATTCTGCCATCGATGTAATAAACCTCATTAGACTTTTATAGGGATTACGTACCCACACTGACTCACAAATACAGCACTCTAAAGAACTTACACTTCACAACACCTTCACACAGAAGTGAATGGGAAACGTATGTTACTTTCCAACAATGTGCAATGGCAGCATTCATACTGGATTTGAAAACCTGAATGTCAAATACAATTGACAGTTTTCTGTGCGCCTTTCATTATGGGAACTCACCAACTACCATCAATGCCAACTTCCCTTACACATTCTATTTTCAAAAATTTTAGGTTGTCTAATTGTGCCATGGTGGAAAAGCACATGGTTTAACAAGCTTCTAGCATCCACACTTGATATATCTGATGTTCTTCTCACTCTGTTCTGAGAAGCTTGGGAAGATGCAGGTTTCTAGGCAATGCTTTCTAATTTATTGTGAGTACTTAATTTAGATGAAGAATAGGCTGGTAGTCCAAAACGAGACAATATACGCATCTCAAGAATCCACTATTTATTAGAAAATAATGATGAAAATATTTTTAAGACATATGGAGAACCGAAATAAAAGATGTCACAGTACAAAATATATAATCTTAGTTATGTGAAAACATACAATAAGAATGTGAACACTAAACTGTTAAGACTGGTTTTTCCTGAGTAAGTAATGGTGATGGGGGTACTGAGAAATATATTTTTTTATAAATCTACTTTATGGATTTCTGCTAGTTTGAATCTTTTATAACAAGAATGTTTCCATGTACTGCTTGTGTAACCAAAAGTCAGAATCATTTTAGGAAAACAAAAAAAAACATTTTATTTAAAGAAAAGCAAAAGAAATCTTTTTTTTTTTTCCTGACAGAGGATTTTTTTCCTTAAATATAGGTACAAATAAAAGCAACTTAAAATTTTTTTTTAGGTAAACATTACACAAAATTTAACAGGGCTCCCTAATGACCACTGATTAATTCTCATTAATTAACGATTATATGATACTTTAAAATTTAGAAATTGCACTTTACATTCATGATCATGTTTATTAATTTAATGATGAGACAGATTTCACCATCATCATTTTATAGATGAGGAAACGGAAACTCGGGCGTGCTAAATCATTTGGCTAATATCATCCAGGTAGTAAGTGGCAGGGCCAGAATTTGATTCAGATTCTGATTCCAAAGCTCAAGTGTCAGCCATCGCATTCCCTCAATTCAAGGAGATGCAGCTCAGAGAAATTGATTCACCGAATCTGACTAGAGAAATTAAACAACCCGATCTAGACAATTAATGACCTTGTAAAGTTTAATGGGTTTATTTGAAACAATTATATATGAAATAGTAATATTTTATCCTGCTTAAGAGGTCTCTAATAACTGCCTTCCACTCTTTCTGAGGATCCTTTCTTTAATTAGAAGAACCAGCAGTAGGAGAAAATGACCTAAGTTTCCTTGAATCCCAATCTCATGCTCACAGATGTGTCACATTTAAGATCTAATTCATTGTTCATTCACTTGGTCCACAAACGTGTATCAATTTCTCAATATGTTGCTGATTGTGTCCATAGCAAATGGTGTCAGGGAGAGGACCGAGGCATCGTCCTTGTTTTCGGAGAACCCCAAATCCCTGAGGAAATAGGTATAAAAGAATAATCCCATGTAAGAGAAAGAAGACCACCACCAGAACATGTGCTAAGCTGAAGCGGTTCTCAAGCAGGAGCGACTGTGCCACCCAGGGGATGTTCAACAATATCTGGAGACATGTTGTTAGTTGTCACAATGTGGCAGGGGGTGGGGTGGGTAGCATGCAGTGAGTGGATGTTGGAGATGCTGCTAAATATCCTACAATGCACATGACGGCCTCCACAGCATGATGATCTGGCCCCGAATGCTAATAGTGCCAAGGTTTACAAGTCCTTTGCTAAGGCATGTGACTCTTTCTAGATTTTAAATGGGGAAATTTATACCAGCTAAACTAGAGAATTTACAATTCCATGATAATGAATGGATGAAAAATATAAGTAATCTACTCTTAAAGAAATGCTCTAGTCCTACTTTTATCATTCTGTGAGATTAAGACACAATATAACTTTCCTAAAAGTGTGCTAATAATACATAATTAGAAAGGGCGGAGGATTCTCTACTTGTAAGGGAATGAAGTCCCATTCTTCTGCCCCACCCTTGGCCAAGGTCTCATCACCTCTCCCTCCCCAGACGGCTGCACACCAAGGGAAGATTGTCCCCAGTTCAGCCCTCTTAACAAATCCGCACTGCATTGGGGATAACTTTCAACCTTGCTTCGACACCTACAGGGCGCCCACCTCACACCTCACCTTGTTTCCCTCTGCTTTAGCCACGATGATCCCTACGTTCTTTTCCCGACTCAAAGGCTTCACACATTCCATTTCCTCTAATTGGAAATCTCCCCCAGCCCTAAATCCTTGTGTTTCATATTGTGACTTAAATATCATGCTGTAGAAAAGGCTTTCCCTAACTTCCCATTTCCTTTTATCTCCCACTTCCTTATCTATTCTCCATCTTTGTCCACTCTGCTCTTTGCCCCATAACCCCCACGTGTGTCTGTAAGACTTAAGCACCCTTGCTAGTTGGCTCCTGGTTGGATTCGGCCAATGGAAAGCATCGGTAAGAGATCTGAGGGCTGGAAGAGATGCACATTCGGGTATTTCCACCCCCTTTCCTATTTGGGTACCATTCTGGGAGACTTCCTCCTCCAGCTCTCATTAAGCCCTAGTGCCACATTCTGTCCCTTTGTCTCTCCAGCTGATGCTACTTTCTGGTTAAGCTGGCATCTCGCCTGTGTTCTTTTAACCCTCATCCATCTCTAGAGGTAACCCCTTCATTAACAAACTTGCATTTGAATTGTTTAAAGTGAATTTTGTTTCTGGCCAGCACCTTGACATTTACGCTCCTCATTCTAAATTAGTATAGATTCTTTGTATTATTCTTCAAATAGATTCTTCTACAGCCCTCGATCATTTTTCTCCTGAGCTCTTTTCACATTTTATAAATGTGTGTATGTGTGTTTATATTTTAATTCTTTGCGTAATATCTGTCATCTGACCAAGCACAATTATGTATGTTCCACAGAGATCATGGCTGTTTTGTCAATGATAGTTGAATGGATAGACTCAAAGGGCAGACAATGTCATTGTTGAAGATAGACACCTGAATTTTAATGAAATAAATCATTATTAAAAGACAATATTAATATAAAAATTTATGGATGACGAAAATGACATATGTGAAAGAGCATGCCTGAAGCTTTAAGTGCATGCCTGCATGTATTCAACTGACATTTGTTCAGCACCTTGAAGTACCACATTCTTCATTAGGCATAAACAGTAGAGGCATGAAAAGGAAACAGGTTCTTTCCTCAAAGGCTCACAGGCCGGTGAGCAAGATAGAAATGTAAAGATAATAGGGCATTTGAGAGACTTAATCCAGGAGGACGATGGGGTCAAGAAAAAGATTGTTATCGAAGGGGGAAGATTTACAAGGGAGGCATCTAGAAATTAAAAAAAAAAATAAGAGCATGTTTCAATTTTGTTCAGAAAACACAGGGCTAATACGACTGTAAATTCTTTATTGTCCTTCAACTTCACGGAGGAAAAGAAGGAAGGAACATCCAAGCCAAATAGGTTGCTTTGGGCTGGTATGTCTCAGCCCAGATATAAGGGTCCAGTTGGCATCGGCAGGCAAAGAAGCAAGGACATGAAAATTGCTCAGGTTTTACTGTAAGAATCTGGACATGTGGATCCTGATCATAATGGGAGCCCAAGTGGTGCAATTGTGGAGGCCTCCAGCTAGAGTTCCTAGGAAACCTGCCTTTTCTGAGTTCAGGAAGGTTTAAGTCATTCACCTGCTGTCAAGTTTGATACACATGTGTATGCCACTGGGTGGCATGTACGAGTGCGTGTGATTACAATATGACATTTATAACCCTCAAGGTAACGGTTATGTTCAACAACATTCTTTCTGTCTTGAAACATTAAGAAACATTCTAACATCTTTTTTTCATTGAAATAATATATTTTTTTTTACCTTCCTATGTGGAGGAAAACAGTTATTTCAACAAATGTTTTTATCACCTTCATGATTTTGTCGATGAGTTGCCCCAGCCCAAAGAGGTCACGATGAATTACAAATCATTCTGATTAGAACCAAATAAACACCGAGGTCCTGTCCTCAGTCACACATTAGATTGGGGTCAGCAAGTTTTTGCTACAGAGGGCAGCTAGTAAATATTTTAGGCTTTGTGAGCCATGTGGTCTCTCTTGTGACAACTCAACATTGTCAACATAAAGTGAAAGCAGCCATAGACGATATGTAAATGATGGGCACAGCCATGTTCCAATCAAACTGTTTACAAAAATAGACAGCAAGCCGGGTTTGGCGCATGGGCTATAGACTGCCAGCGCTGCACCAGACTATAGAGAAGGAAAGGGAAAAAATGTACTGAGAACAAGGGCGACAGCTCCAAA
Organism: Pteropus vampyrus; assembly: GCF_000151845.1. Taxonomy (NCBI): domain Eukaryota; kingdom Metazoa; phylum Chordata; class Mammalia; order Chiroptera; family Pteropodidae; genus Pteropus; species Pteropus vampyrus. The sequence continues at coordinate 662,805 of NW_011888862.1, forward strand.
GAAAGTGAGAAAAATAAAATCAGTGATTTAAACACTGCAATGATACCAAGAGGAGAATATTCTAATCGTAAGATATACTAAGGTAATGACAATAAATCAATAAATTATGACTAACCGAGCACGTATTCTGTCTGGTGGTAAAATAAAACTTATCGGTAGGATTTCCTATCAACTATAACTACTATGTAAAAACTGATAAATTTTGAAAAATATATATATAAATATACAGCTCAGAAATAGGAGCTAACTCTAACACGGAGGAAGCCAGACACACAAGTCTACATGTTGTATCATCCCACTTATATGAAAGGTCCAGAATAGGCAAATCCATAGAGAGAAAAATGAGATTACTGGTTGTCAAGGGCTGGAGAGGAGGAAGTGGGGAGTGACTGCTGCTGGGCACAGGGTTTTTTTGAGGGGTGATGAAAACGTTCTGAATTAGATAGTGGTGATGGTTGCACAACTCTGTGAATGTACTAAAAGCCACTGAATTGTACACTTTCAAGGGGTGAATTTTATGGAATATACATTATATCTCAATTTTTAAAAAGAGACTAGGACGTTCTCATACAATGCTTCCATCTTTCCGGAAGGCAATTTGAGGCGATACATATTAAAAGTCCTACGAATGTGGGAAGCAAAAAGAGAAAGACGAGCTGAGAAGATGTGGAAATAGAAGAGCAGCAAAGAAATAATTAAAAAATAAATAGGCAATTCAGCAACTGAGATGTTCCATATACATCAATGTGAACACAAAAGGGGTTCTATCATGTCTCGAGAGTAATTAATCCACGTCCCTGGAAAATGGCCCTGGCTACTTGATCTGTTTATATGAGTTAACAACAGATTTGCCCGGACATAAAATTATTATCACTGGGCACCAGGCTAAGAGCTTCTTATACTTTGCTGATCCTTCCCAAAGTTCTGCCGATTATGCATTATAAATCCCATTTTACAGGTGAACAAACTGATGTCAAAAGCCATGCTCTTTCCCCCATCCCTCCTGATCTCACAGATCTCACGTGGATATTTCCTCTAGCAGAAAGTGGTTGTCAACCTGCACCTGACTCCCTGAAAGTCCCTCAGCTGGATTCTTTCCCTGAAAGGGGGCACATATCAGGCCCTGCCAGCAAGTTCACAGTATCACTATCCAGACTTCAACAGCAGTCTCTCAACTGGTCTCCCTGCTCTTTCTACCTGCAACTATCAGAGAGACCTATTTAGAACTTCGATCAGTTCATGCACGCCCGAAACCTTAAAAATGGCCAGGCCCCTCACCCAGACTCAGCATGGCCTACGTGCCTCAGCTCTTTGGCTATCACATGTACTGCATCTTGCCCTTGCCCTTCTTGCACAAGCCTTTGGGCGCTCCTTCACATCAAGCCTTGGAGGCTTATTCCGGTTCCCCCATCTGGAATGCCCTTCACATGGCTGACTCCTTACTCAGGCCACCTCCTACAGACATTGTCCTTGTCTACTGTCCTAAAGTAGCAATAATTCACCCTATTTTGATCTTCTGCCAAGCTCTTACCATCTGATATTTCCCCTCCTTTCCTCACTCCCTCCTTCCTTCCTCTCTTCTTTCCTTCCTGCCTTCCTCTTCTCCATCCACTAGAATATAAGCTCTATGAGAATACAAACTCTGTGCTGTTCACTGAAGGATCAACCGCCCCAGCCCATTTTAAGCACTCAAATATTTGTTGAAAGAATTAATGAATGTGGATGAAACTTGGCAAAAGTCCTATGTTTAGCTAAACGATTAAAGATCTAAATCCCACAGCACATAGTCTTGGCTCTGCAGAGGGCTACCCAATAAATGGCAGTTCTAATGACCGCAGACTTCAGAAGGTCCTAACCAATACTGACCATTTACAACTGCCCCCACCCCCAAAGTTCCATGTCTAAGACAAGTTTCTGCCTGGAGAGAGTTTTTATTACCTACTCATAAAGCCCTGAATCATGTGGTTCACAGGGCAAGTGCTAATGTAGTCATAATTATATTGGTGTGAACACATTGTCATAGATATGTAGCAAACATAGACACAGGCATTTAAGAGAAACCAGCTGCTCCCAACACAAGATCAACCGTCGCATAGAAACCAGTCAGCAGGCACAGAGCTGAGGAACTTGAACTGAGTGACTGAAGGTGACACACCCTATAAATCACAGAGTAAAATGACGGCTTGCACCAGTACCTCAGAGTAGCAAACTCACTATCCAGAGAGCAATGCATTTTGGGGAAATCTACAATGAAGACACGGATACCACTTTCCCCCGAAAGGTGAATTGCATTTATTTTCCGTTTAATGAACCCAAGCATAAAATGAGTAAACTTCAGTCAGTGGTTGCTTTTCTTTCTTTTCTCTTTGGAAGCAGATCAAGAAACAAGAAGGGACATGACTTCATTATAAATTCAGCACTTACCTGGTTTTTTTTTCTTCCTTTTCAATCTCTGAAATAACAGTTGATCCATTAAGAGACTGGAAGGTGAAAAATGTCAAGCCTTTGACCTTTTCTTAATTCACACACATACTGAGCCAATGAAAACATACCCACCCACCTACCCACTCCGTCCCCTCACGATTCTCACAATTAGTACTTTCCATGAACTCAGTGATGATTGTAAAGCAAGATTTCTCAGCCTAGGCACTACTGACATCTTAGATCACATCATCCTTTGTGGTGGGGGCTGTCCTGTGCACTGTAGGATGTTTAGATGCCAGAAGCACCCACCCCTCGGCTGTGACAACCAAAAATGCCTCCAGACACTGTCAAGTGTTCCCCGGTATGCAAAACCACCCCAGGTTGAAAACCACTGTTCAAGACATTGTACATTTAAAAAAAAAAAAAAAACCTCGAAGAAAAAAGATCAGCTAATACTCTCTAATTGCTTTCCTCTTTTAACATATGCTGACACATTTTATTTCTTGGACACTATAAACGTGTCAATCCAGAACGTACACGTTGCCCCTGTATTGTTAGTTGCTCTGTTTGAGTTGATGTTTCTCAGCATCTTTCTGAAACGCAATAAGGCCAGGACTGCTTATGTAGGAAGACTCTCTGAAATTCAATGCAGGATTTTATGCCTTCACCAAGAATTGTATGCCAAGATTACACTTTTTAAAAACAACCAGGACCTATAAATGCCTCTGAGACTCAGCAAGACTTGCAGTCGGTGGAAGGGTCTTAAAACTGGTTTCAAACCAGACATTTAAAGATCATAATATTTGTATGAAGAGCTCTTTAAAGGGAAAGAAGAGAGCTGGTTTTAGTTTGAAACCGATGAAAAAAACAAGTCGTTTGTCTCTGCCTTCTGCTAAAATAACTAACCTTTCTTAATGATGATGTATTTAGATTAACAACAGAAAGAGCAAAACTAGCCCTGGTATCGGCCTTACAAGATTTTACAATTCTGCAAAGGCCATTAATCACAATCTATAAAGACAACCTAAAGAAAATGTGTTCCAACTGCCTCATTCCCTTCTCTTGGTTATAATCCAAGAGTAAATCCTCCAAGTCTAAATCTCAATACCCATAAAACTTCTTATCTGCTTTACTCGGTAAAGGCCATCAACCAAATCTCCACACAATGGTTTTCCCATGGAGGAATGAGGCTGTGAGTTTGTTCACCAAGAGGCACTAGGCGGGAAGGAAGAAAGAGCAAGAAATCTAACACAAATCTTCCTCGGCCATCTAAGTGGAAAACTGACACAGATTTAGAAAAAGCTTTTCTTTGGGGTTTTCGTAAATTTGATTATTTGCCCAGGAATAATTTATTCTAACTGAAAAAGTGCACTTTAAAACCTGTCTACAATCATACATGGATTATTTCACCTTACACGGGAAGCTGACCAACATAACACTCCTATGGCTTAGTCATAGCATTGTGTGATTTTTGCTTACTTTCACCATTTTCTTGTAAAATATTCTATGGTTATGGAGTTATCACCAGATGCCTATGTGGCATGAATGGTATATTTTTTTCAAACGGTATAATTTCTGTTTATAGAGAGACATAAAGACAATTAGTATCCATTTTTATCTCTCTCTTCTTTCTGATGAGTTAGTTCATGAATCGCTTTGTGCGAGCCCTACAATTTTCTTTGGACTGAAGAGAAAAACATAGTTTGACATAGTCCATCTCAATCTACCTTGTGGTTTTGCTTTAAGCTCTCTGTGAGCAGCTTACATCTTGTGATCTATTTAATATCTTGCCTGTCTTGTTAACAAAACCAAAACTAGGCCACGTCCAGGGTGATCAGCTGGAAAGAATGTGGCTCGTCCGAGAGGGCGGGTGTGTACCCGGCATTCTTCTCTATTAAGAGTGTGACTCGCCACAGATGTGGAGGCTGGGGTGTGTGGAAAGTCTGGGCTCTCAGTCCATGTCTTGATTAGGAAACTTTTGAGCTTTTATTAAAAACAACTTAAACACCCTTCCTTTCTGTAGGTCTCCCATCAACTAATTCGATGGCCACTTAGAGGAGGGGAGCATACTGACATGATGGATGCAGTTTTGGAAAAATCTAAAATGCTTCCAAATGATCTATACGTAATTTCTGAAACAACTGATTATAAAAAATGAACATCTTGTAGTTATACGTCAAAGAAATGAATGATCTGAATACTACTTCAATAAAGCATGATGCTGTTTTTCCTCTCATCCCGATAGATGCAATGAAGATACATCGATCGGTAGAGCCTCTTTGCAGAAATTTGGTCGCTAATTTTAAGGCAACCTAATATTTAATCCATTTAACTACACAGTGACTGTCTTGGAGGACCAGGCATTCGCTGTATTGTAGCTCCTATTTTCAGATGTAAAAGACGATTTCAAAGCTAACTTTTAAAAGCATGAGGACAGTTGGAGTTGTCTTCAGAGTGAGGCCTAATAAATCAGGTCTGCGCAGCAGAGCACTCCCCTTCAGCTCGCCTAAGTGCTCACAGAGCCATCCGCGACGCCTAACAATCCCTTTGTAGTCTCCAATGCTGATAATAGCTCCCTTTACGAAATCAGCCAAACTGACCATCAACACCAGAAATAGAAACCCTGCAATGAGCACTATTTACATTGTTTTATTTAGTCCTCTACTCATTTTATGGCATAGGTGCAACTTCTCTCATTTTGCTGAGAGGTTAAGTAATTTGCTTGCGTCATGTAGCCGGCTAGGGCTGAGGCAGGCCTTGAAGCCAGCTCGGTCCAAGCATATCGTCGATGCTTTTCCCACTCTACCTGGAAGAGGAAGTCATCGCCCTGAGGTGGAGAGCTACTGGCTCTCATTGCAAGGACATGCTGAATGGAACCACCGAAATGAGATCCAGGAATTGCTGGAGAGCTTTTTCTACACCCCCGATGCCAAATCAGATGTATGTCTGATAGGCCACTAAACCGTTAAGGGCATTACCAGACAAGATTAGTACTTGTTACTAAGTATCATTCCTATATGTTACTCCCTCTATGAGACAAACAAATACACAAAAACCCCAATGCTTGATGCATTGCTACTCCTTAAAAATCTCACCAGTGCAGTCCAGTCAATCCCGCTTTCTTCCCAGCCTTTGCAATTAGCTGTCCCTTATTCTGCCAGCTCTTTAAATGGACAGAGAACAGGCCCTGAGTATGGGGCTAACCTTTGAAAGCGTCTTCAAGTACAGTAGCAGAGCTGCAAACTGGAGCACTATGCTCTGAAACAGTACTTGCTCTGTCGTTGCCAATGCCTAGACTACAGCCAGTATGGCAGGGTGATGCCTTAGCAGCAGGCTTTGGCGATAGGGCCTGGCAAGCTGTGACTGTGACCTGTAGAACTCCTCGCAGTCTCCTTTTAGAGCAATTATTCTCTGCAGCTCCCTTCCCCACGATGTCTTCCCTCGCCTTGCATTAAAACATGTCCTGACTAGTCTGTCTTGTCCACGGGACTTGGAGACCCTCAAAAACCTATACGCTGCTCATTTTTGGAGTGCCTAGGGGTCTGGCAACTGTGCCCGGCACACGCTGGTGCCCCTCTCCCCTTCCCTCTCCTACTTTGGTTTATATGCTCTGAAAGTTCTCATCTGAATAATTTAAATATCATTGATTCAAGTACCTACCCAGCTTTATAACAGCAATTTACCACTTTGATTCCTCACTGTACTTTGCTTCTACTATTGATTTATGTTCCTTTAGATTTCTAGGGCAAGTCAGAAAGGTGAAGAAACATTACAGACTTTGAAGTCGCTAGCCAGCTATGTGGTGAGGGGAGTCTTTGATCACTATGAGCTCCTGTATTTCTAAGGAGAGAGTTGAGTTGGGGAGAAGGGAGGGAAGGGAAGAAAGGGAAGGAAGGAAAAGAAAAGGGAAGGAAGGAAAGAAGAAAGCAAGAAAGTCAGTTGTATATGATCATTGTAGGAATTTTAGAGACTGTGTTTTGTCTGGCATTTCATTGTCTTTTAGTAGCTAGCAGCTATCTGTTTTTGTGTTCCTGAGTCTAACCTTGAATACTGTGGGGCCAAATAGAAGACACACCATATATTGAAATAAAGAGAAGATATGACTTTGATTTTTTTGTCACCGTGATGGTATTTGTGGGTGAATTTTTTCTTGTCGGATCTCATTGGAACTTTTATTTATAAAGTGAATCCATAGTACGTTGAGTTGTTACTGGTATTAAAATCGACCTTCCAAGATGTCTAATATTAGCAAGCGACACTGAGTTTAGGTCCTCAGATCAACACTGCATTACGGGACAACCTTCTTTCAACCCCTTTCACCCACCAGGCCACCATATTGAGCAACAGAAGTTTCAGAAGTCACTTGATTTAACAAGGCTGGGGTGAGAGAGGATTCCAACCTAAATTGAGGTTTAAAACTAGGGGACGGCTGAGTCATTCCCTTGGGAACCATTTCGGTATCCTGGCTGCTTAGGCTAGCTCTGTTGGCTTAGCTTCATCAGCAGAGAACAGTCCTTTACATTAGAAAGCTTCCACGTTTTACAGAGCTTTTATTTTTTAATACATGGATAGTCGAGACTCAAATTCGAAAAAAATTCTGGCCCAATTACATTAGAATATGAGAAATTATGTTATTTCCCTTAGTCAAAGCTCCTTTGGAATTTTAAAAATTCCTCCTTTTCGTTTCGTTTTGTTTCTCTCTTCATTTATAGATTGGCCTTGATGTTCAATATCAGTTCCTTTGTATAAATATTGGAAGTGACAATTTATGTTTGACGATTTCTATACTAATGGGAAATCACAGCTCTAAACTCTATTAACAAAATGCAGAAATGTGTGCCTTTCTGTTCTGAGGTCGACACTTATACTAAGTTATGCCCCATCGGCGCTATTTCTTAGTACTTACAACACAGCCTTTAGCATTAAGTAGCCCCGAGTTTGAATTCTGACCAATTCATTTCCTAACCAAGTAGCCTTAACCTCCCCAACTCTCAGCTTTATAATCCGTAAATAGGGATAAATAAAAAGTCTTTGAGATGGAGGTTTCCTTATAAATTAAATGACGTAATGAAATTAAAATGTTTATATTATGTTTGGCACATAATAAGTGGCTGTTACGATACTCTAAAGATTTTCTCCTAGTTTTTGGTTTTCTACAATTTGAATATAATACAGCTAGGTGTAGACTTTTACTATTAATCTTGCTTTGTGTTCTATGAACTTCCTCGATTTGTGGTTTGGTTTCTGTAATTAATATTGGAAAATTCTCAGCTGTCGTTACTCAATTATTTTTTCTGCGCCCTTCTCTCTCTCTTCTTCTTCTGGCATTCCCATTATGTGTACACCTTTAGTAACTGTCTCACAGTCCTTGAATATTATGTTCCCTTTTTCCTTCTTTTTTTCCTCTTTGCATTTCAGCCTGAGGAAGTTTCTATTGGCATATTTTTCAGTTCACTGATTCTTTCCTTGGCCATGCACAGTCGACTAATGAGCCCATCAAAGGCATTCTTCGTTTCCGTTACGGCATTTTTGATTTCCAGAATTTTCTTTTGATTCTTTCTCAGTTTCCATTTCTCCGCTTAGGTTACCCAACTATTCTCGCATGTTGTCCATTTTTCCATTACAGCCGTTAGCATCTTAATCATAATTATTTAAAATTCCTGATCTGATAATTCCGGAATCTCTACCATATCTGAGTCTGGTTCTGATTCTTGCTTTGTCTCTTCAGATTGTGGTTTTTCTTGCTCTTTGGCATGGTTGGTAACTTTTTGTCAAAAGTTGGACATGATATACTGAGTAATAGGAAATGAGATAGGTTTTATGTTGCCCTATCTAGGCGTTAGGCTGTACTTGGTGGTTGTTTAGCTGTAGGTATCAGAGATCTCAATTTCCTCAAGTACCCTTATTTTGTTTTTCTCTTGTGTCATCTTCGTGTTTCCCTAAAAGCTCCTTCTTAAATAGAGTCAGAGCACTATAGTCATTTCACTTGTAGGAGCCCTATTAATGTACAGTGTGGATGGGGGAAGGGAAACACTCGATAAGCCTATGATTAGTTCTAATTTTTGGTATGCCTGTGTCCCTGGGCTGTAACCTTCACAAGTGCATCTCAGCTTTAAGTTTTCCTCTTAGTTAAGACAAGAAGGCTAGAGGGGACTGGAATTAGGTAATTTCCCTTCTCTGGAATCAGATAAGGCTCTGGTAAATACTTTTCCCTTGCTGTGGAGAATGCTCTGGGTTTGTTTTAAAATAGTTACTTTTTCCTATGGGCTTATTTCAAAATGGCTACTTTTGTAATTTCAAAATGATTACTTCTCTTCTCACTCTGCCCAAGAACTAGGGAATTTTCTCTGATTTTCACCGCGAGAATTTGGTGGGAATCCTAGTGGGTGAAACTCACAGAGGTGTGGGGCTCCCACATAGACTGAGCCCACAGCAGTTTTTAACTCTCAAGCTAGTCTATACATAGCCACTAGCAATTCACTGAATTTACATTTCGAGTGTTACTACGATCTACTGGGTCAAGTGGCTTCTGCTTCAGGTAAACTGACCTATATTTTCTGTATTTGTTTGTCTCTCCAGTTTTGGGGATGGAAGTTTGTCCCGTGAACAGAAATTCTCTGATGGTGCTGAGAAAAGTCATTGATTTTCAGTCTGTTCAGACTTTTTCTTGTTGAGAGGGCAGAAGTGATGGTTTCCAAGCTCTTTCCATGTTGGAGTGCATACCAGTTGTTTCTGCTGTTAATGTAATTTAAATTTATGGACAAGTTACACTCTTCTCATCTACAGAGATCTACAAATCTAGAGATCTGGAACTCCAATTGTCCGAATGTGTTTCTATTATGGCGTTCAAGTTCTTCATATTATCAACCAGAATAGATCTTGTTATATGAAACACATCAGAAATAGGCAAATAACTGCTCCTTTTCGGTTACTGAAGTTAATTCAGAAAATATTATTTTCAAGTAATCTAACTGGCAATTAATGATGAAGTTTCAAATGAGGATTACTAAAATGAGGAAAATGAGGACAACTTAATAATTTTTTCATAAAGCTAAATTTATTTAATATAAATGATTGTTCTTCTAAGGTTACATCCTATTTAAGTTTTTTGATGGTAAAATATCCATTTTTAAAAAATATTTTGTGTGTAAGAAGGTGTTTGGGTTTCTTTCTTTTTTTTTTTTCCAGTTAAGGTCATTAGTGACAAAATTTAAAGTCGGCAACTCATATCAGTCCCCTGCCATTAAAAAGAATCATATTGGTCCCCGAAATTTAAAGATCTGGGAAGCAATGCATAAGAAATGTGAGGACAAAGCAATATAAAATATCACAGAGAACTGAAGTATAGTAAGGGCTAAAGTACTGAGTGGATTTGGCCAAAAAGAGGTCATCAGTGACATTACTGAGGGCCGGTTTTGACAGAGTGATGAAGATGGAGCACAGGATACAGTGGGGATAGATCATTCTCATTGATCTCCAGTCAACTAAACTTGAATGGCCACACAGAAAAAGTACATATTGGCTCATGACATACATGTAGTTGCATTCTGCTGGTTGTTAGGTTGCCATATCTTTAAGATACACAGGGAAGTGGGGTGACATAAAGAAACTAAGTAATTTAAGACATAGCTCAGAAGCAAAAAGAATGACAAACTCCAAAAATACTCATTTGACTCCATCGGAAAAATAATCATTCAGCAGCTTTTTTAACCCCCACCCTCTCTTTCGGTCAAGCCAGTATCCTCCCAGATTGGAAACTAGATAAACATCGGCATCCCAAAAAACTCCTCTCTGAGCATCTCTGTGATGGATCAAAGTAATGATCGCGGATGCATATCTCCATCAGCACCGGTGCCATTCCAGTCCTGCTCTGCCTGACCCAGAGTGGGGAAGATACTTGAGACTGGATTTTATGGCCTTTCCAGAGTGTGTGTGGCTAGAACAAAGGTCTCCCACGCAGCAGCCTGACTTGCCCTAGGAGAAGTTGCGTGGGAAGCACACCCAACTCCCCACTGAACCAATGGAGAGAATTCATCGCAAGTCAGGGCACTTTGAAATGAACGTTGACCTATGAAGGAAGACCTGGCAAGCCGGTCCCCTTGCGTTTCCCCAGACTGTACGATTTCGGTGAGAAGGTTGTCTTTATAACCTGAAGGCTGGAAACATTTTAAAATCTGAATCGGCTTATTCTTGGAGACTAGTGCTGAGCCCACTGGTATAACATCAATCTGCAGGTTTCCCCCAGCACTGAAGACATATTTCATCCTATAATTGAAAAATAGATTTGATTTATATTCCGTTGTGTCAGAGCCTACACTTGGGTCTCCCAGTGGAAAGGTCTGAGCAACAGGGAGATGATCTAGTTTTGAAAAAAGATACTCCATAGACACCTATGGAGAACACTGCGAAAATGGAGCCAGAGTGATGTTTATAAAAGGATTCTGATGTCTCTTTGTAGATTCTGGGGTTAGATTGAGGGATATGAGGCATGGAGAGCCCAGGCATAAAACACAGCAACTGGTGGCCTCCCATCCTGGACTAACATTTGCTGAGTCCCACTACATGCCAGGCACTTGCCATATGAGTTCGTTGAATCCCCTCAACATCCGGGAGACTGCGTGTCATGATCTCTATTTTAAAGAAGAGGAAAGACCAGAAAGATAGGTAACATAGCTGGCAAATGACTGAATGGTAATTTGAACTTGAACCCATGACCGTCTTGCTTTGAGACCACATTCTTCGCTGCGCTCCACAAGAGACCCTGTTTTCTCTCTCTAAACAGATGTCTGTTGTCCTACGGGCTGAGTTTGTAAAGTTGTGATGTTTCTGCCAGAAGGGCAGAGGATACAAGCAAAATAACCCAAGACTGCATGCTGTTGACTCAGGCAGTGACACATAGGACATTTTCCTATGGAGTTTATGTTGTGAACTGTTAGCATTCTTTTCGTTATTTTTTCTCAGGGAATGCCTAGAAAGCACATGTCTCTTGTCAGGGCTACCTTAGGAAACCCAAATGACAACGGGAAGCCCTTCCAGACTAGCAAATCCTGGGCAATTATTCCGGGAGCGCAGAGGTGGACAAACGTTTCCTGTAAAGGGCCAGATAGATAGCCAATGTTTTAGGCTTTATGAGTCAGGCAGTCTCTGTCACGACTACTCAACTGTGCTGTTGTAGCTAAAAGCTGCCATAGACAATACATAAATGAATGAATGAGGGTGGCCGTGTGCCAATAAAACTGCTTATGGAGACAAATTTGAATTTCATATTGTTTTCGCTTGTCACAAAATATTACTCTTCTTTTGAAATTGTTTTGAATTAAAAAATGTAAAAATCATCCTTAGCTTCTGGGCTGTGCAAAAGGAGGTGACAATCTGGATTTCGGCCCGCGGGCCAGTGTTTACCAATCCCCACTGTAGAGGATCGTACTTTATTTTTTCATGCATGTTCAATAGTTTACTTTCAGAAAGTTTACAGGAGAAGCTCCATTGATAAATAATTAGTGAAAACTACTGATTTATGATTTAAAATGGCATTTATGATTTAAAATGGCATTTTAAATCATATTAAGACTAGTTTTTGGTTACTAGGATGGCTCATCATAAACAAAGTTCTGTATTACTTACAAAAAAACTTTTTAATTGAAATTTCTATGGTGATAATTGCAGGTTCACATGCAGTTGTACGAAATAACACAAAGAAACCCTTGTATCCCTTGCCTAATTTCCCTCTTGGTTAAGGTTATAAAACTATAGTATACTATCACGAGTAGGATATAGACATTGATACAACCTACTGAGCTCATTCGGATTTTCCCAGTTTTACTTGTACTAGTGTGTGTATGTGCATGTGTGTATGCGCATCTAGTTCTATACACTTTTGTCACATATGCAGACTTGTCTATCTACCACCAGGATCAAGATACAAAAGCGTTCCATCACCACAGGGATTTCTTGTGTCATCCTTTCATAACTACATCGCCTTTCCCCCCATCCCTCGCCCCTGGCAACCACTAATCCGTTCTTCATTTCTAAAACTGTATTATCCCAAGAATGTTATGTAAATGGAATCATATACTATATAACATTTTTGGGATTGGCTTTTCTGACTCAGAACAACTCCCTGGAGATTCATCCGGGTGGTTAAATGTAGCAATAGTTCGTTCCTTTCTATTGCTGTGTAGTATTCCATGACATAGATGTACCACAGCTTATTTAACCCTTTACCTGTGGAAGGGCATTTGGGTTCTTTCTAGGTTCAGGCTAAAAAGCTTTTTACGAATGTTCATGTATAAGCATTTGTGTGACTATTTCATTCTCTGGGCTAAATGTGTAAGAGCACAGCTTCTGGGCTATAAGGTAATTTTATACTTAGAACCTTTAAAAATTCCCTTTATACATATTTCAAAATCAGCACTTTTAACATTATCACAAAAATACTCGATAAAAATGGTTAAAGAGGTACAAACTAGGAGTTGATAGAGGGTCACGGGGATGGGGAGCACGGCATAGGGAATGCAGTCAGCAGTAATGTGATGGCGAGGTGGAGGGCCAGAGGAGAGAACGAGCGATCAGGGGGATCGTTTTATAAACTGTATACATGTCTAACCAATGTACTATATATTTGAGACTAATAAAAGAAAATTAAAAAAAAAAATGATGCCATGGTAAAGGCCCTTTAAAGATCTCCGGCCAGCATGCATTCTCATTTTGTAGACCCGAGAACTCCAGGCTAAAGACCTTAACTGACTCTAAAGGGTCACTAGTTAAGAACAGTCAGTATGAGGTGAGCCAGGACAAGAAATCACTTCTGTCTCGCCATTTACTGCTCTCATCCTCTCACACCATACCAGTAAAATTACAGATGGAAACAGCCAAAGACAGGGTGTTTCTCTTCACAGAAGGAGGGACATGGTTTACTTGAGTCTTAGGGACACTATGAGCTCACATCCATCTATCTGTCCTCGCCACGGCCTCCCCCCACGAGGTCTTATGTGGCTTCTCCACTCCAAACCTTGATATGGCTCATGGTGCGGGCCAATGATCAGGGACGGCAAAGTGCGAACACGCAAACAATGTTTAATAGTTCTCCCGAGTGGGTATGGGAACTGGAAACTCTAAAGCTCTGTGACTGCAGCAAACAAACCCTTTTCATCAGGCCCCTGGGGGCTGTGCAGTTGCATGGTTAACAAGTTTACAATGCTCACTATAGAGGATTGAACTAGTTTTGATAAGTTACAAGTTCTCAAATCTAAAGCTTTACCAGCCAAGTTCTGAGGTCCTGAAGAGTCCAAAGAATTTATTTCATTTCTATATTAGACCGGGCAATTTTTTCCCACTCTGCTGGCAATGACCAGAAGCACAGGTTTCCCATGATCTTTTGCTCTCTTCAGAATCTCGGAGGCATTGCAACAATGCAGCCACGTCTTAAATCCGGTCTACCCACCATAGGGCCTTAGGGCCGGCAGCACCAGCATCACCTGCAAACTTGTTAGAAATGCAGCCTCTCAGGCCCCACCCAAGACCGGGAGAAGCAGAATTTTTGCAGGCGGGGCCCAGCAATCTGCTTCTTTACTAGCTTTCGTCTGGGAACTCTGAAGCTCACTAAAACTTGAGCAACATCTTCAACCACTTCAGAACTATTTCAAGTAGACAATGGAAATGTAAGTCATAGCTTGCAAATAAGTTGAAAAAAAAAAAAAGCCAACAAAACTATGTCAGTCCTTTTCTGTCAATTACGCAATCTTTATGAGGTCAGTATTGATATAAGCATAAGCCAGAGTTGTTATTTCTGACATTCAGCAGATCATAGCTTTCTTCACACTTGCTATATTTAAGTTATGTTTCTAATGAAAATGTTGAGTTTGTGCTTCTACTTAGCACCTATTTAAAATTCTTTATCAAACTGTAATTTCCTTGAGGGCAGGAGACATGTGTCTCCATAGGCTAATAAATAGGTGCCTAATAAATGGTAGTTGAACAAATGAATGGCTTGTGTTTTATATTACAGTTGCTTCGTCTTCTACTGAACTGTATGTACACTTTAAGGTTGTGCAAGATGCTGAATTCTCGAAAATCTTCTATCTTAAGTATCCAGCAGATTTCCCCAAACACAACAGGTTCGTAAAAATTGTTAAATGAACAATAAAAAGCAACTAAATTGCATCCTTGGTGCTACTGCATAGACTCCAAATAATTTTACTACGGATATCATTTCCATGTGCTTGTGTAAAAAAGCTAATTTCGAATATTGTTTAACAAATATTACCTGTAAAATAACACTTGAGAGCATGTCTGGGGAGGCTGTGGATAAACAAAGGCATCCGTGACAAAAGTACCTTCTTTCAGAAGAGGCCCTCATGGGACAATAAAGGAGAAAAAAATGCAATGAAGACCCAGCCAGGGGAACTGGCAGACCCCAGCTTCTGTTTCTACCACAATTTTTCTAGTTAAGAAACCAAATGACAGTCTCACCAGACAATCCGAATTCTGACATTAAGGAAGAAGGGCTGTTCCAAGGCCTTTGATGTTGAGCTTTTGGGTTTTTCTGCTTTGCTGGTTATCCTGTAAGACTGAGAGCGACTGACACTTGCAGAGAAAGGTGGTATGACGGATAAATACTCTTGTAGGATCACATATGTGTGAAGGAAAAGCCAATGCCTTTACCTACGGCTCTGAGATAACTCAGCAAGGAAGACCCGGGCGCTTGCATTTTCACATAGCTCATTCGAGGGTCAGAAAATCCTATGCGGTCTCCTCGGTGGTCTTTGTTATAAAACACTACAGAGGGATACACTTTTGTACTCTACCTTTCAGTAAAACAAGCAAATCAATCCTTCGCCTGTGCCTTGGAATCTAAGAGGAGGAAAAGTAAGATTAAGTGTTAATGGTAAGTAGACTTCAGCAGTGAAGTACTCTGGAAAACTGTGACAAATATTCATAATCTTAGGATGGCTTCGACATGGTTTTTTTCCCCCATTGAAAGAACATTTCCTTGAGATTGACAGGAGGCGGAAAGTGCAATGGATGCCAATTTCTTTCGTTCAACACTACTGCCATATTTGCATATTTATAGAAATAGAATTTCGTTGTTGATGAGCGTTCCTGCCCTCTTGAAATGTGTCTTCAGGACATGTATATTTTTAAAAAGGCTAACATGTTTCTGACCCAAGACGAAATACAAAACCAGTCTGGGTAAAACATCATCTTCCAAACAAATTTTAACTTTGTATTTAATTCGTTCGAGCATTGCACAGAGAATTTGTCTTCAGGCAAAATTCTTAAAAGCTAGTTTTGAGCCAACATACGTTACAACGGTTGCTTACAATCCCTAAATATCTTAGTACCATTAGTTCAAATTTGAGTAAAACACGAGTAACATTTTACATGCAAAGCTCTAGGCTGACGGCATCTCGGAAACATTCTTTAAGGGTATAAAGCTGTCATTGTGAACTGAATGGACAGGGTGATAATGAATGTCCACCTTCGGCTCTGGCAGGTCACTGTCTCGACATGCTATCAATCCTTTTCAATCGCTATATTAACAAAGAGATCCTAAGTCCCACCTAAGTCTACAGACCTCTGAAGGAAGTCTAAACAATTTTGAGTGATTTGGAGTAAAAGCGGTATTAACCAACAAATTCAAAAGCTTTTTAGTGGGTACTCTCTCCTCCAGAGGCAGTGTGTTTTGTATGATTCGCCCTTCAGAGTGACAGTTCCATAGCTCACATATTTGTCAAGTATTGGGCCATCACTCTCAAGGAACTTAGTGGGAACTTAGTGGGGCACTGGCCAGTATTTACTGAGCGCTTACTCTATGCAGAATACTGCTCATACATCTTCTAATCTACTCTTAGCAAATGACCCTGGAAGGCAGGTGGTAAAAGATACCAAGATCATGGAGCTAGGTATTAAGAACAAGAAGTCCTGCTAGCAAGTGGCATGGGAGAAATTCTAATTCAGGTTTGCATGGCTCAGAATTTGTGCTCCAAATACCTAAGCCAGTCTGCACCTCCTTAAAGGACATGAAACAGCTAGTGATGGTGGCTACGGAAAACTGAGGGTCGTGAACACAAAGTGAGTTTCTTCATACATCTTTCCTAGCTGGGATGGGAAGCAACACGCACGCGCGCACACACACATATTAGTTTTATTTTGGTTTATTTGTGGGGCAATAATTTGCATCATGTGAGTATCTGAGCGTGTGTGTCAGATAGATAGAGAGAGAGAGAGAGAGAAACACACTTAGAAATATTTAAAAAGTTCTAAGAGCACTGATCTAGTCTTTTCAACTAATTAATGAAATTAATTTGAACTGTAACTTATTCCGTGAGATATGCGACTCACGGAATATAGTGTTCCGTGAGTCGCATATCTCCATTTGCGACTCACGGAACACTATATTCTTTTCTTAAGCACTACATTGTAGGTCTTACATTTACCCCGTGTCATGGCCTCAGATTTTTCCGCCCAGTTCTTTTTCTCTTCCCAGTCATGAGGCAGTGGGTGTGCTTCTCCCTATCACTAATTGCTTCCCTTTGGTACACACTCATTTCCTTCCTTCCATGTTTAGAAAGTCAATATTTGGAACCCAGAGAGAGTAAGAAACGAATAGACATTATGTGGAAATAAATCATTATAACCTAACCTTTCCACATTTGTTCTGTCTGGTCTCTCGGAGTTCTCAATTAGTCCTTGTGTTAATTCTTTGGCAAATTTCAGGAACTCTCACGATCCTCAAATTATCATCTTCCAGTACTCTTCCTTTGGGAATTCGATGGAAGCTTCCAGCCTCCATGCAATCCTAGGATTTGAGTAAGAGCCATATTTTCTGGAATATCATGAGAGTACTCTTCTAGACTGTCTATTTTGTAACATTCTACAAGTTAAAGGACACAGTATGTACAGATATGTCCTCCCAAGCCTTTCTAATCAGTGGGCTAAGAAGAACATTCTACTATTCATTATACCCTTTGACAATCTTCTCTCGTAGCTGAGATCCTAACAGATGGGTTTTGTTTTTCCCATAGGTAGAGCCTTTGTTTCGTGGCTCTCATTTTCTTGAGCAGTCCCATTGGCCTCAAACCCTTAATCGCCATAAAAGTTAAGATGAAATTGCCCACTGGGAGGCTCTGGAATACAGCAGTGCATTGGAATTAAAATGATGCTCCTTGCTGCCCTGCGCTTATCCGCGTGGGCGTGCATACAGCCTGCCGGGCAAACAGATCGGACCTGCCAGGATAACATAAATATGCGTCGACAGAAATAGTGACCGCTTGCAAGGCACACCGACCTAGGCACATCCACGAAGCTCTGGCCAGTGAGTGAGCAAAAACCAGCGGGTCAACTCTCCCGTATTTAGTAAGTGGCAATGTAAGGTTTCTTTTGACCTAACGCGCTAACATAAAGCTACGCTTCACACAGTCTCAAAAGACATCAAATTCTGCAGCAGACCAGGGGACTTCGGTCATAATGTCATCCTTGAAAAAGTAGAAAATACGATCTTTATAATTTTTGTGTACCTAATGGGCCAATTATCTACTAAACAATTGTGAAGAATGATCGTTTCAGAAAGCACTAAAAGAGTCTTTAAAAATAGTCAGTTGATTCCAGTGATTTACGTCATAAAGAAACAGACCATTTTCAATAACACATGGGCAATAAAAGCAAGCAGATGTTTGTGTTCTAACCGGGGCACTAATGGAGGTGCTATGGCACCATATCAAAGTAAAGTTTGCCATCTTCAGGGTTGCCCACTGGAGTTTGAAACGCAGCTGCGTAACTTTGCGTTGACAACTGATAAGTGTCCCCTGACCACTCAGCCTCGTTCCCTGCTGCAGGTCAGAATTAGCAATTCACTGTCAACGTGCTGAGTCAAACACGTTTCTTGAAATGGGCCTTGAAACGTGTGATGGACTGTAAGATTTGAACTTGCCATAAAAACGATTCCTCGAGATGCAGAATTACAAACATCAGTTATTATGAGCAAAATCACAGTAAAGGTAAATGAATAAGCCCCAACCCACAAGAGACAGGCCTTGGAATTTCGTGGGCGGGCTCTAAGCCTGGCAATGATGGAGCCGAACCCTGAGCACTCGGGTCAAGCTTGACGGTGGAAATGGGTTCATATACGACTAACGTCTGCCTTCCTCGCCTCTTTGGAAATTCAAAGCATTTACTAAATATTAAGCCAGATATTGCTGGCCAAATAAATGACTCCTGAGAGTATGGAAAGTGTTTGGAGGATAAACTCCTTAGGCCACCGAGTAGTCGTTTATTAAATCAGGAATAACCAGCCTGCTTTGGAACACCTCCCGGCTTAGACGCCCACGATTCCCGCGACACGAGCCTTTTGGAGTAGGACATTTAAAAAGCAAATTGCATTCACACTATTATGGCAGAATAGAACTAAATACAGATTAGATAAGCTCTGCCACCTTTGGGCGTCAGTTGTCCGGTGATGAACCCCACCAGGACACTATTATGCAGCCATCCTCCGGGACCTACTGCTCGGCTGGCTGTCTCCTGACGTGGGCTAACGGTGGCCCCTTCACTTTAACCTTGCTCTCTTGCTGTTTGCCACTTGCCCC
>NW_011888862.1:684614-703859 GCF_000151845.1 Pteropus vampyrus
ATAACAGCTTCCATTCCGCTTCCTTCCCCACTCCTCCCACACTCCCAAATCCCAGGAAAATCTCAACTATCCAGATGGAGAACCAAGCACAATCTAGTTAACCGAAAGTTCATACAAACGTTTCACAATCTTCCACCCAAACAGTACACAAGTCAAATGACAAAACGCGATGCCTCCCGCTCTCTCCCACATGCATTTCCATACGAAAATAAGTGTTTCTTGCATGGCAAAATAACCGAATGCGGTTTTGATGGGAAACTTAATCATCGTGATAATCCAGTGAGAGATAAATGAGGCTGTAAAATAAAGAGACTTAATAGTGTGTGTCAAGAAAAGGGGTAAAGAAATGGAAAAAGGCAACAGGAAAATTCTGGTGGTGACCTGGATCCTGCTATGCCAGAACACCTGCAGAGAGAGAAGCTAATACCTGGATTCCAGAGGGCTTCGGCCCCTCCTCCCTGCACCCACTCATTCCAAGGTTTTCCTAACCTTGTAGCTGCAGCTTTCACTGCCTAATGGTTCCCTTTAATGAGAGAATATTTTGAAGCCAGAAAGGAATTCGCTGAGGTCACTCGAGGGCAGTGGAATCACAGGTCATATAAAATGCTCTTGCTAAATTGATGCTAGAAAAACAGAATGGTAAAACCTTCACCCAAGGCCTACAGGGAGTGTGAAGTTAATCAAGTGTGCTCATCTGTTAGCGCAGACTCTCAGGTTACATTTTCCTAAATCCTATAGTCCTCTTACAAGTGATAAGGGATCTCAGCTGAGAAAAGCAATGTAGCTTATTCCTGTATGGGGCTCCTTAATCCAGGTTGAGGGAGAGGAGGAAAGGGGGTTGGGAAGAAATAGAAGGAATTCACTGGACAACTAAAGTTAATAGCTGCCCTGTACATTATCAACAAGGGGAAAACTTCACTTCGGTGAACTTACAGAGTGTTGAGACCGCAGCTGTCAAGACTCTTCTGCACCACCCCGCCCCCAGGAAGTTCTTGAAAATAGCTCTTCTTCTGGGCTTCATTGCTGGCAGAGTCGTGAGTGATAATAGTAAATCACGTGTGTGGGACCTCTGACCACATACGAAGTTATTTTGATTGTATCGACAACCCCGTGAGGTGGATGTTTATGGTCTCGTTTTAAAGATGGGAAAACTGAGACTCAGAGAAACTTAGCATCACATAACTAGTAAATGAATAAATGAGCTAAGACCTGAAGCCACATCACAGGATTTTCGACCCCAAAGCTCTTGCATTTTCCGCTCCATCAGGCTACAAAAAATTCCCCTCCCTACCCCCAAACGAGGTCGGTTTTCATTGTTCTCTACATCATCGGTGACACTACTATCTCCCTAGGTGAACCAAATTCCTGGGAGTCTGCCTTGACACTTCCCGGTCCCTCACCACTGCCTACGTCTCTTTCATCATCCACTCCTGTCAATTTCACTTTTTGAAATATAACTGAAATCCATCCACTTCTCTTCATCTCTACCACCATGATATTAGTACAAGGAGTCATCGTCTTCCCCTGGACCCCTCGCCTAGGCTCTTGTCTGGTTCAACCAAATTCACTCCGATACCCTTCTGATCTACCTCCACGTCGGTCTCACTGTGGCCTTTCCCAAAGACAAATGTCATCCCTTGTTGAAAAGTCCCTGATACAGTCTGGCCATTCCCTACCCCTCCAAACACACTGAATCACACTCTTCCCCACTAGCTCTCAGTTTAAGCATCTCTTCCTTGGGGAAGCTTTCTCTGATTTCCCTCCCAATTAGCTAAATCCTCCCAGTACAGTCCACGGCAACATAGAAGTACACTATAAAGCTTTCATGCCAGGCTCACCTTCACTCTTGTTTGTGTGATATTTCATCACTGTTTGTCTCCTATACTAGACCGTTAACTATGTGAGTGCAGGCTCCACTTCGGCCTTAGCGTGTAGGGTGATGCCTGGTTCAGAGCAGGAATTCGATAAATATTGTCGAATGACTGTTGAGCTTCGTTTTGTTTTTCTCTTTTCTTGCTCCTCTCCATTGCCATATCCTCGTCCCTAGCCAATTTTGGGGGGGGGGGGTCCCGTCTTCACGGATCTTGCTCTCTTACATAGTATTAATCCATGCCAAAGCAGGAAATACGGCAACTAAAGGTATTGCTCTCTCTAGGGACACTCTTGATGTTTAAAAGACAATGAAATCATTCCCTAATGCTGAGATTTTGGGCATCCCGTGGGATGGGGGAGATACATTCTATTTCCTGAGTTCTCAGGGGATGTTCCTTTCAGTGTAACATAGCTCTTACTGACATATATCTTATACCTGTTGCTGCTCAGGCTGCAGTCATGATGTACTTGTCATTGCCCGCTCACCCTTCTCAGTCACAGAAGTATATATCGTTGTCACTTCTGTTGAGTTCTAGGCATTATTTGAAACAGGCCCCACTCATTAGGAAAAAGTCACATGCCTGGCAAAGCCTCTCAGAGAAATGGAAAGGAGGAAGGTTTTCTCCCAGGTCAGCGAGAGATCACCTCAGGGCTCAGGTGAGACAAGAGGAAAGGTGTCCAGATGAACGCCCAGGACATGCGTGGAACCCACCAAGCGTGTGGTTCTTAATGCATTTGTGGAAACGTGTTCAGAGGGGAGGATTACCTCACTGACAAGTGCAGTAACTTGGTAGATATTCCTGGGGGCACAAATGGACAACTGCATTCCCAGGTAGGGCCATTTAAGAAAGAAATACACTTCCGGTTGCCACCTTTGGGTAGAAACTCAGAGACAGTACAGAAGCTCTTTTAAAAGAAACGCCGTATTTTGGCACAAAGCATGATGGCAGGATGTGGAAAAGCACACACACGACGACTCTAACTGAAAAGTAATTTAGAACAGTTGGAATCTTAACAAGTTTATATTGCTTATATTTTCCGTTTTATGTATGCACAGGAGGAATATATAAGTCTTAAAAAATTAGTCTGAATAAGCCTAAATGAATTATTTCAACAAACATAGCATACGACATTTAAATTTTAAGAAAACATCATGTTGTAGTCTAAGTGGAAGAATTTTCTTCTCTTAGTGTTGTATCTAACAATAGGTGATACCTCAAATTCAATGAAAATAAGTCAGCAATAGTCACTCGGTTTACACTTCGATAAAGTCACTGCTATGGACTAAACCGTGCCCCCCGCCCCGCCCCCGATTTCACATGTTGAAGCCCCAACCCCCAACATGATGACGTTTGGAGGTGGGTTCTTTTGGAGGTAATTAGGGTTGGATGAGGTTTGAGGCTGGGGCTGCCATGATGGCATGTGTACCTTCATAAGAAGAGAAGACAGATCGCTCTCTCTCCACCATGTGGGGACACAGTGAGAAGGTGGCTACCTGCAGGCCAGGCAGAGAGCTGTCACCTGACACTGCATCTGACCACACCTTGGTCTTGGACTTCTTAGACTTCAGAACTGTGAGAAATAAATGTCTGGTATTTAAGCCACTCAGTCTCTGGTATTACGTTACAGCCGTCCGAGCTTCCTCATCGCACCCACACCACAAGCTTCTCACCTGCCTAAACCAGGAGTGAACCCTTGTCAGGGCTCATCGGCTCACGACACACGTTCTCTCCACATCATAGCAGCCATAGCACATTAAATGTGAAATTCCACTGGGGTAGGACGTGGTGGGTGAGGAGGGTGGGAGAAAGAGAGTGGGATCTGAGGGTGACCTTGGGGACATAACACCTTTAGTGAGGTCCATCCTCAAGACCCCTGGAAAACCAGTTACGAACTGAAGCCAGACAGATGTTCTACTTGCTAATAAAACAAGCGGCTTTTATGAATAATTGAGTACCTGGCACAGTTCCTCCCACCATTGCTGTTGGAAAAGCTTTCGAGCTGTCAGATTAATAAGTACGAAGTGCGTATTTTTTGTTTTGTTTTGTTTATAAAACAGTTTTTGGCAGGGAAACACCTTAAAAGGGGGAAACTTATGTTTGAGATAACATAGATGGTTACAAAAGGAAGAAGCCTTTAGACCGAGGGTCTCAAACGCAAAACCTTACAGGGGACAAACAGGTAACAAAAATAAGCAAGGAGGACCTGGTAAAAGACATCAGAAAGTATACCATGTTTCATTAAGGTGCAAATTTGAGATCACCAAGTGGGCAAAATTTCATACGAGCCACCAGCGTGTGTCTACTTCTCTGCTTCAACCCCTAAATTGTTCGTTCGAGATGCCTAATCCACTCCCACCCACTTCAGATCCAGCTAATGCTTATGAATCGACCTTACGCCCAGCATTACGCAAGGTGCTTTCACAGACACAACCGTTTTCAATACTCGTAACCGTACCGTGAATTGTGTACTTACGTCTCTATTGATAGATGAGCAAATCGAATCCCAGAGAAGTGTAAGATGACTTGGCTAAACCCGCCATCCACTGCTCTGGAAGAAGCTTGGGAAATAGCGCCATTCCTTTGTTTCTTAACTCGAAGCCAAGTATATCAGTTCGAGTAAACTTGTTACCCATCCTCTAGTAGTTTATATACTGTTTTGTTCCCCAGGGCAATACATGATGAGTGTGTCAGCACAGATCTAAATAACTGCACAATTAGACACTCAGGGGGAAAAATAATTTAGGTCTAACTAACCAAGGCCTCTTTTGCAGAACAATACCTATAAATAAGGCAGCATTTCCTGGCCCAAGCTCTTTTGGCTAAAACTCCAATTCTGTCACGTGTGAAAACTCAAACTGTCAAATCGAGGAGGTTCTGCTTAATTTCATTTCTGTCTCAAGCTTAGACAAGTGAAGAGCAAGCCACAAGAGAGTGTGAGCATACGAGTACATGCAGCTTACAGCCATTCTTTCTACAGATCCAGCTATTAAGTACCAAGCATATCTGAGAATGCTACGCTCCACAAAGCACTGCTATCCATTTCTACTTTCTTTTTAAATAAAAAATACAATCAACTGAACCCTCGGCAATATTATATAAAGCAACTCAATTTCTTTGACAGGTTCACTCACAGAAGAGTCCCTTATATGTGATTGCAAGCAATTAATTAAAAACTGGAAATGTACTTTTACATTTAACTAGACGTCCTAGTCTTGTCTATCACCTTGCCCGCTAACCTTTCTTCGAATATAAATATAGTTTAAATTGGTTTTGCCAGTGCCCTAGATATTTGAAAAATCCTACTGGCGCACACCGGTTATTAATTCATGGTCCCTAATTCTGAGCCTTACACATACAGCCTTCGAAGCAACAGCAGCTTCTCTTGTCTGCTTCAAGAGACCTTGGACCTTAATAATTTCCAGAGGTTAGAAGTAGAAAAAGCCCAGTACTCTAGAAATATCTCTTCTTCATGTGGGGTCCCACGGACTCCTGACGACCTGAGAAAACGTGGTCTCAAAAACTACATGAACAAAATGTAAAGGGGCATCATCCAGTTCGCTGTCATTTACAGCTGATCTGCAGGGAGTAAGGTGGCGTCTTTCTTCTCTGTACGTCCGTCAAGTTCGGTGGCCTCTCTGTGATGTGTTCTGACGTGGAAATCCCCTGGTCACCGAAAGCACGCACATCTTGACCTGCGTGTTTACCTGCTTTGTGCCCACTAGTGGGAAGCTGCGATGTGAACAGTGTCCCTCAGAATGATCAGCAAAAAAGCGAGTGGTCGAGAAAGTCTGTAGCAAATTGTACCTCACATGCCACACACCGCTCAGGTCGTGAGATGTCTTCTCACAGAACTGCTATCGGTTGCATGAATATTTGGTTTAAATTCATCTGTCTCTTATATACTCGCATTTCCTCCAGAGTACTTAGCATAGGACTTCAAAAGGCACTCAATAAATATTTGCTGAATGAATGTAACAGGAATTAATAATACAAAATGTTTTTGAAAAGGTAATTGATGTCAAATGGTAGGCAGAGAAAGCCAGAGAAAGTTCACCAGGGATAGGAATGCTGTATACAAATTTGGTACAGTGTCCAAGGAAAGAATTTACACTTAATAAATAACTTTTGAAACCAGGTTCTTTTATGTCATTGCCTCTGGACTAGGCCACACTGGTGGCCAGAGAATCCCAGACAAACAAACTCTGAGAGCAGTTTGAGAAAGGGAAGTATAAACAATAACTAAATGTTAGAAAGGATGAAATGTATGAAAAAACACTTTGCCATCAGCTTTTCAGAAGATCTTTAAGAACAGAACACACACACACACACACGCACACCTCTCAATTCTTTATGGAGTAAAAAGGGCGAACACGATGACATACAGAGGGCCTGACATCCTGACCATAGCATGGGAGACAATAAATATTAGTGTATTTTTCTTCACGTTGCGCCTCAAGGCCCAGGTTAATACACTGCAGCAGAATTTCGACTTACGCGATCTATGTCCCGGGTCTGGATTGTCAAACACAAAGTCTTAGCTTTTACACATCATAACAGATATAGCAATTGATCCTATCTGTACGATATGGCGGGGGGGGGTGGCAAACTGAGGAAGCCGCGCAGTCCAGAGATAACCTTCTGGGGGATATGCCCAGCCCAAGCATAGTTTGATGGCCCAGATGCCAAGAGAAATCAACATCTGGGCATGTCTGTAACCCATTCATCATCTAACAGTGCCCTGTGCCCCATCCACTGGGAAGCTTTGTCTTAAAGAATGCTCCTCAGGATAATCAGCCATCGATCGGGTGAGTTTGCAGCAAACGAGACTTCGCATGCGGCACTTTGGTAGGGAGTCACGACGCAAATTAGCAGATGAACAAATTAAGGCTCTGAGAAGACTGGTTTCTCTCTTTTTTCTCCCCAATGGTTTTCAGTCTGCTTTAACCGGGCCACTTCTTTAACCTCTCACGGGTCTAAGCAGCTGCAGGATGGTTAGTTAAACCCTACACGAGAGCACACAGTACCGGTGACTCGAAAGGGTTAATGCGACACCACCGTGTCCTAACTGCCTTTCATTGGAGGATTAGTTCGGACACTGAACTAACTTTCACCATCAAGAAGAAATCCTCCTGCAACTCTATTAACACCAAAGTGTTAAATACAACAATCACCATTATTGCCCCCAAATGAGCTGCCGAGGAGCCAAGGATAAGTGGACTCCCAGCCATCTACAATAATTCATATGCCCGTGCCAAGAAAAACCCAAAAAAGAAAATCAAAAACCCCGGGCCTAACCCCCCCGGCCCTCCCCACCCCAGGAGACTTATCTATCTTGCTGGTTATATAGTCCCTTAGCTGTTGATGTAATTAGTGCATAATAACTGTGTACATATCAACTCGCAGGAAAAACGGCGGACGTGCCGGTTGATTTGGCTTGAGGCCATCTCATCGGCAGGGTGAGACAACCCGGTACAAACATCTGTTATTAACCGTATATTTTTTAAATAGTGTTTTGCGTTTCCTGGGTTACTGATTCCCACTTAAAGCCACGCAATATCGAGACTCCTGTTTTTCTGAGCGGCACCTAGGAGATAACAAGCTTTCAAACATTTGCAATAGTCTCCCCGTTTCTGCTGCTTGTGCCGTGAAGTTTATTTACTGAAACGTCTACTGTATCACACACACTGCTTTTCTAGGTCTCCTTCTCCTAAAGTTGAGCAGGTTTCGTTTAAATCGCGTCACTCTGAGGAGTTGTGCTTTTTCAAGTCAAGGGCCCTAAATAAAAGTGGCCACAGCTTTTGTTGTTATGAATAAGCAGTTGCCATTCCCTGTATTCAATTAACTGGGGATTGGACTATGACTTGCAATTTTTAAAAAAGGTCGTCGTTCTCTGAAATCGGCTGGCTTGCGCTGATTCCTTTTCTGGACTTGAAGAAATTAACTTCTTAATATAAGAAACCTGAAATTGGGTCCTCGTCCCACTTACTGTCATGAGTAGCACAATCCTGCTCCCTAAACTCCTAGGATTAAGTCACCGTGTGTGACAGAAAATGACAATATTTCTCTGATAGATGAGCAGTCAAATATTCCAAACATTTATCCACGCTAACTCAATTAAGAAACCGCCTTGCTACGGAACAACAACAACAACAACAACAATTTGTACCTGATTCCAAATCGTTTTTTTTCAGCTATACTATAAACGAATCGACTTTCTTCAAAAGTTTTACCTGTGCCCCCAAACTGGGTTGAGACGGTTTTCCCCCTCAGTTGTCTCTGATAATCGGCTGCCCCTGAGTAGAACTAACATCTCCCTGCAAGTCTGTTAAACCCTTTCACATTTCCATGTTTATCTACATTCAGATTGAGATCTTTGTATACATATAGAATAAAGCCAAATTTTAACTCGACCGACCGCAACGCCTTTGACATAAAGTCTTTATTCATCGTTCTCGCCTTATATATAAATAGACATACGCTACTTGTCAAAATGCAAGCGTGAGCTTCTTTACATTGTCTAGAACAAAGAGCCCAGCTTGGCTTCTTTCTTTCCTGTGTCTCAGAAGGTGTCCTTTATTACACGGGTAGGATGCAAGGATTTTGCTGCTGCATGAATGAAAAATGATACCTTCACCCTGCCTTTTCAGTGACAAATTGCACTTCTGCAGAATATCACACTGCCTGCAGCCGTAAGAACCCCGCTTAGATTTACTATTACTTCCTTGGGGACTCAGCCTTCTCGCAGAGCAGCCCAAGGCTCATTTCCAGGGTGTGAGAGCGCAACGAAGATGAGAAAGTTCGCTCGTCGTGATGGTCTAGAAACTCTTGCCTAGTGAAAACGCTCTCTGGAATGTCTAAAGTGCTAAAATCATTGCCTCTGTGGATTCTTGGGGTACGGAACAGGCAGGAAAAGTTGTCTGGAGGTATTCGCGAAGCATTGTGTTTGTTCAGGAAGGAGCCGTGGGGTGAGAGGCTGAGCTAAGCCTCTCCCTTTGCTTCCTGGGTGAGAGAAGAGGCTGCCACTTAGCAGAAACGAGCAGAAAGAGATCAGTAAGACTCACCGGCTTCCCCATTTTTCCCAGGACGGGGCTGTGTTCCACAGCTGTGATCTGGAAGAGGCAAACCTGTAGGTCCTCCAAGCAGGCTGCCTCGGATCAGCTGAATGGCTGGGGCGTTCAGGAAGCTTGCTCTGTCCAGCTCCGAATCACTCCCCCTTCTCCAGGCTGTGTGCTTACTCGCCTCCCAGTCAGCGCAAAAATCCGCCAAACTCAGGTCAGCTGAACAGGTTTCCTTATATAGGTAAACATGAATTGCATTCCTGGTGAGAGAAGTTAACTAGGAATCCGGTAACCTGGTTAACTCTACACAAGCCAGAATGGCTCAGAGTCAGTCAGCCCACATAGGGTTTGGTTGCAGTACAAAGGGATTTGTGCGATTTAATTAAAATCATCTTTATCCTGGCAGTCTGTAAAATTGGCCCTTCTAATGTAACTGTGAGTCAACAGCTAGTATTTTATATCATGGGCTGTGACCAACCTTTTATTATCTGAAGGCAGTGTAGGGAGAAAAACCGAAGTATAGGATGTGATCATTTATCTTTCATGTTTTTAAAACCAGGGTAAGTTGTCTTGAAATTATTTTCAAAGAAGTGAATAGAACATGCGCTAGGAAGAGAATGTGAATCAACCTCTATCAAATGAGGCTCAAATGCCTTATTTGAGCATAGTAACTAATAGTTATCCAACTTTCCCAGGCCTTTAGTAGATAATGCAATGTGATCATTTTGAGTGTACTCCCTTTATATTGCAATAATTGCTACTGTATTCTTTGATGGCTGAAACGACACATAATGGCATCTATTTATTTCCTGTAATAACCCTCCTGAGCCTACATGTTGAAATGTTATTTGATGGTTTCGGGAAAGAAATCTAAGACTTGTGAATTTGCATAATCATAAGTAAAAGTTTTTAACCAACTTCCTGGACTTAAGAAGATAAGAAAATACATTGTTAAAAGAACTCTGAGGGAAGGCGTAACTCCAGGCTCAATACATAGTTTTTAAATGTAAGTATGTAACTTATAACGACTGTCCAATAATTGCCTCTTTCCCCTACATTCACCTGGCACTGAGTAAAGTAATCATTCTTTTTAATTCTAACCAATTCTACTGAAATCTTACTATAGAGACGCAAGACTTTCTGATACCTGAGTGTTAGAGGTGAAGACTGCCTGCTAAATAAAACCTCTCTTAAAGTGGATCCTTTGTTCTTATTTCATCCACTGGTCACTGCTCTGTGAGCAGAGACAGTCTCAGTAAAAATCCCTCAGTGCTGTGTTTTAAGTTTCTGCTCGGGAAAGGGGAGAAAATGAATGTTTACACACTCCCTAAGCCAGCACCAACACAAACCGATCGTGAAGAGTTTCTGTTAAGAGCAGTAAAGTGCACAAATCACACTGTCTAGAAGGGTAACTTATCCTAGAATAGCATTTTACGCTGGGCAAAGATTTGCACGTACAATTTCTACTGATATTGCCACGGGAACGCGATGAAGTGGGCGTTATTATTTCTTTTCCACGATAACAAATTTGGCTGGCAGAGATAAACTGATTGGTCCAGAGTCTCCTGATCAGTTTGTGGAAGATCCAAGATCCCAGATCTTCTAGAATTCGACTCCGATAGAATTTCCAAAAATAGAGTCAAGTTAAAGAGGCAGAAGAACATTAAGATGGCAGTTTTCCATGGTCAAATATAATTTTTAATAATCATGTGTCCAGAGAGTTTAAATGCAATATACAAACTGATTAAAATACTCTTTATAAAGTCATAACTTACTGCTAAAATGACTGCCTTTAAGTGACTCCAGAAAGGTCATAAAATGAGATAGGCAGTGTATTTTTATTGAATATGAATTTGGGTTATAAAATATTATGAAAATATAACTTTGCAAATATTGCACACATTTTTCTGTTCACAGTACACAGGTTTCTATTGTATCAAGTTAAGACTCATCTTGACTCCTTCACTGGAAGGAATATTAGTGTTTTCTACTTATTGGGTTTTCATTAATCTTAAATAAAACTCCGTGTGCCTTGCTAGGTAAATGGCTTTCACTAATATAGTCCATTTATGATCCTGCACCTTTATGTTCTCATAATTCCCACTGAAGCAAGTTCTGTTTATGCAGGAACTTTAGACTTTATTAACATGTTGATGCAAGACAAAGAATGCATTTTTTTCTAGGGCAGGCTAAACCTTTAAGTGCCTTAAGCTGGCCTTCAAATTTGTTCTTACAATTTTAAGCAAACAACCATTTAGGTTTGAAACACAAACTATCTTGGGCAATAATTATTGAATCGAAAGGTCAAAATGAAATTTGGATCTCAAAGTAGCTTATTTCAAAGAGGGAATACAACCCTCTGCTAATTCCATTTTGGATAGCTCAAGAAATGGTTGGGGGGAGGCTGGTTCTCTGAAGCAGCATGAATTCAACCTAACCATAGAAGACCCCAACGAGAGAGTACTTACAGCTGAATAATTACACTGTGCCAATAAGCAGCACTATGGGAAACTAAATAAAATACGAGACTTACTTAAGGGGAGAAAATATCATTGTGGTGTAAAGAAAACATCAGAGGACAGATTTTAGAAATTCCCAATGACATATGACTAATGAGTAGTTGAGCTATGATTCAAATCTTGGTCCAGCAGACTTCAGAACACTTACCATTTCTACTGCATCCTAGGTATACCACCCTATCCAAGAAAGAGCCGACACCTCAGAGTCAGAAGATGCTTCCATTTCCATTCCATCTCTTGGTCATGTGACCTTGGGTAAATTATTTAACACTTCTGAGCCTCACCTCCAAAGTGGAAATAAAAATGGCTGCACATCTCACAGATTACTGAAAGTTCCTAACGAGACTTAAAAAAATCATTCTGCACATATTAATTGATGCTTTTTTATGGTGCAGGCATTTTGCTAGGTCCTAGGAATACAGCCAGGAGCAAGTTAGCCCCCCACCCCACCCATAGAGCTTTCAGGAAAGACTATGCAAATCCATATTATGGAATATGAAACTCTAATGTTTCCCCAAATTTCTCATGACACAAGAATGTTTAATCGAAGTTTCGCATCAATGTAGAAATATTAATAGACAGATTTCCAAGCTAATGCTCTCACTGTAGTTAGTGCATGTAGTTAGTAGCAGAGGCCAGCTTTACCATGATTAGACTTGACAGACCTGGGCTGAGCCAAATAAAATACCAGGAAAAGGTAAAAACTGATGCATCTGTATATAACGACAACGTCCTTTTATTGAACAATTGAAGAGCACCAGCACATTCGATTGAAAGGCATCTTGAAGATGCTCAGGAAGCTAGATGTTCATGGAGTTATTTTTTATCATTAATTCTTCATAAAAAAGTGATGAAAAACAAAGTTCCTTAAATATTGTAGTCAGTTATCTATCTACTAATCGGTTATTAAATCACTTCCATGCAATAAACATTTAAGTGGTGCTATGGATATGGGTCTATGAAAGATACATACGGAAAAGGATACACAGAAAAAAGAGTGGTCTCTAGCTTTGATGGAGTTTTCTAGGAAAATGTTACGGCCCTCAATAGCTGTATCGGGCAGGATGGGTGAGGTTATGCTTTGGTAACAAGCAACCCCCAGATGACAGTGGCTTATACCAATAAAGGAGTGTCTCTCACTCATGCTGCATGTTTACACAGATCCACAGGAAAGACTCTCCTATTCACAGCCGCTCAGGCAACCAGGCTGATGAAGGTTCCTTTCGGCACATATTTCCATGGTTGCTGAGGCAGGAAACGGACTTGGTGATTCACGCTCTCCCTTTCAAAACTTCACTCCATGAGAGATACTTAAACTTCCGCTCATCTTTCATTGGCCAGAGCAAGTCTTCTGGCCCCGCTTAACTTCAAGGAAAGAGAGAGAACTAGAATACATGACAAATGAAGACGTGACAGAGATGGCAAATCATTTGGCTGGAGGAAAGGATCGGTTAAGTAGGCATATTCAGTGCCCCTTCTGGCATAAAGACTAGCATTTTCAGTTTGGAAATTACTGACTAGATCCAGTTTCTATAAGAGTGGGAGCGTAAAGGTGGACACAGAGATTCCTAGTGCTTCCAGCTGAACCCTGAGGGACAATGGCATTTATAAAAGATGTCGATTAGGAAGAGGTGGCCTCTTCCTAATCTTTCTATCAGTCACGAGTGATGAAATAAAACACAGGTCGATTTAATTTGCAGATGGTGCCAAATTGGGTAGCTGACACCACAGAGGATTGTATTATAATTCAAAATGACCTTGAAGAGTAGCAGGTGGAAATGATGTTAAGAAAGAAGCTTGTGTTCAATAGTGATAGAGAATTAGAAGGAAAGGTCTATAAAATAAATGGTAGAAAAACTATATTGAGCTATTGTTAGCCTGGGAAGTAAGTATACACTGGCGGCTTGGCACTTTTACGTCAAGCCTTTGGTGGGTAGAAATAAGCATGGAAGCTCTGGAACAGAGACATCCTCAGCGAGCTGCTTCACTGGGGATCCCGTTATGAGAAATAAGGAACCAGAGCAAACGCAGAAACAAAAGCAGATACTTCCGAAAGACTAAATCAATGTCCTAGGTCAGGAGTCAGCAAACTTGTTCTGCAAAGGGCCAGATAATAAATATTTTTGATTTTGCCAGCCATGAGCCTCTCTACTGCAACTTCTGTACTCTGCTGCTGTGCTCCAAAACAGCCATAGACAATATACAAATGGCCAAAATAGGGTCCCTCCTGCCTACTAGGCACTTGCAATCAAGTTTCCCAGTAAACTTTTATTTAGAAAACCAGGCGGCCAACCTTGGGTTATACTTTGCAGACCTCTGCTCTCTACAGTATGTGTCCCACAGTGGCAAGGTACAAACTTGATTGCAAGTGCCTTGTAGGCAAGAGGGACTCCATTTTGGCCATTTTCCTATTGTTCAAGTTCCTTTAATAGTGCTTTCCATACACGCGCTAGTGAAAACTTTGGCGAAATACATTAGCCAAAAATGTTACTACACTAGCCTTCTTATTAAATATTAAGAAAGAATTAGAGTATGTAATTCTTGAAAGTGTCATGAAAATAAAATCCAAAACATAATTTACCTTCTAAATTTTTCAAATGTTTAACAATTATATTGTCTTCCGGGTACAAAAATAATTCATGATGAAAAGATATAATAAAACCTAGAGAAGGATTACAATGACGAAATGAAAGGAAATAAAAATTTGAGAAGCAGAAATATGCACATAAACTGTTAATTTTTTCCAAGTTCTTCATAACTAGTTGAAGTCGATGAAGCAAATGTTGTCCTTATTGGGCAGAGGTAAAAACAGAGACGAGGAGAGGTTAAGTCCATTGTCTAATGTTAACGAGCTAGTGGTGATAGAGAAGGAAGTAGGACCCAGGTTCCCAGGAGTCATAATTCTAGACATGATAAACACCACGTGCATAGGAGCCGGGAGAACGAAGAGCCCATATGAAATGCGATGAAGTCCTGTAGTGTCTTTTGGGTGCCTCAGGGAAAGCCCAGCACTCAATACCCCATCTCTCCTTCCCTCCCCCACGTGCTCCCACACCCCCCTCCCTTTCTGATCTGTAGACAAAAATGAGGAGATATATATATATAAGTTCAGTGAGAAAGTAACCTCACAGGGTGATCTGATCATAAATTCCTAATCGGGCAAGTCAGGGTGAGTAGTCACACCCCAGGCCTATAATTTCTTTAGTGAAGGTTTGAAGCCTGCTCTGTCTGTGGTCCTTGTGCATCTAGCATACCTTTGAAATTGCAGAAGTAACACTCTTTTCCAGACCCCTCAGAGGCATAATCGCCCTCAAGGAAGCACGTAATCTTGTTAACTATTCTGTACCTTACTTTGTCCCACCTTCACGTAATCTTCCTTACATTCTCTGCTTAATACAAATGGGTAGAAGACAAGCCAAAACCATCTTTTAAAAATATACTTCAGATCACGCCACTTCTCTGCTTAAAGCCTCTCGTGGTAGTCTCTCATAATTAGCATACAATCTGGTTCTATACCACGGCCCACAGAACTTTGGCCCATAATACGGTCTCTGCCAGCCTCTCCAAACTAATCTCATAGCACTCCGTCCAGCCATACTGGCCTTCTTTCTCTTTCCCCAACACGCCCACCTTGTTCAGACCTCAGGACCTTTGCATATGTTCTTCCTACTGCCTGAAACACCCTCTCTAGTGTGCTAAGCCAGAATAGTGGCCCCCCAGAGATGTCCACAGCAGAGTCTCTGGAACCTGTGACTATGTTATGTTAAATAGCAATGAGAAATTAAGGTCGCAGATGGAATTAAGGTCCCTAATAGACTGACTTTAATATAAAAGGATTATGTTGGACTACCCAGGTGGGCCCAACGTAATCACTAAGTCTTTATAATGTAAAAGAGGAAGGCAGAAGAATCAGGGTCTGAGCCGAGTGATGTGTGAGGGACCCGACCAGCTACTGGTGGCTTCGAAAATGTAGAGAGGAGACCATGATCCAAGGAATGTGAGCAGCCTCTAGAGGTTGAGGACAGATTCTCCCCGAGAGCCTCCAGAAAGAATGCAGCCCTGTCCACACCTTGATTTTAGCTCCATGAGACCTGTATTGGACTTCTGACCTTGAGAACTATAAGATAATAAACTTGGGCCGTTTCAAGCCATTAGACTCGTGATAATTTGTTACAAAAGCAACAGGAAACCAACAGATCTGGCATCTTCACTCTAACCCTTAAACCCTCAGAATTTATGCAAATGTCTTTTCCATTGGGAGGCCACCCGTGACAACCGGGACTGACACCAGCCATCCCACCTCCAGTGCTTATATGACAATTTAGCCACTTTCTTTCCTTCGTAGCTCTCTTCAATGCCAAGCAAAAAAAAATTAAATTAAACTAAAAGAATAAGCCCCACTTTGACAAAGAGTAGAAAACAATGATAAACTTGAAAAAATAAACGTGGTGGTCATTTTATATTCTTCGAAACAGGAATGTTGGAGAAAGAACCAGTTTTGGATTAAGCAAAGAACGTTTATGTTGGATGAAAAGACACTCTTGACGGTAGTTGGAGTAATTGCACGATGTAACAGGCTGCCAAGAAGGGCCACGGAGTCCTTGATTGTGGCAACACTCACAAAAGAGATTAGATAACTCGAGTCAAGAGAAAAAGTGGAGCTCAGCCTAGAGCATTTACTTGATGACCTGCTTGTCCTTCCTCCAGCTTTAAAATGTGTATAGCACAAAGCAATGAATCACAGGACAACATCTGCATGTAATTGCATTTCTGTTCCAATAATAAATGTTTCAACTGCTATGCTATTTACAAAAGCTGTTATCATAAAGAGCCAAGTGGGGGAAATTTGAAACACAAATGCTTATCTTAAGAAACCTTTCCTTTGCAATTGAGTGTACAAGTACCCTAACACCAAATCTGCTGTAGCATATGAATTTTCTTGAGGAGTTTATTTCTGAAATTCTATTTTAAACTGATCTTCAGGCATTTGATTCCCTATAAAAAACTTTTTTTGGGGAGGTCACCCATGGTTTTCTTAATGGTTTTTGAACCCAAAGAAGAGCAAAGGCTAGAAATCGTTCATATTTCCCCCACGGACCTAACATCTGAATTTTAGACCCATTGTCAATGGCGGAAAGAGAAGATGTTTTGCACCTTCTTTTTTAGTCAAGAATGTTTACTCTCAAAACAGAAGAGATTACATATTCCCCCCCACCACCCACTCCACTCCCACACCCACAAACCACCCCCCACCTTCAGGGACTTCTGGCCTTCACATTGCTCGTGAAACGCCAGGACAGTTTAAAATTGTTAACAACCAATGTAGAAAAGAATGAGACATCAAAGAAACTCATTGCCTCAGATCAGTCTGGTCCCCTCACTTCCCCATAGTGAAGGAGGATTCCTCTGGATGCCTTGGCGCAAGAGAAGCTGACTTCTCCCCTCAATATTCCCCAAGCCACCCGTGCTACCAACGATCATTTCGGCCTTTTAAACTTAGCTTTGAGGGAACGCATGTTCCGCAAAACAAAGCAAGTTGAATTTTTAAACAATTGACTTGACTTTGTATCTTTCAGTTCCGTCTGTTGGCAGAGTAAAATACACTGCTTTGAGTAAAGCCTGAAAACTCGGTCAGGCTACAGAGAAAATAAACCACAGCTCTTAGAAGCCTGCCTCTTTCCATTTGGCTAGGCAGGTGTTTCAAGACGATGTCGTTGAGTTTCTCTTTTAATGAGATGGCAAATAACCACGCAGGAGGGAAAAATCCTCAAAGAGCAATGAAAACAAGTAATTTTACAATAATAATCCTAATCCACCTCCCCATTTCCCAAGGTCTGTATTTCTTCACTTCTAAATGCTTAGTTCTCACTTCATTAGCACTGTTTAAAACACCACAGTTGAATATCAAAACCAAATGAAAACTTAGAACATTCTTTTACGGAGATGGAAATAAATCGTAGTTTTCCAAAGTTATTTTTAATTAGCTCTTTAAAACCCAGATCGATAACAGTGGTTGGACTATCAAATGGTTAGCATCTAGGCTACCTAAGATTTTTCTTGTTTTCCACCCAGGGGCCCTGACCCATGGTATAGATATGGATAGAAACAGATATATAGTCATTCATTCATTCATTCATTCACTCACTAAGTAATAATGGGTAAATACTACATGTCAGATACACATTCACATATTAGAGTAGGAATAAAGAAAGGTTGGAAGAGTTTCAAAAGTTATGTTTTAGTGAAACATATAAAATGTTCCATTTTCTTGTTTTTAAATTAAGAGCAATGTGCATTTAGTGGTATTAAAAATCAACTGGAACACATTACCAGTGATAAGTGATGTTGGGAAGGACACATTACCAGTGATAAGTTATGATGTGATGAGAAGGGTACTTTGCCTCTGTGGTATTTTCCCCCAAACCCACAACCCCAGTCTAATCATGAGAAAACAACAGGTAAACCTAATGTCTCAGTCCATTAGGGCTGCTATAACAAGATCCCACAGACCAGGTGGCTTATGAACAACAAGAATTCATTTCTCAGAGTTCTAGGGGCTAAAAGCTCCAGATCAGGCTGCCAAAAAGAAGGCATTTGTGAAGAAACTAGAGAAATCCAAATAAAGTCTGGAGTTTACTTAACAGTAATGTACTGATGTTGGTTTCTTAGTTTTGACAAAAGTACCACAGTAATAGAAAACATTAACATCCAGGGAACCCGGATAAAAGGTCTATGGGATCGCTCTGTGTTTTCTTTGAAACTTTTTTGTTAATCTAAAGTTATTCAAAAATTTAAAAAAAATAATTAAAAAACACCCAAAACGAGAAGAACAAAACAATACGCCACATTAGTTTTACATTGTGGCTAAAGAAGGAGAACCCGGATGGAGAGAAGATCCATCCAAAAAGGACAGTGACACAGAGGCAGGGACATGCAAAGAGCAACAGACAGATATGGAAATAGACTGGCGGGCTCTGGAGGGTGTTAGAGTCCCACTGCCTTATTATGTGGTTCCCTGCTATTCTGGTAAGCCACAGGGATCGGAAGAAAGGATCATTCTTGAAAACAACTGAGAGACTTGACATAGGTTAGAAACATATTAGAGTACTGAGAAATTTCTCTTCCTTTTTCTATTTTCAAATGTTTGGTATTTTTTTTCTGTGATTCTGAAGGTTTTGCAGATGTGTCAATGTTTGGCAAGTTTTTCAAGAACCTTGGAAAGAGTAATCACCAAGCTTTTGCCACTGAAAGGTGTTGTGTGCCACTGAGTTGAGAATCCCACACTCTCTAGTGTCCCAGTGCCAACAGGAGACATTTAGAATTGGCCTTGACTTATCCTAATAGGTATTTCTATTTAGGGAGCAATCTAGTTTTTAGTCTACCTGGGAATAGATTTAATGGGAAGCAAAAAAAAAAAAAAAGATACTTAAAAAATAATCTCTAAGATACGAATAAGTTTTCACGGTTACACATATTAACTCTTTTGAGGTTCTCTTCTTAAAAGAAGAGCCCCAGTATTTCATAGAAGTTTTCTCGATCATTTAACCCCACAGTTTATCTGCAGTTAATTCATGCTAAGAATTTCTTAAGACCAGTGTGCAATCATTTACACTTTCTTTCTTTTTTTTTTTTTTTTCCTATAAAGGACTCAAAATAGCACTAGCCATAACTCAGGGTAGTCTTGACAAGGTTAAGTGTGAGATATTAACAGGCAATCAAAGGTATTTGATTAGCGTTTGCCTTAAATCAGTCCAAACGTGTGTTTCAAGGTTCATGGATAGGCTACGCACACCC
>NW_011888862.1:704527-709061 GCF_000151845.1 Pteropus vampyrus
AGAGAGAGAGAGAGAGAGAGAGAGAGAGAGAGAGAGAGAGAGAGAGAGAGAGAAGATGAGGCTGTCCTGTGCATTGTGGGATGTCAAGCAGCATCCCTGGCCTCTACCCACGAGATAAGAGTAGCTTCTCTCTCTCTCAGTTGTGACAACCAAATATGCGCCGATATCGCCAAATGTTCCAGGTGGGGAAGAGGAAGAAGCTCCCCCAGGTAACAACTACTGATTGTCTCTATCTCTATGTATCTACATACTTATAGAAGAAGTAAATGAATGAAATGATTTTCTAGTAAAACATCCAGGCTTCAACCTGGCATGACCATTGAAGTAAGAAAGATTAGTGAATCTATTGCATATGATAATATGCAGAATACATATGCATTTTAATAATAAGCTATACTACTAGGTAAGGAATGCAAGAAAACATTTTGGAATCCCCCATGCTCCTCCCCTATTACTCTTTTCTTGCGGACCAGGTGGCAACACATTTTTTTGTGCACACCGCTTTCAGATACTGCTTAGGAAACGTAAGTCAATTGATTTGCTGAATCAAGCCAGTAAACTTACAGAAGATCACAATAACCTGAAAACGAAAGGTCACTTAATACATAAAAGTAGGTTTCTTGAGGGGAACATGGATATTTTTAAAATATAAGAAGCTTTTCTTTAAATATCAAGAGCCAGAGCCCCAGCTGATTCAGACCAAAGAAATGAGAAACAAAGGGCCGAAGAGATCTGGTGTCTAAAAGCAAAGAGAGTTGTATCTAACTTCCCATCCAGGAGACAGAAGAAGACAGCTTTGTGTGGTGCCCTGTCCCATGAGCCAGTGGCTTGCACACAGCAAGTACTCAATCATTATCATCTAAAATAAATCACGGCACATTTTTAAGGATACGTAACTGGTATTCATACTAACTTTAATCATCGACAAGACCATAATTAGAATAACTTGGGTCACTTCCTTTGAATCGATATCCCTGAGTCTGCTTTCTCATTATGTATCAGAGTCTTCTGCACCACAGCTGAGTAGAACACAGGCATGCAACTAGGAAGTAGACAGATGACAACGGGTGTGCCATTATAAAATCTCTTTGAGGCTGTTTGATGCCATCATCTGTAAAAAGGGAGGGATACTACCTCTTAGGTGTTCCCTGAGGATAAAATGAGATGAACGAGAGCAAGTATCTTTTTATAAATGTTTAGTCATTTGCTTAATGTCCCTGGAGACTGGCTTGCACGGTCAACAGCTTCAAATGCAGTAGCAAAATTAATTCCTCCCACCCCCGTGCTGATATCAAGAAAGTACAGGTGGATGCCTGCTGAAAAGGTAAAACGTGATATAACTGTAGCTAACGTGGTGGCAGCGTATGCCCTACTCCTTCGAGGTAATTGTCCCACCCTCTCTCTCCTTAAATAGTAGTGGGATGCACTTGAAAATATCAGACTCCTTCTTTAAAATTAAATTTATTTGGGTGACATCAGGTGATAAAATAATATAGGTTTCAAGTGTACGATTCAATAATACATCATACGTATATCGCATTGTGTGTTCACCACCCAAAGTTAAATCCCCTTCTGTCATCATATATTTGACCTCCTTTGACCTTATCTATCTCCCCTCTTCCCCTTTCTCTCTGGTAACCACTAAACTATTATCTGTATCCGTGAGTCTCTGTTTGTTTGTTGCTTTCAGTTTTATATTTCACATATCAATGAAATCATATGTTTTTCAACTTTCTCTGTCTGACTTATTTTGCTCAGCATGATAATCTCAAGATCCATCCATGTGCTTGCAGATGGCAGTGTTACACCTTTTATTATGGCCGAATAATATTCCATTGTAGATATGTACCACCTCTTCTTTATGCAGTCATCTACTGAAGGACATTTTGGTTGTTTCCATGTCTGGGCCACTGTGAACGATGCTGCTATGAACATTGGGGTGCATATCTCTTTGCGGATAAATGTTTTTAAGTTTTTTGGTAAATCCCTAGAAGAGAGATGACTGGGTCATTCTACTCTTAGTTTTTTGAGGAACCTCCATACTATTTTCCACAGTAGCTGTACCAATTTACATTCCCACCCGCAGTGCATGGGGGTTCCTTTTTCCCTACAACCTCTCCTACACTTTTAATTATTTGTCTTGTCGATAATAGCCATTCTTACAGGTGTGAGGCGGTATCTCATTGTGGTTTTGATTTACATTATCCTAATAGCTGGTAAAGTTGAGCGTCTTTTCATATGTTTGTTGGCCATGTATATGTCTTCTTGGGAGAAGTGTCTGTTCAGGGCCTCCACCCATTTTTTAATTGCATTGTTTTTTTTTGTTGTTGTTGGTGTTGGTCTGACTCCCTTTTAATCTTGATCATTACTCATGGGCTCCCAGGCCACCTAATCCCAGGATGCTGACAGAGTAAAGACCAACGTCAGCTTAAAGTCCAGAGTGGCTCTGGCTGACCTGGCTTACTGATCCTTGTTTAACTTTCAAAACATGCTGGACTTGACTATTTCACCCTGGGTTGAGTGACCTCTATTGACTTGACCCCTGGTGTAAGTGACTTCTGTGGCCTCATTCACCCGCTCCCTCATTCGTTCACTCATTCTTTTCCTGATGAACTATATTCAAATTATAGTTAAACAGCGATACTGAGACTTGGAGAAGATCAAAAGATAATTCAGAAATTCGCTGTGTGTACAATGTGTGTGCACACACATATATAATACAGATGATGTGTGACATAAGAAGAATCCATCTACGATGTTCTTAGAGGTTGATGAGAAAAATATTACAAATCAGAGGCTTATACAAGTCTTTGTTGAAGGACATTGAATCTGGTCTTTGAGGCATGAACAGAATTTGGATCTAAGGAGAGAGTGGCTATATAGGTGTTCACTTTATAAACATTTGTTAAGCTGAACATATATGCTTAACTTCAAAACATTTTGGCAGACACTTTAATCATCATGCTTCTAAAATTTGCACTACATTCTCTGCTCCTCTGACTATTCCAAAATATGGTATCTGAAATCTATATTTTAATTAGGCTAAGAAAATTATTTTGTCAAACCACTTCTAACAATAATTGGAATATACTGATGAAATGGAAAACCAGGATTGGGATTCATCCATCTAAGTCATCTAAAACCCTGAAACTGAGATAATTTTCCCAAAGAAATAGAATCTATAGCTCTCTTTGCTTTTTTTGACTCAATATTTCCTCTTGTAACATATGGATAATATTATTTGTCTCCCTGAGGTGTGTGGCTATTATGGGAGTTACTAGGGCAATTTGTTCAAGTACTTTAATGAGCACAGTGCATTTGAGAGCAGTTCAGAAGAACTTTCTTCCATGGGCAGGCTGACCAAGGGTTTAGAGACTAGTTCATCCATCACAGCATAAAGGGCCTTAGTAGAATCTACTCACTCACAGTCCCCTGGGGGAAACTGACAACTAGATTGGTGAGTGGCTTGGAGGGCCAGGGATGGCTGTGGGAAGGACAAATAATGAGAGGCAGAGTAAGATTCAGACGAGACAAAGTCCAAGTACCAAATGAGAAAATGTTTCACTGGCCGGTGGCCTTTGACGGTAAGAGGTTAGAAATGATGGGTTCTAGGGGTTAAGACAAAATATGGAGATACGTATATTCTAGTTATCTTTCAAATTGACTTATAGTAAGTGACACAGACAAGACAGAACCAGTAAAATAAAGATAAAACAGTAAGAACAAAATAATGAACTGAGGGGAGCAGTTGGATTAGAAAGCAAATCAGCAGAGTTATAACTGAACACAATTGTTAGCTCCAAGAGCCCTGGTAGCCTAGGCAGAAAAGGAAACGAGACCAGTTAACGTTCACATGATAAAGAAAGAGACAGACATTTGACCAGCACCAAGACATAGATATTTTCTTCAATGGATCTTATGGTAAGCAGAATAATGGTGCTCCGAAGATGTTCATGTCCTAATACCCAGACCTGTGAATGTTAACTTACATTGCAAAAGGGACTTTGCAGACATTGTCAGGTTAAGCGTCTTGAGACAGAGAGATTCTCCTAAATTATCCTGGTGGACATAATGTAATCACACGGGTCCTTATATGAGAAAAAAAGAGGTAGGAAGGTCACAGTCAGAGAAGGAGATAGAAGCAGAGGTCTCAGGGATGCCTTTGCTGGAATGGAGCCATGAGCCAAAGACTACAGGTAGCCTCTAAAAGCTGCAGAAGGCAAAGAAACATATTCTCCCCTAGAAACTTCAGAAAGAACCAGCCCTACCGAAACCTGGATTTTAGCCCAATGAGACCATTTGCAGACGTCTGATCTCCAGAACTGTAAGACAAATATATGTTGTTTGAGCCACTAAATTTCTGGTAATTTGTTACAGCAGCAATAGAAAGTGAATGCAGATCTTTTTAAAAATAATGAACCAAGAGAAAAATCATTGAAATGTAACTTTTAGGTCACTTCTGTTGGGAGTAAAAATAATAACGGCCAAGTTATATAACTTTCTGGTGAGGCTACTAGATGTAAGAATAAAGATT
>NW_011888862.1:709111-712140 GCF_000151845.1 Pteropus vampyrus
ATGTAACTTTTAGGTCACTTCTGTTGGGAGTAAAAATAATAACGGCCAAGTTATATAACTTTCTGGTGAGGCTACTAGATGTAAGAATAAAGATTAGAGAAAATTGGGAGTGATGATTCCTAACCCAGGTGCAACAGAATCATCTGAAGTGACAGTGAACATTTCAGATTCCCGAGTCCTTCTCCAGTCCTGCTAAACAGATCCTGTGGCTAGGACCTGTGAATTTGTATTTTTAACGAACACCTATATTAGCTATCATTGCTGCAAACAAATTACCACACATTTAGCAGCTCAGAACAACACACATTTATTTCACAGTTCTTGCGGATGAGAAATCTGAGCATGCCTTAGCTGGTACTTCTTTTTCAGGGTCTTAGAAGGCTGTAGTTGATTTGCCAGCTGAGGCTGGAGTCTCACCTAAAGGTCTGACTGGGGAAGGATCCACTTCCAAGCTCACACAGGTTTCTGGCAAAATTCAGTTGTTATTTAAGGGCTGTTTGACTGAGGTCTTAGGTTCCTCGTTTGCTATTGGTTGGAGGATGCCCTCAGTTTCTTTTCAGATGGGCCTCTCCAACATGGCAGCTTGCCTTATCAAGGCCAGCAAGAGACAGAGTCTGCTAGCAAGACAAGGGTTATCATCTTAGTAATGTAATCATGGAAGTGCCATCCCATTATATTTGCCATATTGTATTGGTTAAAAGCAAGGCACAAGTCCCACCCACATTCAAGGCAGGGGATTACACCATGATGAGAACACCAGGAGGAGGGGGATTTT
The DNA here is from genome assembly GCF_000151845.1 of Pteropus vampyrus. Lineage (NCBI taxonomy): Eukaryota > Metazoa > Chordata > Mammalia > Chiroptera > Pteropodidae > Pteropus > Pteropus vampyrus. Next base: position 709,887 of record NW_011888862.1, read on the forward strand.
GGGGGGTCTTGTTAGTCTTTCTACCACAGCACCCCAGCTGATTCTTGTGTAGAACCACGTTGAGAAGCGCTAAAGAATAAATGATTAGAAAGAATCAACCATTTCAGTTGGGCTTTTGACAGGAAGTAGGTCTAAAGCAATTCAAGACTATGGGCTCTGGTGATGTCTCGGTTGTGCCCCTTCCATAACAAATGCTGTGAGTTAGCATAGTGTCTGGATCTTGGGAACGGTCATTATCGTTACTCCCAGGTCCCTCTCTGCTGCCAGCTCAGTTGCTCCCTGTCCCTGAGCTGACCTTAGCATCTCAGGGTAGTAGCCCAAGCTGGAGGGAGAGGGGTGAAGACAAAAGGGGAGATTGACTGATACGGTAAGAGTGGTCTCTAAAATTCATGAGTTTCGATTATTTTTACTTTCTTGTCAAAAAAATGTAAATTTCTCCCTGTCACAATATAAAGAGAATCCATTTCACGATTTACACAGCTGATTTTAAATACTATCCTATTTCAAGCCCCATCACATTTTCCTCAGATATTGAAATGATATCCTGGCAGAAACACTGACATATGCTTACCCAGCCCTCCTGGGCACAAAACTAAACAACATTTCCCAGCCCCTTGTAGTTAAGTGAAGCCAGAAAATGGTGTTGGCCTGTGGCAGGTAGCCTGACTCCTAAAGTCTCCATGTTTGCAATGTTTTGCAAAGGGCCATAAATATGCATCTCCTGCGTCATCCAACAGAAAAGTCACGAGACTGTCTAAACCCAGAGTGTCCCGTGGATTATAAAATAATATTAAAGATTATTTCTAGAATTCAATATATTGCTGTATCTGAAATGCCTAGATTAAAAAACAAACACATGATATCTCATACGACTAATTCATAACCTGTGAATTTTGTGAATATGTATGGTAATTTTTTTAAGTACGATTCTTAAGGTTTTTGATATAGAGTTGTTTAGAAATATATAACATCTTTAACTTAGCCTGTACATATACAGAGCATTGGAATATCATCTGTATCAGTTATAAAAAATTATTTGGTAAAAATACTGAGGACTTAGGCAGAAAATGTTCTTACTTGATATTCAACTAATGCTTACTTATTTACTGAATGAATAAATGAACAAATGAATAAATGACTGATACGAGAATCACACTATTAAACCTGAACGATAATTAAGGTTATGAAGGATATGTCATGCATTTTACTAAGTAAAACAAATCAGACAACACTATTGCCACACATACGAGACAACTGTCAAGTTACTAAATGTTAACTGATGATCAACTTGGTAGTTTGACTGAAATTGCGAATTAAATTCTGAAATGGGTCCTGGTTGCATATTCCTCAGTTTGAGGAGTGTCTTATGTCAGCTCGGGATGCCATTAAAAATACCACAGACTAGGTGACTTAAATAACAGAAATCTATTTCCTCACAGTTCTGGAGGCCGGAAGTCCAAGATCAGGGTTCTGGCATGGTCAGGTTCTGGGGACAATCCTCATGCTTGTTTACAGATGGCTGCCTTCTCACAGTGTGCTCGCATGCTTGAGAGAGATTGAGTTCTCTGGTCGCCAGCTACAAAGGCACTAATCCCATCACAGGGGTCCCCCCCATCATGACCTCATGTAAATCTAATATCCTCCCAAAGGCCACATATCCAAATATCATCACATTGGGGGGGGGTAGGGCATCAATATATGAATTTGGTGGAGGGAGGTGGGGGGACACAATTCAGTCCAGAGCAGGGAGTATAGTAATGAGGTCTTGATCTGATTTTTAATGATCTAGCTAATATCTTGGTAACATTTCTAGAATTTTGTTACACTGACCTCACATCACAGCCCCTCACGGTCATGGCTGTGTAACAGGGTTTCTTGACTCCATCACTATTGACATTTGGGGTGGATCATTCTTGGCTGTGGGGGGCTGTCTTGGGCCTTTTGGGATATTTGACAGCATCCTTGGTTTCTACCCATTAGATGCCAGTCACCTTTTCCCAGGTCGTGGCAACCAGAAATGTCTCCATTCATTGCCACACGCCACCTGGGGGACTCAGGTGCCCCGCTTAAGAACCACTGGTGTAGAAGAATGAGGAGCATGTTTGCGGCTCTTTCAGTGGGGAGCTGTAACCCCATGACCTGGACTCGATTGCAGCTGTCAACCTTTATCTGGATGGGACTCGGGACATTGACCTTCCTTTCCATCTTAGTCGGCGCCGGGCCTCTTCTTTACAAGGTATCCTGAAATTAACCA
>NW_011888862.1:712190-732905 GCF_000151845.1 Pteropus vampyrus
AAAAAATGTAAATTTCTCCCTGTCACAATATAAAGAGAATCCATTTCACGATTTACACAGCTGATTTTAAATACTATCCTATTTCAAGCCCCATCACATTTTCCTCAGATATTGAAATGATATCCTGGCAGAAACACTGACATATGCTTACCCAGCCCTCCTGGGCACAAAACTAAACAACATTTCCCAGCCCCTTGTAGTTAAGTGAAGCCAGAAAATGGTGTTGGCCTGTGGCAGGTAGCCTGACTCCTAAAGTCTCCATGTTTGCAATGTTTTGCAAAGGGCCATAAATATGCATCTCCTGCGTCATCCAACAGAAAAGTCACGAGACTGTCTAAAACCAGAGTGTCCCGTGGATTATAAAATAATATTAAAGATTATTTCTAGAATTCAATATATTGCTGTATCTGAAATGCCTAGATTAAAAAACAAACACATGATATCTCATACGACTAATTCATAACCTGTGAATTTTGTGAATATGTATGGTAATTTTTTTAAGTACGATTCTTAAGGTTTTTGATATAGAGTTGTTTAGAAATATATAACATCTTTAACTTAGCCTGTACATATACAGAGCATTGGAATATCATCTGTATCAGTTATAAAAAATTATTTGGTAAAAATACTGAGGACTTAGGCAGAAAATGTTCTTACTTGATATTCAACTAATGCTTACTTATTTACTGAATGAATAAATGAACAAATGAATAAATGACTGATACGAGAATCACACTATTAAACCTGAACGATAATTAAGGTTATGAAGGATATGTCATGCATTTTACTAAGTAAAACAAATCAGACAACACTATTGCCACACATACGAGACAACTGTCAAGTTACTAAATGTTAACTGATGATCAACTTGGTAGTTTGACTGAAATTGCGAATTAAATTCTGAAATGGGTCCTGGTTGCATATTCCTCAGTTTGAGGAGTGTCTTATGTCAGCTCGGGATGCCATTAAAAATACCACAGACTAGGTGACTTAAATAACAGAAATCTATTTCCTCACAGTTCTGGAGGCCGGAAGTCCAAGATCAGGGTTCTGGCATGGTCAGGTTCTGGGGACAATCCTCATGCTTGTTTACAGATGGCTGCCTTCTCACAGTGTGCTCGCATGCTTGAGAGAGATTGAGTTCTCTGGTCGCCAGCTACAAAGGCACTAATCCCATCACAGGGGTCCCCCCCATCATGACCTCATGTAAATCTAATATCCTCCCAAAGGCCACATATCCAAATATCATCACATTGGGGGGGGGTAGGGCATCAATATATGAATTTGGTGGAGGGAGGTGGGGGGACACAATTCAGTCCAGAGCAGGGAGTATAGTAATGAGGTCTTGATCTGATTTTTAATGATCTAGCTAATATCTTGGTAACATTTCTAGAATTTTGTTACACTGACCTCACATCACAGCCCCTCACGGTCATGGCTGTGTAACAGGGTTTCTTGACTCCATCACTATTGACATTTGGGGTGGATCATTCTTGGCTGTGGGGGGCTGTCTTGGGCCTTTTGGGATATTTGACAGCATCCTTGGTTTCTACCCATTAGATGCCAGTCACCTTTTCCCAGGTCGTGGCAACCAGAAATGTCTCCATTCATTGCCACACGCCACCTGGGGGACTCAGGTGCCCCGCTTAAGAACCACTGGTGTAGAAGAATGAGGAGCATGTTTGCGGCTCTTTCAGTGGGGAGCTGTAACCCCATGACCTGGACTCGATTGCAGCTGTCAACCTTTATCTGGATGGGACTCGGGACATTGACCTTCCTTTCCATCTTAGTCGGCGCCGGGCCTCTTCTTTACAAGGTATCCTGAAATTAACCAATGACCTAGTCTAATCTCTCCGCCCAGTTTACTTTTTATTTTTAATCGAGATATAACTGACATATAACATTGTATAAGTCTAAGGTGTAAAATGTGTTGATATGATACATTTATATAGTACGATATGATTACCACTACAACATTAGCTAACACCTCTATCATATCACATAATTATCATTTTTTAAAGTCTATATTTAAATTTATTGGGGTGTTATTAGAAAAGTCTACAAAGGCTTCCTGGGGCAGGGTGATAATGAGCTTTGAGAAACACCGAATTAGAAGTAAATCTCTCGGTCACATGCATTGCCTCTCATCGCCATCATTATTCAATGTCAATATATCATGTGGCGATTTTTGATATTTGGAGTTTTCATAAGAACAGCATAATAAATATCTCTAGGACAATACTCCCAGAATAATTAAGATTAAGAAATTTATGATCAGCTCTAAACACATTTAATTATGGCATCTAAGAGGAAATGTATCCTTAAAAACTGACGCCAAGTTAGGAAAATCAATTAATAGTCATCCAAACATAAATTACAAGTACAATTTTAACGTCTGTATTTAGTATTACATATCTGAGGCCATAGGTTGGCACAGGCAACTGAGTTCCAAAATTACCACTTAAAATTCAAAATGAAAATCTGCTGTCTTTTCAGAAAGCATTCCCTTTCTTTATACTGTCACAGGAGATTTACCCATTTATTATAATAGCGTAGTAAGTAAACACTACTTAGTCATTATGAAGAAGAAAACTATGATCAAAGATCGTAATCTAGTTCTAGAAGACTACTCACGCTTTCACTACACACAGTATATAATAAAAAAGGGTACACTTTGAATGGCGGTAGCAATGATTTGGTTGTAGAAATGTTCATGTAGTTTCTGTTATGTCAGAATTCTGTGTAGGTGTTCACAGTTTGGGAGTCATGAGGACGAAAAGCACAATTATTTAATGCTTATATAGCAGAGACGTCTGAACTCATAACATACAGTTACCGCTAGGCATTAACATGGAATTTACAAAAAAAATGAAAACTTAAAAAAGAATGACCTATATGACCTAAGCGTCAGGATGGACTTAATTAAAAAAAAAAAAAGTCATTTGAGGACTACAAATTACAAAGTAAAAGCATCTCACTATATAGAAACCTGGTGAATAGAGTTTGCCTGTGTATGAAAACTTTATCAAAGTTATTCATTTAACAATTTTATCTCATTCACAATGGTATCGTAATAATGCTCTTCTTCCTAAGGTTACTATATACCTTTATTTCAAATTATACTACACGTTATTCCCTCCAGGTGAACTTTTAAAAACCTATTCTTGGCTCATAAAAATGACACCTTTGACAAGGGGCAATTTCCACTCAGTCTCTCGTGACATTATTCCAAACTAATTTCTCCCACCAATCAAAAAAACTTACAAAGTGTTTACTTTGAACATGAACTCTTTCCACCGAAAAGCATGCTCACATTTTGTTTTCTCCTGACTACTTATATAGATGACTGGCAGCAAGAAAAGAAAGATGAAAATTAAAAGGCAGCCAGTAAAAGAAATGGATCAGTTGTATAGAAGAGATAGTTGGCTCGTGGCCATTAAAAAAAAAAAAAAAGTCAACTAGGGTTATGTTAATCCAGACCTGGAGTCATTGGTGAATATACTAAGAGAATGAAGCTGGTCCTATATGGCGAAGTGTGAATAAAGCATTATTACAGCACCCCATTCTTTATATCGAATACTCTAAGCCGATAGGAGTTATATTTGCAGTCCCGATTCGAACATGCTGATCACTTAACATTTTCAACAATTTACCGGGTTTACAGTCATTTCTTTTATTCACACTATTTTGTGAGTCTTTTCCTATCGATCTAAGTGTATGACCAGCGTTATATTTGTTAAATGACAAGACATTTCTAAGGTACAGTTGAAAATGGTATGAAAAGAATACCCATTTGTTTTGACTGGAGAGATAGAAACCAAATGCAGAAGTTTCTCAATGAGAAAAGGCTCAACTTTTTCCTTCCCACCACCTCTGCCACATACGATTTCCCGAAGACCTCACTTTTAAGCTTGTTCTCCATGGCTTCACTAAGGAATGAAAACCAGAGAGCAAAGAATTGAGCTCAAGGACAGCTGGAGTTAAAAATGCAAGAAAATATTATCATGTGAGCAATGGTCCATGTTAATGAACCCAATTATTGTGCATGACATTCTCCTCGATGAGGAGGGCTTTGGCACAGCAAATTATCACACAGATCACTGCCTTTGAGACCTGGGATACTCTTACAGTTTAATTTGCAAATGGAACGTTGATAACAAATTATTTTTAACCAAATCATACCTTGAAAACTGTTTATATAGAAAACACAGGGAAAAAGTGAACTGTTCACTGTGGAAGGCTTTAAATTACATTATGACGGTAGACAATACAGGAGGTAGGAGATATTTGAAAAGACTAATGCAACAACAGATTCAGATCTATAACTCCTGTAGCTACTTAAAACACGGTTTTAGAAATGAAACTCAACATTTCCGGTAACCACAGTAAAAATAAAATTTGCCATGAAAGCCCTTACATGATGCGTGATGTAGGGAGGTAGCAAGATGCAAGAGAACCAGGACACGCGAGACATGACATTTTATCTACAGCTCCTGCTTGCTTTACCGAGGGTGGAGTTTCAAAATTCAGTCACGTTCTTCGGCTTCAGACTCAGATTCTTCTTTGGCATTTTTGAGCCGCTATGTGTTGATTTGATACATTTATATAGTACGATATGATTACCACTACAACATTAGCTAACACCTCTATCATATCACATAATTATCATTTTTTAAAGTCTATATTTAAATTTATTGGGGTGTTATTAGAAAAGTCTACAAAGGCTTCCTGGGGCAGGGTGATAATGAGCTTTGAGAAACACCGAATTAGAAGTAAATCTCACGGTCACATGCATTGCCTCTCATCGCCATCATTATTCAATGTCAATATATCATGTGGCGATTTTTGATATTTGGAGTTTTCATAAGAACAGCATAATAAATATCTCTAGGACAATACTCCCAGAATAATTAAGATTAAGAAATTTATGATCAGCTCTAAACACATTTAATTATGGCATCTAAGAGGAAATGTATCCTTAAAAACTGACGCCAAGTTAGGAAAATCAATTAATAGTCATCCAAACATAAATTACAAGTACAATTTTAACGTCTGTATTTAGTATTACATATCTGAGGCCATAGGTTGGCACAGGCAACTGAGTTCCAAAATTACCACTTAAAATTCAAAATGAAAATCTGCTGTCTTTTCAGAAAGCATTCCCTTTCTTTATACTGTCACAGGAGATTTACCCATTTATTATAATAGCGTAGTAAGTAAACACTACTTAGTCATTATGAAGAAGAAAACTATGATCAAAGATCGTAATCTAGTTCTAGAAGACTACTCACGCTTTCACTACACACAGTATATAATAAAAAAGGGTACACTTTGAATGGCGGTAGCAATGATTTGGTTGTAGAAATGTTCATGTAGTTTCTGTTATGTCAGAATTCTGTGTAGGTGTTCACAGTTTGGGAGTCATGAGGACGAAAAGCACAATTATTTAATGCTTATATAGCAGAGACGTCTGAACTCATAACATACAGTTACCGCTAGGCATTAACATGGAATTTACAAAAAAAATGAAAACTTAAAAAAGAATGACCTATATGACCTAAGCGTCAGGATGGACTTAATTAAAAAAAAAAAAAGTCATTTGAGGACTACAAATTACAAAGTAAAAGCATCTCACTATATAGAAACCTGGTGAATAGAGTTTGCCTGTGTATGAAAACTTTATCAAAGTTATTCATTTAACAATTTTATCTCATTCACAATGGTATCGTAATAATGCTCTTCTTCCTAAGGTTACTATATACCTTTATTTCAAATTATACTACACGTTATTCCCTCCAGGTGAACTTTTAAAAACCTATTCTTGGCTCATAAAAATGACACCTTTGACAAGGGGCAATTTCCACTCAGTCTCTCGTGACATTATTCCAAACTAATTTCTCCCACCAATCAAAAAAACTTACAAAGTGTTTACTTTGAACATGAACTCTTTCCACCGAAAAGCATGCTCACATTTTGTTTTCTCCTGACTACTTATATAGATGACTGGCAGCAAGAAAAGAAAGATGAAAATTAAAAGGCAGCCAGTAAAAGAAATGGATCAGTTGTATAGAAGAGATAGTTGGCTCGTGGCCATTAAAAAAAAAAAAAAAGTCAACTAGGGTTATGTTAATCCAGACCTGGAGTCATTGGTGAATATACTAAGAGAATGAAGCTGGTCCTATATGGCGAAGTGTGAATAAAGCATTATTACAGCACCCCATTCTTTATATCGAATACTCTAAGCCGATAGGAGTTATATTTGCAGTCCCGATTCGAACATGCTGATCACTTAACATTTTCAACAATTTACCGGGTTTACAGTCATTTCTTTTATTCACACTATTTTGTGAGTCTTTTCCTATCGATCTAAGTGTATGACCAGCGTTATATTTGTTAAATGACAAGACATTTCTAAGGTACAGTTGAAAATGGTATGAAAAGAATACCCATTTGTTTTGACTGGAGAGATAGAAACCAAATGCAGAAGTTTCTCAATGAGAAAAGGCTCAACTTTTTCCTTCCCACCACCTCTGCCACATACGATTTCCCGAAGACCTCACTTTTAAGCTTGTTCTCCATGGCTTCACTAAGGAATGAAAACCAGAGAGCAAAGAATTGAGCTCAAGGACAGCTGGAGTTAAAAATGCAAGAAAATATTATCATGTGAGCAATGGTCCATGTTAATGAACCCAATTATTGTGCATGACATTCTCCTCGATGAGGAGGGCTTTGGCACAGCAAATTATCACACAGATCACTGCCTTTGAGACCTGGGATACTCTTACAGTTTAATTTGCAAATGGAACGTTGATAACAAATTATTTTTAACCAAATCATACCTTGAAAACTGTTTATATAGAAAACACAGGGAAAAAGTGAACTGTTCACTGTGGAAGGCTTTAAATTACATTATGACGGTAGACAATACAGGAGGTAGGAGATATTTGAAAAGACTAATGCAACAACAGATTCAGATCTATAACTCCTGTAGCTACTTAAAACACGGTTTTAGAAATGAAACTCAACATTTCCGGTAACCATAGTAAAAATAAAATTTGCCATGAAAGCCCTTACATGATGCGTGATGTAGGGAGGTAGCAAGATGCAAGAGAACCAGAACACGCGAGACATGACATTTTAGCTACAGCTCCTGCTTGCTTTACCGAGGGTGGAGTTTCAAAATTCAGTCACGTTCTTCAGCTTCAGACTCAGATTCTTCTTTGGCATTTTTGAGCCGCTCTACAAACTTTTTCATTTGCCCAAGGAAGACGCTTTTCCCCTTTGCAACATGTGTGTCTTTATACCACTTCAGAATGGGCTCTTCACTCAGGACTTCGGCTTTATAAAAAGCACCACTATCTTCTGGAAGGCTCTCATGAAATGAATGTTGTCATAGCAATGGTCCTGAATCTCTGGGAAGGGAGTCAGCTCAGATTGACCTTAAGTATAGTAAAGGCGTCAAGTAGAAGGCTGCATTGCTTCAAGCGCTTGCTGGCTGGCTGTGCTACAAGCTCCTCGCTTTCATCTCATGTCACGGTGCTATTCCCATGCTGTTCCGATGACAATGAGTTCTGCGATGTTGTCGCTTTTTTTCATCTCCTCCTTGACATACAAAATTATATCCTTAAATGGATCGCCCTGGGACATCTGTTCTTGAAGTTCTTTCTGGAGTTCCTTACGAGCTCCTATGGTTTGCTGATTCCAAACGTATTCTGAAAGCTCTTTCAAGCCTGCCCGCGTGAAGTACTTTGTGAAGTGTTCAACGCTTTGTTTTTTGGCAGGAAAAAAGTTCCATCAGTCTGTTATCCATGCCGAATTTCCAAAGACCTGCAGCTACTGCACTGATATCCTTTTCATTCCCCCATGATTTAAAGAGTTTCATAGCAAAAGCTGCTGAAACCCGTTCCTTAACCAAATTCTCATTCTAAATGCTATGGAGAACGGATGCATCAAGCGTTCCATTAGCCAGAAGAACACCAGTACACATAGCCAGCTTGTTTCTCTCCGACTCGGAAAAACCTTTTAGAACAGCTGTAGCTTTTGTACTTGATCTTCAAAACCTTTCTCCAGGTATTTGTAGCGCCTGATTAACTTTTTAAAGACCTGAGCAAATGCTTGCATGCCTTCTAGGTCTTGTGCTGTTAACACACAGACATCTGTACGCATCATGTCATCTGCCAGCATACCACCTGCGGCCAGCATTCTGCTGGCCACCAGGATGTCAAAGGGCGTTTCTGCATATTGTGGTAATCAAGTTTTGCTTCAGAAGCATCAAGAAACTGCTACTGCTTCAACATCAGTACCAGTTTTAGATAAGCTTTGAATAATACAGTCTTGAAACTGTGTAGGCTCAAACTTCTTTTTCATCCCTTTTTCTGGTTTTAAAACATTGGTCTCATAGCATTGGCTTTTGCTGCTTTTGATTATTCATAAAAGACATCTGAATTTAAAGTGAAGAGAAAAGAGCCAGAAATACTCGATGTGGTGACAACTGTGGCGGTCTCTCCTCTGTGACTGGAACTCTATCATTTCCTTGTGGTGAGGACAATTAAGATTGAGCCTCTCAGTAACCTTGTAGTTTATAATACAGTATTAATGACTATAATGATTGTGCTGTGTGTTACATCTCCGGGACTTACTTATCTACCGGTTGCAAGTTTGTGCCCTTAAACTACATCTCCCCAATTCCCCCACTCCACAGCCCCTGGTAACCAGCATTCTACTCTCTGTTTTCATAAGCCAAGCTTTTTTGGATTCCACATATAAGCAATACCATCATATACTATCATTCGCCATCTGGCTTATCTCACTAAGCATAATGCCCTCAAGGTACATCTATGCTATTGAAAACGGGAGTATTTTCTTTCTCGTGGCTGAATAATATTCCATCGTATGTGTGTGTGTATATATACATATACATAAATTAGATCTTCTTTATCCATTCATCTGTCGTCAGACACAGGTTGTCTCCATATCTGGGCTACTATGAATAATGCTCCAGTGAACGTGGGAATGCAGATATCTCTTTGAAATCCTGTTTTCGTTTCCTTTGGATATATACTCAGAAGTGGGACTGCCGGGTTGTATGGCAGCTCTATTTTTAATTTTTTGAGGAATCTTCATACTGTTTCCTCCCATCCCCCACCCCCCAAATCGGTGGCTGAACCAATTTATATTCCCACCCGTCCATCCAGTTTAAATTCTGGCCATATAGATAGGTTTTTTTTTTTTTCCCCCTCATCAGAATAACTAAAGTTTAAAGTTTGATTCTCACCTAACTCTCTTGGGATCTGGCAGAGTTACTTCAAAAAGAATGTGCTCCTATATAGGCTACTTTTAAAACTGGAACAGATATTAAACATGATGCATTTCACTGTCTTGCTATCGATAGCCATTTACAAAAAATCTCATGAACGTTAAGTGCTCATCTGTATCTTCTTTCCCAATAGAATCTCCCAAATAAACAATCTCTCTTGCCTACATTCAAATGAGACTTTAATCATGTTTCACTACGTTTTCCATATGAGTGGTAGCAATGTTTGCGTTCTGCTTTCGGTGCTCTAGGAATCAGTTGTTTTTCTTTGGGGAAACTAAGGCTTCCAAAAACACCTATTGCTTAAGAGAAACAGCTACAAATGCTAAAGGCTAGTATTTCAGCCCAGAAATAAACTGAGGAACCTCTCGTCCCCTCAGAAAGAAGTGGCGTTAAGTCCTGAATTTGCTACCAAAACATATATATTTCCGCCGATGCTCCCTGTGAGTAAAATGAAGTCCGAAATTCCACAAAAACATCATGCAGTAAGTGGGCAGGGATGGTTTAAACAAAGAAATACAAACAATTGTGCTTCTACACAAAAAGAAAAGCTCTCCGAGTGACTCTCGAGTGTTTGCTCACTGTGACTCAAGTTTGTTTCTGTGTCTAGATTTGCAAATACTATTGTCGACAAAGTCTTCTCAAAACCAGAACATAACATTCTATGCTTATTATCTCTCGGTAATTCTCTAATAAGTTTATTTGGAACGACGATATGTTATTTCAAGCTGCCAGGTCCTCGGCACAGCATGAGAAATCTGGGTTGTCTTCCATCTGCTTCTTAAATCTTTTCTCTTAATGATGATCCAGTAATCCAATTTTAGCTTACACAACAGTCAGTGCTATCAGCCAGTACAGAATTCAGTTTGCTCACTTGCTTCCCAAGTTCCCAGGCTGAAGAAAGTCTTGTTATTATCAAACTCTACGATGTGACTTGAAGACTTGTAAAGAACTAAAAGGACAAGAAAGAAACGAGGCCCTATTTCTTCAATATGTCATCTCTTAATTTTTATTAGTAAAAGGGAGGCAGGACATGACTTTATTTTCATTACGAAGTAGAACTTTAAAAAAATCTTTTGTGGCGGCTCTATTTTTAGCTGTAGACATCTCCGGCCCTTTATTTTGTTTGCTCCTTATGCCCCATGGGAGGACATTAGAGTCCTCTTTAATAGCGATTTTGTTGAAATATTACATTTTGCTTATTAGTACTTAAAAAAATCTTCTGTAAACAAGGAATCTTCTCAGGTGCTCCGTGGATGAGTTTTAAGGGTACAGGAATAGCATGTGATATTATAGAGAAGGTGCATTGATCAACCGTTAATACAAAAGCTTCCTCCTTGCCACCCTAACTTGCCCAGGTTAAGCCTCACAGCTAAAACCACATTAGCGTGCCAAGTTTCAGAGTCTGACACTTATCCTTCTCTGCACAGAATTCTTAGCTTATATTGTTGGTTCAGATAATCTCCCTCAAGGTATTGTAACCAGAAGAAATATTTGGCTTTAAATCAAGTGTCCCAGGTCTCGGCTCCAAATCAGCGATATGCTGAGAACACATCCGTGGGGCAGCTCTTCGTTACATCTGCCTACCAGCTGCCCGAGATGTACATACCTAGAGCAAATTTTATATCAGAGGCAGATAATTTCAAACTCTTAGAAGAGAAAAGGCAACACAGAGAAAAAACTACTGAAATAGAGCAGGAAATTCCCCTTCTTACCCTGCCCTAGACTACCCCCACCTCCATCCCAAGTTTTTAAAAGTCATCCTACAATGCAGAACTCCAAACTCAGACTTCTCATGTTTTTGCTGTGGCTTCTGACCTTTCAGCTGACCCACTGATAACCCAGAATAAGAGAGATTAACTAACCATATGCTGAAAGGTTCGAACATCCCTCAGGGGGTATTGAGCTACACGGAGAACTCTACGTCCTGGCAGGAGAAATGCAGTCTAACCCAATTTTCTTACCATTACATGCATTTCACGGGCCTGGGAAAGATGGATCTTCTTACTTGTTTTACCAAAGTCCATCAAAACAAGACTAGGTGTCACCCAAACAACTAATCAGGGCCTGGATTTTATTGTGGCTTGATGGGAAAGCAGAAAGATCATTGACATTTTCTTGGCTCTAAAGCTACATTAGGGGACTTCACCAGTCAGACATTCCTCAAGGGATACCGAATGTCACTATACTCGATGTGCAAAAGGGTATTAACTCAAGAACCCAGATATCTTCATTCTTGTTTTGGAATGTTAATGGACGTATATGATGACAGTCATCCACATAGACATTGTGCCGCGCTTGTTCTTAGTGGCTTCTTAGAGTTTAGTCCAAAATATTGCGCTAACTCTCAAAGATCTCCTTCTGATGCCAGAAAAGTTATATGTAAGAATTCTCCGCATTATCATCAGCAGAAAACTCCTGCTCAATCTAAAGGCATTGCCTTGTGGGTAATCTTCCTTCCAAACCAGAATATCTCTGTCTTCCAACAAAGCCAAGAGCCAACACCAGGACAGCGAAAGAACCATAGTCCCTTTCTCAGAGCCTCTTGGTCAAGGTGCCAAATTTTCCAGTCATCTCTCCTAACCAGAGGTGGCATTACCGGTTTCAATCACTTCTTGACTTTGCATTCCCACCACCCCTATTTTAGTTCAGGCCGCCATCTTGTTTCTCTTGCATTATCACAACAGCCTGTTTGTTTTGTTTTGTTTTAGTAAAAGTTATTGAGTTATAATTTACATGTCACAAGATTCACCCTGTTTATGTGTACATTTCAATAGTTTTTAGTAAGTTTACTGAGTCTTACAACTACTATAATCCAGTTTTAGAACATTTCCATCACCCCAGAGAACCCTCTTTGCTATTTACAGTTAATCTTTGCTTCCACCCGCTAATCTTTTTCTCAATAGATTTGCCTTTTCTAGATATTTCATATAAATGAAACCATAAAATATGCGACTTTTTGTAATTAGCTTCTTTCACTTAGCTGTCCTCAAGGCTCATCCATGTTGTAGCATAAATTACTACTTCATTTTTCTATGGCTGAATAATATTTAATTGTATGGACAGACTACATATTGTTTGTCAGTTTATCCACTGATGGATATTAGAGCTGTTTTCACTATTGGGTTACTTTGAATAAAGTTGCTATGAACATTCACATACAAGACTTTAAGTGGATGTAAGTTTCATTTCTAGGATTGAAAGTGATGGGCTATAAAGTAGGTTTTTGTGCAGTAGTCTCTAAACTATCTTATTTAGCTCACGTCTTGACTCACTTCAAGACCTTCTCTCTACTACAGCTAGAATGATCTTTTAAAAGTAAAAATCCGGGCATTGTTTTGCTTGGGTAAAACACTCCAGAAGTTTCCCATTGTTCTTAGATTGAAACCAAAACTGCTCCGTTGTGTATGCAGTCCTGCCTGATCTCTTCTCGCATCTACAGCCTCTAATCCTCTTTCTCTAATTCACGCGGCTCCTTTCCCTTCTCTGTATGAGCCGGATTAAATTTTAGTTTTCTGAACAGACTGTGATCTCTCAAGGCCTTAGCTTGGGCTTTCCCCACTATCCAGATCTTTCCTTACCTCTAGGGTCATGGTTAAGAAGGCAGCTCTGGAGTTAGATACCTGAATTCACCAATTCAAGCTGTGTGCTGATGGGCAAGTCACATCTATGTTAGAACTAGACTCGTAGTGTCCTTGGAAGGGTTAAATGTGCTACAATGGGTGAAGCCCCTAGAACAGCTCTCATGGAGAGTTAGGGATGACCAATGAATGCTTCATGTTTTGGTTTAGACTTGACTCCCTTTCAGAAGCCTTCGCTAACCCCTTATGCATGGGCTTGCTCCTTTAACTGTTTCTATAATACTCTGTTCTTGTTGTACCATATTACCATTGCCATCATATTGTCATTTACTTGTGTGTCTTCCCCTGGCTGTCTCTGAATTTTGTAAGGTAAACTAAACCACTTTCATCACACGAATCTCTCGCAGCACGGTTCATGTAAGTAACCATTAAAATATTTGCTGAAATGAAAAACTTCACTAGCCGGTGTCTATGTTCCATCCATTCTCACCTTTCTTTGTCCAGTTTGTTCTCGAGGGAGACCTCCATGGACTGTCTCATCCACACCACTAACCAGCTGCAATTTGATTGGGTTTGGCCAAGATCTGGCAATAGACAGATGGGTGGGCGGAAGAAGAGGTCATGGTAATTACCCTGCCCACTTCCTCCCTGCTGTGGTTCTGCCAGTGGTTGCGTTCTGCTGCAGGCGCAGCTCCTGTCAGGTCACCCCACTTCCACAGCTCTAGCTTACTCTGGTGCCACAAAGAACGTTCTCTTCCCCTGTCCCTTCTTGGTGCTCTGCTATCCCTCCATCAGTCCTTCAACCCTGTCCAACCCTCGGTAAAAAGTTCACTAATCACTCTTTATGTAAATCCATTTGAGTGTGTCATCTGCTTCCTGTTGGTATAATGACTGAGCTTTGCCATTATTGCACACTTCACATTTCTGCTTGAGACTTGCATGGTAGAGGGGTCGGGATCGGGGACGCTTTGCTGTGTTTTTGTTGGGGAGGTAGTGGTGGGAAAAATATGATTTCACTATTAAAATAGTTTGCGATGTTTACAGTTCTTATTTTTATATGTATACATTTCACTTGCCATATGCCGGATGTGTTATTGCCAATGGTTTCCATATGGGTTATTCTTAAAGCATTTTACTGGTGGATCTTGCTTTCCAGTGTACTCCGTAGTGAAGACTGGGTAGCAGCACTTGACTTGATTAATGGAAAATCATAGTCCACCAAGAGTGCGAACACTCTTCAAGTATTATGATTCTTTCCAGTTCCAGCTAATGGTACATTTCCTAGGCTATTATTCATACTTCTATTTGAGAAACAATGCTGGATATAGGATACCATCAGTTCCATTACAGGAATAGGCAGTAGCCAAGTATCAGACTCTGAAACCAGGGAAGATCTGTAGGTCCAAAGATCACCACCTGGACACCCGTGTCTTTTGTGTTACCGACAACATTTGCTGAGCAAACGCTCCTTACAGAGTATGGTATAATTTCTCAGTTTCCAAGAAATCGGAGGCTTGGACTGAATACTCAAATGGTTTATAACTATCATTTTGTGTCAAATAGGTGTCTTTTTGCATATGAACTTAGAATTAGAAACAATCACCCACAAAGACTTGGCATTATTACCCAATGTGTATGATTTAAAATGACTCTCTAATGTGGTCAAAGCTCAGATTTCAAGAGCTCTAACTAAACTATATTGTCGAAAGCATCAAAATTTGTCATGCACTAAATGTGCGAGGCCACACAGAAGAACCGATGAATTCTTAAAAGTGCGTATTCTAGAAAGATAGCTGTGTTGGTTTCCCATGGCTGCTATGACAAATTACCACAAATTTTGTGGCTTAAAACAAAGCCAGCTTATTATTTTACAGTTCTGGAGATCAGAAGTCCCGAGTGGGTTTCACTTGACTAAATACAAGGTGTCAGCAGGGCTGTGTTCTTTCTGGAGGTTCTGGGGAGAATTTGTTTGGTTGTCCCTTCCAGCTTCTGGAGGCCGCCTGCATTCCTTGGCTCACGGCCCCTTTTCCCGTTTTGAAGCTAGCGATGGCGGGCTGAGTCTCACATCATATCACTCTAACACTGCTTCCATCCTCACGCCTCCTTCTTTGCCTCTCCTGCCTCCCTGTTTCACGTACAGGACCCTTCAATTACATTGAACCAATCTGGAATAATCCGGGATCATCTTTCCATCTGAAGATGCTTAACTAAATCACATCTGCAAAGTCTCTTTTGCCATGTAAGATCACATACTCATAGATTCCAGAGATTAGGATGCAGACATCTTCGTGGGCCATGAGTCTGTCTACTACAACACCTGTTACATAATTATTTAATTATGAATTGTTAGAAATGTTTGCCTTTGCTGTTATAAATAATGAAAAATGGTGAAAATAAAGACTATGTTATAAATATTTTTAGTTTTCTCTAGAGCCATAAAAAAACCCTAGACACATTCTGTTGCCTTGATGTTTTTAAATGTCAAATGAGGATAAAAAACAACCAGTTCAAAGGGTTTTAATTTCTGAATTTGACATTACTAATACGGGTGAAATTACTGATATAGAGAGAGTGCTCAAAAAATAGTCCCCTATCCATTACATACCATTTTATACATGTAAATATTTCAGTAGAAATTATTAAAAACGTTTACATTTCAGATGTGATTTTGTGATTTGGAAAGCTCCATGAAATAATTTCATAGTTTATATCTTTTCATCTTCAAAATTAATACAGAGGAAATACATTTTTGAGACTACATGTAATTTTTACTTAAGCAGTTCTGGGTTTGGCTTTCTACAAGATAGGAACTTGAAAAATTTTTTGGTTTCTGTGGTGGAAGCTAGGAATCCTTCCCCAAGTTCACAAGCCAACCATCATATGTGATTATGCATTTTAATAACTGCGAAGGAAATTGGAAGATTTGAAGAAGGCGCCGTAAAGGTATCATTCATGGCTGTGTCGCTGAATTGACGACAGTGAAGTAAGTAGCTACCAATAAAACTCCTGTTAATCAAAAGGGTAATTTATTTCCAGGTCAAGGGGCAAGGGTGGTACAGAAAGACAGGGCACCTATTTTGGGGGTGTTTACATCCTAATGGAGGATGAGAGGGAAATAATACACCAATCAATAAGCGAGCCAACATATACACAAGCAGCATAATTCCTAGAAGGGTAAATCCTATGCTGATGGTAATATGCTGGGCTGTGTTTGTGCCAAAGGGGAAGCTACTCTAAGGGAAGAGGTCCCTGGAGAGGAGACATTTGATGATAAGCAGTTCATGTTGTACGTTCTTAAAAGCCCCGATCCCTATGGCCCCTGTCCTCATCTCCTCGGTAGTGTATACACTGCCGAGGGGGAGCAAGTTAATCAATGGGAGAACAGGGAGA
The DNA here is from genome assembly GCF_000151845.1 of Pteropus vampyrus. Taxonomy (NCBI): domain Eukaryota; kingdom Metazoa; phylum Chordata; class Mammalia; order Chiroptera; family Pteropodidae; genus Pteropus; species Pteropus vampyrus. The sequence continues at coordinate 728,475 of NW_011888862.1, forward strand.
AAATATTAGAACTTCTATTTGTATTTCATTTTACCTAGAAAATAAAAAAATTACAATTTGGTAATATTTACATTTTTACATTGGCACCATATACTCGGTCCATATGACAGATAGTCACCTTTACTCTGGAATATTGCAATGTATTGCATTTTATAAAAATCCTGTTAAGTAAATTTAGAGATTATACTATCTGATTTTAACTAGAATAAACCTCACGTAGTGGATCAATGGCTTTAAAAGTTGTCTGTAAGGATACCATGAGTTGAGGTAATACTATTATTGTAATCTCAGGTCAATAATATGAATAAGTCGGAAGCGACACTTTTCCTCATCCAGGTGGCCCATCATTGGCCATATTATGACTCTGTTCATAGCCAAAGATAACTCAGCCACAAATATGTAACATTATCAAGAAATTCATGTGAAACATGTACTGACCACAACTCCCAGTACAGATAGGGTGAAGCCACCACACTGAGCAACACATTTAAACATACTATTTAGTTACTTCATCTTTATTCCATTATGTATGTTTTTTAATACGCAAAATGTATTGGCTCCTGATCCATGTCTATGATTTATAAATTGATGTGCATATATTTAGAATCCTTGTGCATTTATTATTACTCCCAGGCTTGCATAATCAAACAGGCTTCGTGATCACAGCTCTAAACTATTTAATAGTTTATGACCCTTGTTAGGGACTGTCAGCAACCATATACGGGACAACCCAGCTCTGAACTCTGAAATGAATTTTCAGGATGGTGTGAAGTTTTGAGCATAATTAAGGTGCCAAGAATCACATAATCCAGCAGAATCTGGGTGGAGTAGCAATCCCCTCGTGGTTTGGAAGGAACATTCCAGTTCCAGCTAGAAGCTGCAGGGAATCTGAGACGGTCCGTGAGGCAGCGCTCTAATTCCTGTGCCTTCGCTTCATACAGGACAGTGGCCAAGATTCCTCTGCAAATCCATTCCTCAAAAATAGAGTTCCATGAGTCTAGAGGGTCTGAGCAGTGACAAGTTTTATGTGAGTGAGAGTGTGTGTGTGTGCGTGTCTATGTGTGTCTGTGCGTGCGCGTGCACGTGCATACATGTACACCAAAGTGACACCAACCAAGGTTTCCTTTGGCCCCTTGTGATCTCATCAAACACCTTTGAGTTGCTTTGATGCTTGCCTTAATTTAACATTGGAAAAAGTATTTCGTGAAAGAGATTGTTACTTTCTTTGGCCAATGGCCAAGAAAATACAAAATGTAACTATGGGTACATTTAGAATGAAAAGAGTTAAATGTGTTTTTAAGTGTGTGAATTTTACTCTCATGGCATTGAAGAACTAATTTGCAATTTTGTTTGTCCTTAAGTATAGGCATTAGACACATCAAGTTTTCAGATGTTCTAACATAATCAATTGCCTGTGGTAAAAAGCGACTGGTAATCTTTTTACGTATTTCCTGGTGAGTAGATCAGGGATGCTTTGACGTGCACAGCAGAATGCACTCCCAGGAGAAAAGGGACAGTAGAAAGACAGTAGAAATTCAAAGGTGCCTCAGGCCTTCCATGTCCTATATTCCACATCCATCAAGGTAATAACTGTCTTGTCAAAGGATTTTTCTCTCAATTCCTTTTACTGCTCCCTTTGTCCCCTTTTCAGCTGGGACATACACTCACTTCTTGGAACACAGACTAACTCATCCTAGAAATATGAATGGAGTAGCGTTACCTAAGACTCAGCCGGTGATCAGTATTTTAAGAGATTTCGTGCATTTCACTCCTATTTTTCATCCATATCTATACCATCCCAGGTTTTAAAGTATAATACCACATAAAGAACACAAATAAAAGCATCTTGCATAGGTAAACATATGTGTGAGTGTGTTTGGGTTACGGTCCTCAGGATCTCTGAGGAGATAGATAACTTCATGGAAGTTTCCCCAGGAAGTCACTCCTCCAGGCATCTGAGCTTTGGTGGTGGTGGTGGTGGTGGTGGTGGTGGTGGGGTGTGTGTGTGTGTGCACGCGCGTACACACATTAACAGAGGATGAGGGAAAAGTCTTTCATAGCAAACTCTTTTCCTTACTATGAGGAAGAAGATAGGGTCAAAGCCCCTTGAATTACTAAAGAAATCCTACTTGAGAGCCCATACGAGGCACACAAAACTTATGAAAGTGGCTTGGATGATCCATGAAAACACTACATTAGGACCTGATTATTTGTTCCTTGGAAAAATCTCTTCTATCCCTTTCTTATTTTAACCAAATCTACCCTGAAGGCAGATTCGAGATTTAAGGTTCAGGGAATCTGTGAGTTCCCAATCTATTTTAATAAAAACATTTCCAGTTCTAAGCAATTCAGGGGTCAGTGACGAACTATCTGGGTAGGTGGCGGTTCAGAGTGGGACCTCACGGATTTGACCAGCTTTGAGAAGGAAAGGAGTCAGGATAGAGCCTCTCAATCACTTTGGCCTCCACGTTCCTCTCCCCCAGAGACCTACTTAGTCACTCTAATCTTTGAATACTGAGGTCCTAGTGGATTTCCTGTGCAGAGGACAACTTGCCAGGGGGCTCCGATGTCCTAAACCAAAAACACAGAAATCCAAGCCCCCCCACTTCCCCGTCATCACAGTAAACATGTGCCACAATAGGATGGTTTAATTTATTTTCCATGTGGAAGATTTTATTAAGTTTAAAGTAGACTGGGGTACACAGTTCTTTCCTACAGCTGCAGTTTCTGACTAGGGTAACCCAAAACACATGACCACATGATAAAACAATGTAATGCAGCGCTTCGGGAATCCCGACTGGACAGAAGGTTGGAAAGCGATCCTTTGTGTAAATAAGAGCTGGCCTCACATAATGGTAGATGCTCGAAGATTTAAAAATCCAAAGAAGCATGTACTTTCCCTAGGATGTGATCAGGATTCCAAAGGCTTTTACACAAATATTGTCACGTCCGTCATCCTCCAGCGCCACGTATGTGAATGTAAATCTGGCAATCTCTGGAGGGACTTTTGATTTTTATGAAGGTAAATTTGAAAAAGATTCCAGCATTTCTCTTCTCGAGCTTGTTGTCAGGTCACCAACCGACTTACTCCTTCTGATACTAGCCCGAGTGGAAGAAACTTCTTAGATGACATTTGCAGGGTCTTCATTTCCCTGTCGCAGCCCATTGCCTCTGCTCCTGGCCAGTCCAAACACACGTCTCCAGGTCCTCCAGGGGAGGGAACGTAGCACTGCCCCCTCCACGACCACCAGAGACCCGATCCAGCACTTGGGAAACCTAGAGTGTTCTTTCTTGCTCACAAGTACTATCCTCTCATAACGCATGAAATAGTAACAGATAAAAACAGCATTTTGGAAAATGTTTTGGATGACAGATGCAGGAATTGGACTAAGTATGAAATCGTGCAATTTACTGGAAAGAGAGTATGCTTTTCAGTTAGAAGGCTGGATTCACAGTCCTCGCTCAGCCATTCACCAGCTGGGGGAACCTGGGGAAGTCTCTCTAAGCTTCATGATCCTTCTAATCTTAAAAAAGACCATGAATATCTCCCGTACCTATTCACAGTGTGTTTGTAAGAACTGGATTATTTGTAAAGTGTGCATAGAACCTCAAGGTTGGCCAGAGGTGAGAGTTTAGTGCCTCTTCTCAGGTCCTTTTTGAGCAGCACCCTGGGCATGCACACAACTTTACACCTGTATGTAGCTCTCCAGATTCCCAGTAATATGTTGGAATCTTTCCAATCTCCCTAAGGACATCTCATTCTCTATCTTTTCCTTTAAAGCTTTTTTTTTTTTTTAGTTAGCCTGTTATATGCCCCAACTGTTACCTACTGCCTGAAGTAGCTGAGATGTTCACCAAATGCCTCTAACACCCCCAGTGTGAAGACTGTTAGCACTACATGAGCTCTGAGTCAGGGCAAATATAGACAGCCACACGAGTGGGGTCTTCTAGGCAAAGAACAGACAGGTCAAATAGTTCCATGGGAATGAGGCTCTGAAGGAGATGTAAGTCTCTTCTTCCCCCTACTGTAGCCGCCACCTACTGTAGCTACCAGGATGCTGTTTTTTCCCATGCTTGCGGGCTGTTCGAGGCTAAAGAGGCAGGAATACGAACAGTGCAAATCGAAATGCCACAAAGCTCACTGTTCTTACGAACGTGAAGTCATTTTCCTTGAAAAAATGCTCTTGGATCGCTGCGATCCTTTGGTTCATTGTCAGAGTTCTGAAAAAGTTGATTCTGACCGTATTTTGCCAGTGTGATCATTTGTCTTATGGAGGAGAGAATTTTTGGAGGTCCTTTCTTTGCTATTTTCAGTGACATCCAGTTCTCCCTTGGGGTCTTTAGCAGTAATTCTGACACAAGAGAAATGGACCTCTTCAACAGCCTATTACATATGCTGAGCATACATCCGGTTTCATTATGTTATATAAA
>NW_011888862.1:734285-762704 GCF_000151845.1 Pteropus vampyrus
AAAAGGCACTCCATTCTAAGGGAGCAGTCGGGAGAACTGTAGACCTCCAGAGCATGCTGGAATCTGTTTTCTATTTTCTCACGTTTGTTACATGCTAAACTGTTTGGATCCCCATTCTCTATTGAGATATCTGGCCCCAGCGAAACATGGAATTGCTACATTTATTTACCGATTTAAGAATAGTAGCCAATCCAATAAGAAAAAGGATCATTCTTATATCGGCCTGAAGGGGTAATGAAAACTTGTGCTTCTGCAAATTCTAAATGCTTTATTTTTTCACTTGTTCTCATTTATAAAATAACTGGCCACTTTTCATTAAAACGTGAATACATTAACACAATATGAAAACTAATTAAGCCTTATAAAAGGATATGCAGGGAAAGCTACATTTCATTTTTACCCCTGGCATCTAGGTTCCAGTCCTTCGCAGAAGCAACTTTTGTTACTATTACATGTTCTATGCAGATAATATATGCCATATACAATGTATAAAACCTACCTACCCCCTGTCCATATTTGTCAATTTAAATGGGAGTAGAGCATGCACAATGATTTTAAACTTGCTTTTGTTTACTTAACAATGTTATCTTAGCCATTATTCCTTTTCGGTCCATATAGGCACCCGCTTTTTTTCCTAGGGCTAAATAATATTTCATTGTACATTTAGGACTTGACTTAATGGTGCAAAACTGGAATTCGGCCAAAGTGGAGGGCTGTAGGTGGGTCTAGCTCAAAATAATGAGATGCTGTAGAATATCGGTTCTGATAGCACAGGTTATGCTGCATTAACAGACAATCCCCAGAGGATACATATTTATATTGTTTTCAGTTTAAGGCTATTGCAGACGATGCTATGAAAACTTTGTTTTATCTTTGCATACATGTGCAAGTATACCTAAAGGATAAGGTCCTAGCAATACAGTCGCTAACACAAAGAGTATGTATATTTTCTTTCATTTTTAGTTAATTTTATTTATATACAATCAAACGCACCCTTTTTGAGAGTGCAGTTTGTGTATACCCGTGTTATTGCCAACATAATTAAGATATAGAACATTTCTGTTCTAAAAAGCTTTAATACTGTTGAGATATGATAAGGCCAATGGATCAAGAGATGACTGCTATTGATAGACTCGTTCATTATGCTCACGGTTGCCCAGAGAGGGAGCACATATCACACCACGAGTCACCATAAGGGGACTCGCCAAAGATGGGACAGCGAAGTTGGTGGGCAAGAGAGAGAGGAACTGTAGGCTCAACCTTTCTTTTGATTTCCACAGGAAACATAGGGGAGGAGAGATGACATAGAGGAGGAGAGTTACTAGAGAGCAAGTGTAGATTCTGGATTGGTCGGTTTGTATTTGAGATGACTCAAATCAGACTGTCCAGAACTACGTATAACTGGATCTGCATATAGGGCAGATGTCAAAGCATCAAGTTTACTGGATATAGAAATACGGTTAATACAATTCCCATTACTGCAAATGTTCCCTCACAAGCCTTTGCGAAAACTTCCTCCCTAACCTCTGGTTCCAGGCAACCACTTGATTGCTTTCTACCACCATAGTTATAAATGGGATCAAACAGTATACATGCTTTTGTGCTTGACTTCTATTGCTCAAAATAATGTTTTAAAAACTCATTCATGTTGTTTTGTATGCGAATAGTTCTTTTTTTTTTTTTAATCGATGAGCAGTGTTCTATTGTATGGATATACTACAATTTGTTTATTCATTCATCTTTGATAGACATTTGAGTTGTTTCTAGTTTGGAGCTGTTATGAATATTGCTGCTTTGAATATTCTTTCAAATGTCTTTCATGGGCGCAAGTGTACATTTATCTTGGGGAAATACCTAGGGGTGGAATTTCTAGGTGTGTGTGTAACTTTATAAGAAACTGCCAAATGGTTTTGCAAAGTGGTGTGCCATTTTATACTCTAGATGGTGTGTAAGAGTTTGAGCATCCCCGCCAGCACCTGATCTGGTCAGTCTCGATGCACGTTTTGATAAATATTGCTCTCCAAATGTGTAGCAGAGACTGCTAGTTGTCTGAACCAACAACTGCTCCTGTCTTCCTTCTGCCTCGCCTCACATCATTAAGCTAACTCTTTCCCATTGTCCCTTGCAGCTCTGTGTATTCAATATATCCCAGTTCCAGTCAGTACGGCATAAAGCAAAGTCTGCTGGAAGCGAACTAGGTAAGCTTTTATTTACCTAATAAAGGAACAGATGTGTCTGCACTACTCCCTTGCTTCCTCCTTGCTCCCTACTGACTTGACGGCAGACACGGTTCCTGGTGCTGAGGAAGGCATCCTGCCAGCCACCACGAAGGGAAGGCAAAGAGAACCATAGCAAATGGCAACCCAGAGCCTGTGAACCAGCAGCCATCTATATCCAAACTTCAAATAATGTCAGAAAAGTAAACCTGGACTTATTTAAGCCATTGTGCTCCACGTAGTCTCTTATTTGCAGAATATCAGCTAACATTCCTCACATTCTTATCATTCATTTAAGCGATGCCAAAGGGGATCTCCAGTTGATACCCCTAGTGAAGGAGAATGCCTGCTTCTCCACACTTCTCACAACATATGGCATGGTTTTAATATTTAATATTTTGTTGTTTTAATATACATGTACTTAATTATGGCTTAAGTCGGAACTTCATTTACTTAAAAGCTATACATTGTCCTTTCTGTGACTTGCTTGTATATGTCGTTGGCGTATTGATTCATAAAAACTCTTTACATCTTAATAAAACCACCTTTTTATGTGCCATATTTGTCACATGTCTCTCAACTTTGTTTATGGTAGGGTTTTTGTTAGAAATTTTTAGTTTTTTTATAATTGTCAGCGCCAAGCTGATCAAGACGGGAAAATTTCAATGGTGAGATGCCCAGTTGAAAGAACACACGAGGAGCCGACATGAGAATGAAGAGGCAGGTACCACCTCTATTGCGGGGAGCGTGCGCTCCTGCGCTAGGGGACCGCGTGGGCTTTATATATGTCAGAGAACAATACTGGCAATCTGCCACGCATGCGTGATAAACAATAAGCTGAATCATACATAAGTTAGGTGCAGGCGCCCTACTACATTAATGTAACATTCTAAATCTGGAGTCCTATCCCTAGTTGCGAGCCTGGATCAAAGTGAGACCTGAGACCCATAATATAATGTATTTTAAAGTGAGATGTCCTGTATTTAAATGCTGGTTTTGTTCCTTACCAGCTCTATGATCCAGGGGCTATTCTACACTCAATTACCTATGTTTGATCTGTTTTATATACTGCTATTATAAGTTGTTCTGAGATTTGAACCCAGGTCTACCTTACTCCAAAACTCACAATCTTTTTACTATGTATCAAAGTACTTTAAATCCTACAGATTATACACTGTCTCAGCCCATTGGTATGCACAATATTTAGGCCACCATTCTAAGGGAAAACCACAGTGGTAGTCGCAGAGAAGACTGGCTTTCTTACATATGCACGCTTCCAATCTTTGGAAAACGCAGCTCCCCTATGCCTTTATCGGTAGGTTACAGATATGTGGCTCATCTTTCTAAGAGAAATCATACCTAAAGTACTGAAAACACACTGGCTTTCTTTGGTTTATGGAAGGGCTGTACTTATACTTCCAATATTTTCTAAAAACGTGGTTTCTCTATGACTTCATCTGTAGGATACATATAGATATGTGGTAGGTCCAAGTTGGTCTCCCAAGATCGAATTGTATTTCTCTTTTGATAATCTCTAATAAAATAATTCATTCAGTTTGTGAAATCTGCCAATGCCATTATCAATTGAACCCCAAAATGTTATCAACGATTTAAATTATTATTAACATACAAATGTAAGAACCATGGACAATCTGGTTAGTGTGGGCTTGTCTTTCCCTCTATGGCTGTATAAGGGTGGGCATTTCATTTTTTTAACCTACATGAAATTAGAATTTTACAGTCCATGCCAAACAAAATCAATCTCTTCCTCAACCCCATTTCCATTTTAGACTGTGATTTTGCTTTGGCTTACATTTTAATAAAGTTGGCATTTTTACCTCTTCTGCATCTGGAAATTCCCAATTGGCTTTGTCACATTGTAAAATGTAGTAATTCAGTTGGACTGAATTCGTTTTGAGGAATAAACCACCACTTTTGACATTTTCTCCCTTATGATATATTGATTTGCAAGATATGCCATGAAATATATACTTGTGCGGGTATATGTGTGTGTGCGCACTCACACACACACGCACACACGCACACACACACACACACAAACTGAAGTTAAAAAAAGAGCAAGAATCTCATGCATGGTTCGGCTTACTGTTAATTAGATTACTTCATTTAGGGTAACTCCAAGGAGTTAGAAGCTGAATAAAAGCAAACTCAAGAGAGAGGACAAACAGGAAATATATATGTAGACTGTTAAAAACACAATCGTTCCCATTCCTTCGTTGCTTTTAGAAAATAAGCAGTATTTTTTTTAATGTGTGCAGTATTTAATTTTAAGAAGAACACACTCTGATAAATCAATAAGTACAAATAAACCTGCCAGATTCCCTATATCATGTAATTCTTCAATGTCTGAAACGATGTGACAGCAATCAAAGATGTCTATAGGGATCCTGCTTTCCCACCACCTTTGCAAGTAAACGAGACTGTAATTTGCCAGCCGAGAATGGCCACCCTGTTGATGGCACTTTCTTCTTTTCTTTGAGGGTAAGGGTAGGGTAGGGTGACTAATCATTCCATTTGCCCAGAATTTGGGAGGTTCCCAAGATGTGGGACTTTCAGTGCCCGGGAAAGTCCTAGGAAACCACGACGAGTTGGTCAGCCCGGAGCAGGGAAACCTGTCATGAATGTTACAAATTGCACCATCTGGGTTTGATATTGGAACACATGACTGTCCTTCATGTGCCCGGAACTGAGATCATTCCTGGAAATGTTCACAGTTGTCTAAATGGAAGACAAAATTCTGAAACCACAGTAAAACCTTAAATGCTTTAAAAGTTTAAAATGAGTGTTTTTTGTAGTTTAATGTCTCCAGAGTAATGAGGGTATTGATATGAACACAATATATTCTAGAAACAAATTCAATTAGAGAAAAACAACCCTCCCTGAGATAAATATCAAGTCTAAGATGCATATCAGCTTAATGTTTAGCTATGAGGGGAAAAGAGACATTGATGGTATGGATCAAAATGCATTATAATATTTAGAAAGCAATTTAGAAAGTAATTTCTTTTATCGTTATGAGTATTGAATTTTCCAAGATAATGAAATGCCCATCTTATGTGAATAAGTCATCGGTGTCTAATATCCTGGTGGCAACTTTCAAAACATGATACTTGTATCGGGCACTGTCATCCACATTTAGCTAATGCCCAGAATTGGGGACTATGTCTAAATGTATCTGGTGTGAAACAAAGATCTCTGAAAAGGAGTATTTACACGCACAGATTAAATATTACGTACTTTGAAAACAACTAGACGCCTGTCAATTCCTCCTTCACAGTTGTTCGTTTTGTAGGAAGTGTTTGGGTTGAGAACTTTTCCATCTACTTTTTAGTTGATGGCACTGCTAAACAATATGCACAGACGAGCGATGAGAGGACCTGGCTGAACTTTCCCCATGTTGCTCTATAAGAAGAGTCAGGGTGTAACTTGGATGTCAGCCCAACCATGTCTTTCCTTTTGATTCTCATTGAATTGGTCATATCTTCATCCTGACTGCAGTAGAGACCCTCCCGTGATTCACGGGGGTGGGTGGGGCTTGCAGTTCTCATTGTTTCTGACTCCAGTTCCTGCTTCTGATGAGTTAGTGTCTGGACCACCTCACCCTTCTAGCTTACCCTCGTTAGTGGTCAGGGGGGTTGCACCACTAAGATCTCCCTTCAAGACAATCTACTACCAAGAGTGTGGTTAGCAGACAGCTGCCGGCTGCTGTACCTATAGATCTGCCATGGCGGTTATGCCAAGGCTATGCTGCCTCAGAGCTGCTCCAAACCAAAGACTGAGCATGAAAGGGGACTAGATCCAGGCCTCTGTTTGATGTGGATTTTCGAATGTGCAAGCTTTGCTCAGGGGCTCCCATCAGCCAGGCCACAATGGTCAGAGCTGCACTGCAGCCTAGGAGGCTTCTGTCTCAATCTTCCTTCCTTCCTTCTCGCCCCTCGCTGGTATTAGAGGGTAAAGGCTCTCCTGGCCTACTCCTATTGTCTCTCCCCCTTATCTTTCATTGGCATTTTCTCCATTGGTATATCTGCTTCTTAGAGGACCTGAATTAACACATAGTTCTTCTTATTGCCTTATGGTAGATACCACTAAAAGTACCAGTGACTTAAGGCTCTGTGTATAGTAGGTTTTTTATTGAAAGTTGGACGCAAAAGATGGTGTTTACCCCGTGGCACACCAAATGATATAAAACAATCTTCAGCATCCTCATCCTTAAAATCTTTTGTTCACACTCACATCTCAGAATTCCCGTAAACTCTTTTTCCATAGGTCCCAACCTCTTGCCACATCTTTCACATTCCCAGCCTCGCCTCATTTCTTTGATCTTTACTCTGCACTCAATATTTGCTACACGCCCCCCCGCCCAGATTCTTGTTAACTTCCCTTTTTACAAACCATGTCATTGGGCTATCACCCACTCAAGTGGTCTATAGTTTTCCTTCCTAAAAGGAACTGTCGTTCGGGATAAAAAATAACATTTTTTTCAAACCCCACTATGCATACGATGCATGATTAAGGATCAAGAACCACAATTCTCATATTTACAGATTAAAAAAATAGACATCTCCATAACTGTATCCAACGAGACAGAATATTTGTTTACTGCCATGAAATCATGAATAAAAAAGGAAGGGAAAAAGAGCTAAATTGACGGTCAAACCAATGGCATTGTGGTACTGATTTTATACATTTAGGATTTACTGTAGAATATTCTCTTATTTGCCGTAAAACCACCTGTAAGCATCTAGCGATAGTTGATAATTCGAATGATGTGGAATGTGGAAGAGATTAACTAGCTGTTTGCTAAACCCATCTCCCTCTTTTGTCGAGCGATTCCATGTGATTCCATGACTGAGTTGTGGCGAATAAAATGTGGGCAGGAGTGATGTCCACCACACTCCACCAGGACTGGCTCATAAAATTCCCAATTCATGGATCCTCCATGCTCTTTTCCTCTCTTTAACAATTGCTGAAGATGACAAATCTACACCATGGAAGGATCCTGGGTCTCTGAAATTAATCATGGAGAAGAGCATCTTACTTATCAAAAATTTTGCCAATTTTTTATTGGGTGGCCGGTTTTCTTATTATTAAGTTTTGAGAGTTGTTTATATATTCTGGATATAAGTCCTTTATCAGGTATATGATTTGCAAATATTTTATCTCAGTCAGTGCTTGTCTTTTGATTCTCTGTTTTGATTCTCGCTGTTAAGTGACTTTCAAAGAGTAGATTTTTTAAAATTTGATGAAGTCCAATTATCAGTGTATTATTTATAGATCATATTTTGGTATTGTATATAAGGACTCTTTTTCTAATCTAAAACAAAAGTTTTTCTAACGTTTTCTTATAGAAGGTTTATAGTTTTAGGCTTTTTGTTTTGATTATAGATCAAATATAGTGTGTATGTGGTATGACATACAGATCGAAGTTAATTTTTTTGTATATGGACATCCAATTGTTCTGTCACCTTTTTTTTGAGAAGTCTATGCTTTCTCTACTGAAATTTTTTGCACCTATGTCAAAATTCAGTCATCCATACATACGTAGGTCTATTACTAGATTCTTTATGCCATTGATATCTGTGTCTATCTTTATGTCAGTACCATACTGTTTTGATTACAGTAGCTTAATAATAATTTTTGAAATTTGGTAGTGTTAGCCCACCTTTGTTCTAGCTTTTTTCTAGGTCCATCGGATTTTCTACATGGGCCATAATGTCATCTGCAAATACAGAGTTTTACTATTTCTTTTCCAATCGTTACTTCTTTTCCTTGACTAATTTCTCTGTCTAGAATCTCAAGTACAATGCTATCTAGAGGTAATGAAAATAGACATCTCAGTCTTGTTTCAGACTTTAGAGAGAAAGCTTTGTCTTTCACCATAAGTATGATATTAGATTTGGTTTTTGGTTATCAGGTTGAGGAAGTTCCATTCTATTCCTGTTTGCTGAGAGGTTTTGTCAGAAATGGATGTTGGATTTTGACGAATGTTTTTTCTATATACATTAAGATTACCACATAGTTTTTTTCTTTTATAGTTTGTTAATATAGTGAATTATATTGATTGATTTTCTTGTTTTATGCCAACCTGTATTCCTGAGATTAATCTCATATGGTCATGATGTATTATCTTGTTTATATATTGTTGGATTTGATTCGCTAAAATTCGCTAAAATTTTATTTAGAATTTGTTTTTGGAAAGCACCGGTCTATCACATATTAAATATTCAAGAAATGCTAATGACGCCTCCCGTCTTCTTCAGTTGTTTTTCTGGAGAGTGATAAACAGAAGTACAAAAAATATGCCCAGTAGTGCATTTAAGCACCTGGGCAAATTTAATTAACCCATTATGAGTTGTCATAGGAATTTAGGTTAAATAACATGTAAATTTAAGTTTAATTTGCATTTCTTAGCTACATGAAAATAATGAGCATATGCCCCTTCCTGTCAGTAAGAAAGGGTCTCTGCAATCTCAAATTTCTTTCTGGCTTTCTGTCTTCAGTTTCAGACATATACAAGCAGCAGAAAAGCTCGCCTTCCAAACTATGGCTAACGGAGTGCCTTTATAAGCACACAGGACAGCACAATCAGGCTTCTAGTAGAGAACTGGAGAACTTATCCATATACATTATGCTCTGTTAAACCTCACACTCAGAGATCCATTCACCCTTGAGCACACAACATGTCCAATTCACAGCCTACCTAACTAAACAAGGCTGTTATGCAAATCGGTAGAATCCCATTGTCTGTAATCTTCTACCCATTCTTACATGTCAAGTAAAACCAGAGACAACCGGATGCAAGAGCAGCCAATTGGTTTTCAGTTTGAGTCCTATGTGTCATCACCTTCCAACATTTCTAGGGTTATAGTCATGAGCTGCTTAACACAGCCATTCATACTGTCCGAGCCCAAAGGAAAAGTATTCCTTTCTGTTATCAACCACAGGCTGTTTATGCAACAGCTAGACAGACCCGCTGGTAGCAGCCAAATCTTAGGAGGCCTGGAGGAACTGATATAGAGAAAGAATCAGCAGATGTTTGTGGGTATAGGAGGGGCTGTCTATTGCGCCATAACATATAATGCAATGTAATCTAAAATCTCTGTACAGAAGACTATGTTCAAGCTTAGCACATTTGCGTCTAAGAAACTCGAATGTTTACAGTTTCATTCAACACTAGGCTGCATTCAGGGTGTGACAGCAATTTAATTCCAGTGGTATCAAGTACCTGTAAGGCAGGCTTGGTTGGTCTTCCAATTTGTCTTCTGACCATATTCTGGATGATCCCAAAAGAGACTGTAATTTCATCTAATATTTTATAATAAACTTTAGGCACGGTTGAGTAGAAGTAAATTTCTTAAATGAATCAATGGCCCCTACCGTTTTACTAATTTTCTTTTTCCTTCTCTTGCTCTCTATTTACTATTATATTCTAGGCAAAGATAGGATGGTAAATTAGTATAAGTTTTACTGACTGGGACACATTGCTAAGAAAACTCTGAGGTATTTCTCATGAGCAAATATTTCTAAATTTATATTGGTTCTGGCATTAAGTGAAAATGAAGCATTTTCCTCCATTTCTAATGACCAACAGAATTTGAATGCATATTCTTTCTGACTGCACGCTCTTTTTTGAATGCCATCTGGGTGCCCGATGCAAAGTTTCTGTTTTTTAAAAAAGTAAGGCCTCTGTTTGCAAAGATAATCTCTTGTATATTTTTGACCCCAGTATACCTAGGACAGTACAAGGCACATTATAAAACTTCCATAAATACTTAAACAAAATTAGAAAAATTGTGTGTTTAGGGCAACACTCTTTGTTGTTTGGACATTTGGTCTCCCGGTTTCTTTAACTTTCTTATTTTCCCTGATTCTTATCACAGACAAACCTTCCTTTCACTAGCAAGAAGTAGATTTTCTTTTAAATAAATAAATGAATACATAAATAAAGAAAAAATTTTATGAATTTGTATATTGTATAGTGTATATTTTTGAATTTATTAATGTACTGATGCGTTTATTTCCTTCTGAGAACATAATTGGCCAAAATCGTGAAAGAAAGACATTGCCAGAGACCACACTCTGTATTGAACATTACTACTTTGGCAGGACTTTCTGAGCGATGACCTCCCTGAAAGGAGGAAGCACAGAAGAGCAGAAATGCTGAGCTGACACATCTAATGATGATTCTCTCTTCACACGTGGAAGACAGGTTGAACCATGCAAACACGTTATCTCAACCAGAACGGTTTGGGTTACACGAAGCGGGAGAGAAGGAGATATAGACCATTTCAGCAAATGAGGTTTAGAGGAAGGATTTCGGGAGAAGTAATCTGGACAACTTGTCCAGTGCCTCGGTCCAGTGTTTATAAACACCCCTGGTGTTTGAAGTATGAATGTTTGGAAGATCAAAGAGCTCACATTCAAAATTCACGGCGAAGGAAGCACTCTGAAGCCACATGCAAATATCATGTTTAGGTATCTGGATTGTCTGAGCCTCTGCTCCTCTCCATTCCAGAGCTAATAAAGAGCAAACAGAACTAGTCTTGCTGCCCTTAGTCACCTAAACACTGCCTCTCCCCTTGCATTATTTATTATCATTCGAAGCAACAGATGCTACCAATCTTATGGCTCTATAGAGCCTGACCAGTCTCCTGGGAAATACTCCCGAGGCTAGAGTCTGCCAACACTAGACTAGTTTTAATAATCTACAATTGGCAAGTCATTTATTTTAGATATCAACCAAGATGAGCAAGACAGCAGAGACTTAAGCACAAATAGGCACATTTGTTACAACCTTAAGGAAGTAGGAAGGAAAGAGGAGCAGCATCTGTTGGAATCGTTGGAGGAAACATCAAATATAAAAGAAGGACATGCACCAGGTAAAACAATTCGAGTTGAAAAGGAAGAAGAATATCAGAGATTCCCAGAAGGAGCAGAGCCAGAATCAACAGTCAGGAGGGAAGAGAAGAGAATGCGTATGGAAAGTGTTGAGAGAAAACATGACTCAGTGAATGACCCTGGACTCAAGTCCCTTAACCTTTCCGGGTCTCAACATCCTTCTTTATAATCCCTCCCAGGGAGTTATATTGACACACTCTGATGACTGTAAGTCCAGGAATTGAAGTACAGATGGAGTCTGACTTACGACGGTTCAACTTATGATTTTTTAATTTTATGATGGGATGAAAGTGATATGTATTCAGTAGCAGTGGTACTTCAAATTTTTTTTTTTTTTTAGGCACAGCAACCCTTGGTTGACCTCACAGATTGCAAGGACCTTGTCAGAGCTTACGATCCCTTAATTTTTTTTTTTAATTTTTTTATGCCTACAGCACCTGGTCTTCCTAGGCGGTCTCCCATTCAAGTACTAACCAGGCCCGACCCTGCTTAGCTTCCGAGATCAGACGGGATCGGGCTTGTTCAGGGTAGCATGGCCGTAGACTCAAATTTTGAATTTCAACCTTTCCCAGGCTAGTAATACAATGCTCTCTCGTGATGCTTGGCAATGGCAGCGAGCTACAGCTCCCAGTCAGCCACACAGTCATGAGGGTAAATGACTGATACTTTACAGAGTAGTATTAAATGCATTGCCAACTTACAACATCTTCAACTTATAATTGGTTTATTGGGACATAACTTCAATCATAAGGCGAGGAGCATCTGTACATACACATATATCTTTAATAACATCAGTGCCTTATCCAAACTAAATTTAACATAGCATGTTTTATAGTCACATGCCTTGTGTTTTATTTCACTATTTTCTTCATGAAAAAATATTTCATTTGGAAACCAACTAGTGAGCATAAAATAAAATGAATGGGGTGAAAGTTGTCAGTAGATTTCCACATATGTGTCAATA
Source organism: Pteropus vampyrus (assembly GCF_000151845.1). Taxonomy (NCBI): domain Eukaryota; kingdom Metazoa; phylum Chordata; class Mammalia; order Chiroptera; family Pteropodidae; genus Pteropus; species Pteropus vampyrus. The sequence continues at coordinate 746,385 of NW_011888862.1, forward strand.
GGTGTGAAAGGGATTGTCTGATTTGTTAACACCTCATTTTTGGATCAGTCCCTCCATAAATACCCTTCTCACACCTCGGAAAGAACGAGAACAGAATATATTTAAACTGGGCTTACTGGATGAGTCCAGAGCCTTGCTGAAAGATCTGAAGCCTTGAAAAAAACAGGTTCTCAGTATATGAGTAAAATGACAGTTAAATTTATTTCAATTCTGCGGTCTTTTATTTAAAGGAACCATGCTCTTATCTCTTCTTGGTTTTACTTATTTGTTTTATTTCAATTTATTGAAATTACTTCATACCTGGCAAATGTCTGTACGGTAGAGGGGAGAGGGAAGGAGATGGAATGGGAAGAAGGAAATAATCTTGAGATGGCTAGAGGGGAGGTCTAGAAATTTTTTTTCTGATTTCCATACCAAGCCAATGGTAATGAGGACTTGCTCCACGCTGGGCACTGGGTGAGGCATACAAGGCACTATGCTGGATGGACATCAAAGGGAGAGCAAAGAAACACAACAGCTTGGCAGACACACTGACTTAAAAATCCATTTGCATAGGCTTGAGAGAGCCTATTGTCTCCTGGGGAGGCTTTGGCATGGCCAGGAGAAAACATCAAAGACACTCCAAACTTCAAATCCCTGATCAGCAGGACAGGAAATGGGAAAGTCATCCTAGAAGGGATTTGGAAAGGAAGAGGCTTATCTAAGGACGCCCCCTGGTCCCTGAACATGAGCTCTCGCCATGTGTACATTCAACAGACGTGATATGGTGAACAGCTTGGCACCCAGTCAGTAGCAAGTCTTGCCCTAGCCCCCCACCAAGAAACTGCAGGGAATAAGACGAAACAAGGAAAGATAATTCAATAGGAGTATTTTGTCGTCTTCATGGTCAACTTAACATTTTCAAAGGATCCCATCGAACAAGAAAGCCTGCATTCTAAAACGACAGAAGCATAAATAAATATCCAAAGATAGAAGCCCAAAGGGACAGGAGAAGACCAAATTCAACCCAAACAAAGTGAAAAAGTAGGGTTTGCCTGAAATGCTAGCTGGCATGCTGGACTCAAACTCCTGGCGGCCCGGCGGGGGCGCTTCAGGCTTACAGTGTCTCAGCATGACCGAGGGGCCAAAAGTTGCCAACAAACACAAGGAAAGGCCTTTAATTCCATGTTCCTGGGAAATAACGACAGACTCTGAAATCCGCCCATGTGCAGAGCTCAGACAAGGCTGAAATTTCACATGTGGCCTGCCACCAAAGTAGGACGGTCAAAACGAACCTGGCCAAGCTTTCTCCCAAACACAAAGTTCCTATAAAATCAAGGGATAGGAGGTTTCTTGAAGAGACAGGAACGTTAAAGCAAATATATGGGATACACTAGATGTATATCGATGGTATGTATTATGTATATGTTGATTAAACTAATAATACAGACTCTATACATACATATATATAGTGTATTTACATATTTTTAAATAACTTAAAATATAAATTTTAAAACATATACTTAAAGTTGAACAAAGCTGAGATTTTAAATTAAGGCCACAGCAAGTGGGAAATTTTTAAATGAGCCCCTAAGCCTAGTAATCCTTTCTTCTGCATGCCTAGTTAGGATGCACGCGTCCAGTTTGCAGGCTGTGTACTATAATGTTCAAGTTTAGAGTTTCTGGAGTGAAACCTCCAAGCCTTAGATGCCAGCTTCACTACTATTGGTGTGACTTAGAATAAGTTCTTGAACCAGACCTCAGAAAACATGGACATAATATCAGTACTTACCTTATGTGGCTATCATGGGGAATAAGCAAGATATATACGTAAAGGACTAGACTGGACCCTGATACATACCGGCGACTCAATAAACACCCACTATTAATATCACAAATCTGTTATAAGCTCTGTGTCCCAAATCCCTTTGTAGTATCCACAGCAACTAACAGAGCAAAGAGTAACCAGTAGAATTCAACACACGCCTGTGGCTTGACTTAGAAGTTAGGGTTCCATACTTGTTTGATTCCTTAAATCCCACAGTGTGAACAGAATGTAGAACAAAGAATTTCTTTTCTTTTTTCCATGTGGTTATTTCCACCAGTTATTGTTTTCATCAGTTATTAAACAAACGCATTTTTTCTGTGACCTATTTTTTTTTATCTTTGAACAGACTAAATGCTTGTTCCTTGTCATCTGTATTAGTCCTCAAAAATAATTCTCCTAGATGTCAGTAAAATATTCATACCTTAGAAATCCTCAAGATTTCTCCAAGGAGCAGTTTCTTCAGATGCGAATAGGTAGCCCTATTAAAAAAAAAACAAAAAACAAAAAACATTTCTATATTAAAGATAACTAAAAAAATCTTGGAATGAACAATGCTAACCAGACATGCAGGATTTATCGGTCTTAATGTGTGCTATGTGTGCTATGGATCTCTAAGAGATGAATATAAAATGCCATATTTCTCTAATCACTTGTTCACACAACTTCTTTTCCATGAAATTACCTCTTTCACAGAACTATGACCATCGACAGAACTAACGCTCTATGATAGGCACTTTGGGACATTCTGTCTTAGAGGAACTACTTAAAATCTACTGATTTTACCCTGGAAAGCGGGGTCATAATCTCATGAGAACACAATCACTTCTCCACTTAGATGGTCGGCATATCAAGCAAGGGTAGCTATAACATATCAGTGCCCTGATCCCCAGGGTTGATCGTGATGATTTCGCTGGTTGGGAAGGTGCCTCCTTACTCTTATACCACTTTTTATATTGGCTCCTCCTGCCTCTATAAGCTCAGAAGAGTCCAATTCTTCATAAGAGGAATGTGGTACTGTTTTCAATCAAGGCCATCACTTGTCCTGAAAATATGTTATGCAAACATATCATTGGTGGATACACTAAAAGATGACAAAATCTACATTTGTATCACACTTTCCACAGTTATTTAAGCCTGCATTCCAATTTGTCTCTTGATCAGTGTTTTCCAAACTTTAGGATTCTAATAATCACCCATGGTACTTAGGGTGATGATTCTTGGGTTGTACCATCCCATGTGTTTTGAAATGCTTCTCTGGTGAGTCTTATGATCAAGTATCCTTGAAAAATTCAAACCTGGCTGCACATTATAATTTTCTCTCTCTCTCTCTCTCTCTCTCTCTCTCTCTCTCTCTCTCTCTCTCTCCCTCCCTCCCTCCCTCCCTCCCTCTCTGAAATACCAGGATCCTAAACAAAATCTACTGAATCAAAATCCACATTTTTTAAACATCTAAGAAATTTGGAAATCCAGTTCTCTGAGCAGAATGGCAGCTCCAAACCTCAGGTTCATCTACTGACAGAGCTAGAGATGGAACTGCATGAAATCCCAGGAGGTAATGACTAGCATGGCGCTCTAGACAGGGGAGGAGCCCACATACATACAGAATGAGGAAGGAAGGGATGTCAATAATGATGCCTAAAAATAAACAAATAATTTCCTTTGAAAATAGGCACAGTGGAGAACAGGAAATCTGTCCCAAAAGCCCCAATGTGGTTTGATCCAGAGACTCTTCTCTAGAAGATACGATCATTCTACTCTACCTTCCAGTACTTCCTACAGTGTAAAATAGCTCTTTAGGCTTTCTGTACGTGACATGAAATATCTCCCCGAACATCATCAAGAATTTTTCTGACTGGTGATGTGGTTTCTCAATATATTTCAATTTCCATTTGGTCCCCTACTCCCTTGATCCTGAGTCTGCTTAGAATGAACTCTCTGAGGAAAATGTATGAACCTTGCTAAAAAGAAATCTCATAACTGGCTATTGAGCATGGGACACTTTAAGCAATCACAGCGCAGGTTATGGAACTAATTAATCATTCTGTCTAACTTGAGAATCCTTTAATTGGAGAATTAGCTAAAATGGTAGAGGTATTGGGAAGTAAAAAAAGATTAAAAGGGAACTTCTGGAGCTGGTCTTGTTAACATGATTTCTACAAGACATCCTTCAGGAACGAAGATGAAATTTCTTTTTAACAGTTCATCTTTTCTTTTGGAGATAACTATAGACTTATAGAAGAGTTTCAAAGATACTACAGAGAGATCCCATATACCCTCTACTTAGCTTCCCTTATCCTTAACATCCTATGTAACCATAGACATTTTTATAAAAACTAAGAAATTAACTTTAGCATAATACTATTAGCAAAAGTACAGAACTTACTCAGATTTCACCAGTTTTCCCACTAATGACCTTTTTCTTCCCCCAGGGTTCTACCAGGATCCCATATTGCATTAAATTGTCGTGTCTCCTTAGTCTCTTCTGATCTGTGAGAGTTCTTTCTTTCCAGACCTTGATACTTTTGAAGAGTACTGATTGCTTGTTTTGTAGAATGCGCCTCAACTCGGGTTTGTATGCTGTTTTCTCATGATTAGACTGAGGTTATGTATTTGGAGCAAGAATACTGCAGAAGTGATGAGCCCTTCTCAGTGTATCATATCTGGGAGTACATGGTGTCCATAGGTATTATTGGCGATGTGCAATTTGATCACCTGGCTAAGGTGGTATCTGCCAGAATTGTCCACTATAAACTTACTATTTTTCCCTTTGTAATGACTAAGTATCTTGGGATAGATACTATTTAAGCAAATATCCTATTTCTTCTTAGACTATTATCTGCTCTTTTTAACAACCATTGGTGGATTTTGTCCGAGATAATTATCACTGTGGGTTTCTAATTCTATTTTATTTTATTTAAAAATTCTATTTTCTATTTCCATCATTCTTGTTACTTTTAATTGTAATTCTTCTACAAGAAAGACTTGTTCCTTCTTCTCCATTTAAGACAAGAGAGTCAAAGGACAGAAACGGGCTCCGTACTTTCAGGTAGACCAGTAGGACAGCATGCATAGTTGATTGAGTCTTCAGAACATGACACTATTCCACCTCCCCAACCCCATGGGTTCCTACCCAAAAGACAAGCAAAACATGTACTAGATGAAAAATCCTAGAGTTTAAACCTAAATGTAGAGCTAGGGCAGGGATGACAAGGTGGAGATGATGTGAGGAAGAGTTATTCCTGGCAGTGTCTACCTGAAGAAGATGGAAATGCTAGCTAGGAACACAGGAATTTCTGGGGTTCAGAGACTATTGGCAGAAAAGGTTAAACAAGGTGATGGCAGTTGGATGCTTGGGCAAAAAACAAGTCACTACAAATAGAGTTCAGATAAAAGGTGGCAGGGCTGGTGAAAACAGTCTAGAAAAAAACACAGGCCAAGATGTCGTGGGGATTAGGACTGGGGGCTGAGGAGTCTGGGTGAAAGCAAGGACACCTGGCAAATGTGATAGAGCCAGAAAATATTAGCAGGTATAGTCAGAATTGCTCTTTGTGAAAGGCCAGAGAATAAATATTTTGGGCTTGTGGGCTGTATGGTCTCTGTCCAACAACTCAGTTCTGCAGCTATGGTACGAATGCAGCCACAGACAGTACGTAAAGGAATGGGCATGGCAGGATTTGGTTCACAATGAGTCAAACTTGGCTTGTGCATGGTAGTTCACCAATTCTGAAGCCAATGAAGTCAATCATGCACACAGGGACAGAATGTCCTTTGGGCTCTCTATCCAGTACCTCTTGGTTGGTTCTGTTTTGACTTAAAAACCTCACAAAGGGACAGAGAACTAAAAAATGACCACAGTCATTTCAAATAAGGCCTAACAATTTGAGGGTTCTTGATAATGGTGAGGGGGGGGGCTTAGAATTACCCTAGTTATTACCCTATGTCTAGATAGAGGAGTAAGCATTACTTTTGAATTTAACCAAATTACTTATATTTATAATACATTCTCCCAAATTTGATACAGTATATGCTGTTATTTGGAATTCAAATTTTAGAAATACTTTATGTCGCGTTTTCTTGAGATATTTTGAAACAAAATCGAATATAAGCCACTATTATTATTAAATGGCCTCTCGGAATTTTGTGATATGAGTAATCTGAACCAAATTCTTGCCTTAAATTATTTCAGTAAGTTGAAATAAAGGAAACACTAACATTCTCTCCATTCTCGGATTCATCTTTGGCCTGGTGTTTTGTTTAATGTTCTCCTTAAACATTATAATATAAGCTTTGAAATATAAGCTTTTAAAACATAATGGTGGTTAAAGAGAGGAGGATGAACCAGAGGAGAACTTCAAACTACTTCACTCTAGGAGAGGTAGAATATATAGAAAACGTTAAACTAACTCTTTTCGGAATGAGATATCAATTCTATTTTCCTTGTACCCTCTGGGCATTTCTTTAATCTTTGAAATCCCTTCTCTATGACTGGAATCCCTGTGAAGATATTTCTGTATATTTATTCTCAAGTAGCGTAAAAACGTTTTGGAATTCTTTGCTAACTTTATGATATTTTATAATTTTAACAGTTTTGGATGTTACGTAGATGCAAGCATAATGCAGGATAGTGAAAATGCATGGCCATTCATCTGGGAGATGAATAAAAAGAGAAAAATACCTTTCAATATTTTCAGTTTCCATAATGTCTTATTAGTTCCCCGGAAATCTAATTTCAAACCCAAGACATACTTTGCAGATTTGATTTGAAGTAAAAGAGTCAATTTCAGTAAAATATCAAAAAAGATGTTTTCACGTTTTAAAATTCATTAGATTGAATATTGATGTAAGATCCACGTCTCAATCTACTATTTTATAATACTGGAGTTGAACTATTAAAAAAATTGTGTTTTGTGTAAGAAACTTGTCAGCAATTTGCTTTTACCTTGTGAAAAAAATAAAAGTTTTACAGACCAAAACCAGTAAACACAGTGTAGAATCATTTGGGTCTTAGGGCTACGAATTTTCTGATTATTATATTCATGCATTCTTTTGGGCATAAATTAAGTAGGCCACGGGGCAGTTGGAGGGCGACCACAGCTCAACAAACCTTACGGTTCAGCAGATGTGGTTGTAAGATATGGCTTCACCGAAAAATATTCACCGCTAAGCAATTTTAGGACTCCATTCTGAGGTTTTGATTTACAAACCAAATTTCCAATAGAAGAGGGACGGGTTTACCATCATATTGGTCATGAGATACAAAAATATTTACTTGCTTCAAGTAAGCAATAATGTGAACCATCAGAGTATTTCAAATTGCAATATTTCTACAGATCTGCAGGTCCCCAGCCGAGAAAGGTTTTCAGTACATGCAATGACCCTATTTCAGTTGCTTTTTTTCCCTGACTTCCAGACACCCAGGGGCTTTTCTTGGTGTATATATGAGAAGCTTTCATGGGGGTCATTCGCTCTGAAAGATCAGCTCGATATTTGAGTATATTATTTGAACGATATTTTTCTCTGATTTGAAAAATAATATGTATATTTTCTAGTAAATATAGAATTATCAAACTGTTCCAAGATTTTAGAGGAAATATCACAGCCACAATCATTTCCTGGGCTGTGGAGCTGAACGCCGTCATTTATAATTTGCAGTGGGAAATTCCATAAAATCATGAAATACACAGGAACCGAGTAAGCGCCCAGACATGCGGGAGAATAGGAATGAAGGGGCTTCAGAAACAACCTAATGTCAACCTCATGCTTCAAAGTTTCGAGTTAATAAAAATTGAGTCAGAGCAGCAGTACTACTTTGATCTAGATCAAAACTTCCCACTCTAATTCCCTGGCTGTGAGAGCAAAGTGAATTTCCAGATTTCTCTTTGTAAAGGAAAAAAATAATAATAAATGTGAAATATGCTGACATAATTCTTCAATGGTTTCAGAACTTGCGGTTAAATTTATGAAACCCTCTGAGTTACAACCTAACATTTACATAAAATGGGGGGGGCTGATGAAATTAACATGTCCAAAAGTTTCAAAGTAAACCTCTAAAATCAGGCAGGATTGCAGTATCTCTCCCTCAAGGGGTGCTGGTTTCCCACCGGGGCGGTTAATTCCTACTGGGTATAATACTTAGTCCACAGAACTTCTTGATTTGTTCCAGTTTCTCGCTTACCTTCCCAAGGAAACTCAGAGTATCACTTAGAGTTTTTTTTAATCTATCAATTCTTTTTCTTTTCAATTACAGTTGACATTCAATATTATTTTATATTAGTTTCAGGTGTACGGCATACCGGTTAGACATTTATATAACTTACAAAGTGATCTCCCTGATTAGTCTAGTACCCACCTGACACCATACAGAGTTATTACAATATTATCGACCATATTCCCTGTGCTGTACTTCACATCCCGGTGACTATTCTGTAACTACCAATTTGTACTTCTTAATTCCTTTTTTTTTCCACCCACTCCCCAACTCCCCTCCTATCTGGCAACCACCAGTTTGTTCTCTGTATCTGAGTCTGTTTCTGTTTTATTTGTTCATTTTGTTCTGTATTAGTCAGGGCTCTTTGCCTGCCCGATCATGACAATATTTATTTAAAAATATTCCTGTTGACTTGTAGTGTCCTTGAAAATGACCATATAAACTTCCTGCACTCATTCGCACAGATGGATGAAGACCAAGGAAAAGAACAGCTGTGTTCTCACTGCCTAGGAAGCTGGCTGTGTTCCCTCACTAGACTGGAAGCCCCGTGAAGGTAGGGATATTAACTACTTGCCCCTCAGGTGTCATCAGCACTCACGTGGTGGTTCGCACATAAAATAGAGACTCAGTAAGTAATTCAGGCCCTGTGCAATGTGTTTCCTCTACTTATCATCGATCACATTTCACAAGGACTTTTCTAGGTAGGCAATATTATCCTTATTTTATAAAGTCCCAAGGTTACAAAGCGGGAAAGCCAAAGAGTTGGGATTAGAACTCAGGCTTTCTCATTTCAAATCTATTACTCCCACCATCATCAGCTGCATGAAACGGTATTTAGTGGACAGAAACCATTTCGAAATCTTTTCTCATCCTAGAAAATAAAGAATAATATGTGTTCCTTCTCATTTTTACCTGAATACCTGATATAGATAGGAATCCTTCCTTAACCACAGAAAAAAATTTTCGAGCTCCATTATTTCTTTCAGTTTTGAAGGAAAAGAAAAGTCTTCAGCTAATTATTTAAAGAAAAAGCTTCCCAATCCCCATTCCAATATTTTTCTAATCACGTTCTTGGTTGGAACAAAGGCACTGAATTTGGAACCTGAAGCTCATTTCCTGTCTAAAATGGTTTTCATTCATTGAATGTGAACACTTGTTTTTTATTGCAAAGTTGTTTACAAGGCTGAGCTGCTGGAATTAATTTCTTTTAATGAACAAAAGAGTGATGGAATATTTAGCTGGAAGGAATTCACAGAGAGCTGCATGTAACTGGCAAAGAGTTTTAAGGAAAAGTTTTCAGTTCTAATGAAGTCTACACACTCCAAATTGGAGGAACATTCAGGTATAATTCTTTTAATGAAAGAACTGAATAACCGAGAGAAGGAAGTTTAATAATCTCTTAAAACTAAACAGAGCTTGTTCTCATCCAAAGGAATCATTCATTCAGGAAATATTAATGAACATAAAATCCTTGCTACATGACAGGTATCAGGATAAGTTCACTAAGATTGACCTGTACCCACAAAACATAACCAATAGTTTTACATGTTCATGCAAAGTGGCAAATGACTGCTATATTTAATGGCAATTCATTGACGTGGGAGCAAATTGTATTCAGAACTCCAACAGATAGAACAATACAACACATAAGGCTGAGATCAGCAGCATATATATGTCGCCCTGAAAACCAAAACTTGATTGATACTTGAGCTATAGAATATATATATCAAAATAAAGTGTTCCTTTTTTATTGGTGAAGCTTCGGTCTTTTTATCTGAATTGAGATATAATGCACATACCATGAAATTCACCATTGTAAAGTGAAAAATTCAGTGGTTTTCAGTACATTCACAGAGTTGGCGAGTTATCACTGCAATCTAATTCCAAAACACTTTCATTGGCCCAATTAAAAAGAACTCTGTACTCTCTGAGCAGTTACTCGCCAGTCCCTCCTCCCGGCCCTGGCGACTACTAACTTGCTTTCTGTCTATGGATTTGCCTACTTGGGGCATTTCATAAAAATGGAATCATGCAATATGTGGTCTTTTGTGATCTACTCCTTTCTCTTAGCATAATGTTTTTGAGATTCATCCACGCTGTCACATGAATCGCTTTATTCCTCTCTATAGTTGAATACTATTCCATTGGTTGGATAGACCACATTTTATCCATTTATTCAGTTGATGAACATTTGGGTTGTTCGCATCTTTTGGCTATTATGAATGATTCTGCAATGACCATTCATGTACAAGTTTTTGTGTGAATGTGTTCCTTTGATATAGTCAACTTAGAAACAAAAAAAAGCAAGAGTCAAAAAGGTACCTTACACTGTGCCAAAGACAGTGAATGTATCAGTAGTCTGTTCCTTTTGTGGCTGAACCGTATTCCATTGTATGAAGATATCGTTGTTTCTTTATTCATTGCCAGTTGTAGGATATTTGGGTTATTTCTAGTTTTTGATGATTATGAATAAAGTCCCTATAAACATTCACATACAGGTTTTTGTTGGAATATAAATTTTAATTTCTCTTAGGTAAATACCTAGGAGTGGGATACCTGCATCATATGATAATTCTACGTTTAACTTTATAAGAAATAGCTAAATTCTTTTCAAGGAGACCTGACCAGTTTGCATTTCCACCAGCAATGTATGACTTCGAGTTGCTTGACATCCTTGCCAACACTTGATATCGTCGGATTTTTTTGTGTGTGTTTCTTTAGTTTTTAGTCATTTAATAAGTGTGTGGTGGTATGTCATTGTGATCCCTTTAAATTTCGATATTCTAAATTATCCTAGGTAAGTTTTTTTACATTGTTTTTTTATAGTTTTTTTATTTTTGCTTTTGCATTATAGATTTTTTAAATTATGTACGTATGTATGTATGTATGTATGTATTTATTTATTTATTTTTGAATGCCTATGGCACCCAGTATTCCTAGATAGTCTCCCATCCAAGTACTAACCAGATCTGACCCTGCTTAGCTTCTGAGATCAGACGAGAGTGGGCGTGTTCAGGGTGGCATGGCCGTGGTTTACACTGTTTTTTATCCAACAAATAACCTGTTTTGCTACTACTATTCTTTGTTTTCCAGAAATTTTAAAACTTACGCAGTAGAGAGAATATATAATAAATCTGTATAAACTGATCGCCCAGCGTCGATGATTGTCACCATCTTGCCAGTTTATTTCATCAAGCATCGCCACCACTTTTTGGTTGTTTTCTGGAGTCCTTTCAAGCAAATCTCATCTATTCTTTCATTTCACTGTTAAATATTTCAATATGAATCTCCCGAATGACTTTAAAACCAATATAATCACAAATAACAAAACTAAGAAAAATTCATTGTCTTCTAATATTTAGTCTATGTTTAAATAGAACCAATTGTCTCAAAAGTGTCTTTTTAAAAGTTGCACTGTTTAACTTTAATTTGCTTATGACACGAAGTGGAAGCTAAAAGATCCAAGGTCTTACTTTCTCCAAATGATTGAGGTTCCACTCAATTTTCAGAAATAGTTTGAAGTTAGTTCAGATTTGACTCAAGTTATAGCTTTGCTATTCCAAATTATATTTTTATTACACAGCAGCAATTTGGGGTTATAAGGCAGATATTAAGAACACAGAATTGGCATATCATTTAACCCACAGATCAAAACACTTAAAAGATGCCTGCTACTATTGTACAGTGCAGCCAACTGATTCTGTTGGCACTGAATACACGAGTTGGCACTAACGGCCCAGGGCAGGGTGCAAAGGGCAAATAAAGTGGTGGGGACATGGGAAGGGGTTCTTTATTAGGCCACCAGACAGAAAGACTTGCTTCTCTTACCTGGCATTGTTTCGAACAAAGCTTGTTCATAGTAGGCCCTCAACATAACTGGAGAATTAATATAAGACATCCTATCATGAGATGTGTGTGTGTGTGTGTGTGTGTTTTGCATCAGGGACTTCAGCCAAATAAAATTTGGGTTTTATTTTGGAATAAAACCCAAATAGGAACTTTTTGTCATGCTAGTTTTAACTTTCACTTTATTTAGTAAACAGACAAGACTTTATTTTGAATTGGTTCCATTTTAGTTCACAGTTGAGTCATACAAAAATCCAGAAATTAATATGCAGATTTGAAGATAGGCAACTTGGTGTGTTCTGTTTTAATTTTTAAAAATTAATATCGCAGTTTAAATTCCTGGCTGTAACAAGACTTCCCTTCAATCCAAACCACAGTGCCGTGTTGTGTGGCTCCTTACAGCCCCTGAGCTCTATTTCAACGTTTGCACAAACGTCTTTGCTTGCTCTATTACCATTTAGCCCAGATAACAAGGCTCAAGTAAATGTAGCCTGCACAATAAGAATATAATCACTGTTTAAAATCAAACTTCAGAGCGGGTCAACATGGCATAATCTCCTGTCTAAGTGATCTGTAATTTGCCTCTCCAGATAGTCATCTTGGCCCGGAGCAGTTTAAAAGGTAGTAGCTGCCAAAAATTGTTAACCATTAAACAAAGGTTTGCTTTTCTTTTATGTGGCAGGAACAAAGGTGCACTTTTAAATCTGTGTCTGAAAACTGTGTAGGTTTTGAAGAGTCCAATCCACCCTACAACTGTTGCTTTTGGTATCCAGAACGAACTTTTTAAAAGTGTTCTGAGGTTTTGGTTTGTTTTTTGTTTTGCCTTGGTTGGGTCATCTGAGCCAACGTATGTGGGTTTTATTTCTGGGGGCGAAGTTGACATAAAGAAAACTCAGAAAACCCAAGAGTCCTGAAAGGAGGGTGTATTACAGTGGAATGTATTCCATCAATTGCCAGAATATTTCAGAACATGCAGCCATCATCATGGGGAATGTCCTCTTCACGAGCAAAAGGTAAGTTTTCATCATGGAGAATGTTCATCCCTCTTGTTGAACCACGCTGCAATTTAGCAGTCCACACATTTGCCTTTCATGGTAGCTAAAAAGTAAACATTAGCATTTTTGCTCATTTTTCGATTTCAGAAAGTTAGCTCACTGCATTACTTCCAACTTCAAAGAATTCCATAGCTTCATGTTCAAGGTGACTCTAGAAGACATGGCATTTTAAGCACCAGGGGACTGGAGACTCCACACACGGCCTCTCGTGAGTTCAATTAATCACCATTAGAACCTGAAGATCTAAGTTTCTACTCAGTGACTGTGCCCAAGGCAAGTTTCTCCCCGGGTACTGCGTCTGTTCACAGTGACATTTGGTTTCTGACAAGTTCTCCTTTTGGAACTTAGAATGTCTTTTTAGATCTTCACGTGGAAGAACAATGCCAGGTTTTTCATTAGTATAATGGAGCCATTTGCCAAAGTCATCGGCATATCATGTTACATACCAAATTCCTTGGAGTAAACATGTTGGCAAAGCTATCGCTTCATTCTACGTATTAGAATTGTGCTCTTCTGTAACTGGCAGAAGAAAGGGGCAAAGATACTCGAAGTGATGTTTTATAACCGGGGTTTTTCAACCTCCTTGGTGCTATGAACATTTGGGGCCAGAAAATTCTTTGTCGAGTTGGCCGTCCTGTGCATTGTAGGATGTTTAGCAACATCCCTGGCCTCTACCCACTAGATGCCAGGAGCCCTCCCAACCCCAGTCAGGACAACCACAAACAGACACTGCCAAATGTCCTTTGGGAAACAAAATCTCCCCTTGTTGAGAACTGGTTTATAACCAGCAAGATAGGTTTTCAACTTCGGTCTTTTCAATTATTTATTCATTAATACATTTCACAGTCAACTACTAAGTAGGGAGTGGTGCTGGACACAAGGTGGTACTAGACATGATTCTTGCATGATGCTTGTCCTCCTAGAGGTTAGGTATTATCCTAGGAAGCCCACATTGGCTCATGACTTCCCTATTCTCCCCCAAATCTCCAAATCAGAGCACCTGTGTGAACTAGGTGGCCACTCCAAAGGATGATTCCACTCTCTTTTGAGCTCTTTCAGGGAACTGGGTTTGTACCGTTCATTACATACTGCCTTGTTTATAGATGCTATGTACAGCTCATCATTTTCTTATTCCTAGTGACTAGCAGCTCCCTAAGACAGATGCCTATCTGGTTGCCTGGATGGATGATTGGATGAATTATTGTGGAGTACCTTGGCAGCCAAATTAAAGAGTTTGGAGACAGTTTTGTTTTTGAGTATGAGAATGACATGACGAAAACAATTGCTTAGAAACATCATCCAGGCGACATGGTGCTGGAAAGACTGGAGAGGGAAAAACCTGAAGCTATTGGGATAGTAATAAAATTATTTTATATTCTTCCTATGGATCAATAAATTACATTAGCGGAATAATGGTGACGTGAATGAGGAACAAAAGAACAAAAAGAACAATTTCAAAGAAAAATGAATAAGATTTTGGAAGAGGAAATGATCGTTACAAATGAAATAAAGGTCAAAGGACTCTGAAGTTCACAGTGTGAAAATCTGAAAATATAGTCTCTCCAAATAGAAGTATTGAGACAAGTCTGGGATGTTCTGACATACCGAGGTCATCATTCTTCATCAACTCTCCTCATTTGAAAGTAATATTCTTATGAATTTCCTACTCTTCCATTAAGTTCAGCAGTAATCTAAGAGCAACCAAATTAGGGAGTCAGATGATTAATTCACTTTGTGAACGATATTACATAAAAAAAAAAAAAAACAATGATGAGAAAGACACCGATGATATGGATAAAAGACTTACAATATCCCTACTGTTTTGAGGAGAATAGACTGTGGCATGGCTAGGGTAGAAGCAGGGACATCATTTAAGATTTGATTACATTAGACCCAGTGTCAGGGGTGGGGACTATGGGAGTGGTCAGATTTAGGATACGTTGTGAAGACTGAGCCAACAAACTTTGTAGATGAATTTGGTGTAAGAAGTGACTCAAAAAAGACACCAAGTTTTATGGCATGAGATGAGGAATTCAGGGAGGTAGCCAGTTTAGGAGGGTATAAAAAATTCATTTTTCACATGGTAACACTGAGGAACTTGTTGGCTACCCAAATTAGATGGCAAGTAGCCATTTGGAAAAATGAATCGAAAATTGGGTGCTTGGCTGGACGTAAAAACTTGGGAATGATATTGCACGGTTCTTAACTGTAGACAGCAGAATCCACTCTCGCCAGTTTAAATAGAAACGGGATGTTACACGGTTCCAAGAATTTCTGGGTGAGAGAAAACAAGACCTGGATGTTATGCAGTCAGAAACAATGCAACCATGGCAAATGTCCAACCACTCCACGGGACAGTTCTAATGGAAATATCATTGTTGCTACCACCCATTTTGACATTAGCGACTGGACACTGGAAATCTATCTGACTTGCCTCAGACGAGGCAGATGCCTCAGCCATCATGAAAACTGACCCTATCTCTCCCAGTCATGGTTTCACTCAAATCTTGCACCTGTGCATTTGAGCCAAGGAAATTCAGTCACAGGTTTCTACTCTAACTACAAGAAAAACATACAGTTTGAGCTTTACAACCTCTCCCATATCGGAAGGCAAGCTAGGGGGCTTTTGAATGAGTGTTGAATAAGTCAACTTGCTATTATCTGCTTCAGGGAGCCATTCATGTGTAGATGAAATTTATAGTGATGGTACCAAGTGAGGCCACCTGGGGACAGAAGAGGGACAGTCACTAGGATGAACTCTTAGGTACCCCAATACTTAGATGGCCAGGAAGGAGACTGAGAAGCATCAGCTGGTAAGAAGAAGAAAAACCAGGGAGCTGTAGTGCTCTAGAAGCTCAAGGCATAAGTGATCGACTGTACTAAATGGGGCTTTGAGAGAAATTAAGGATGGAGAATTGACTGCTGGATTTGAAAACACTGAGATCGGTCATGACTTTAATAAGAGGCATTTCAACGAAGTGATTAGGATGGGTGCAGAAGAGATTTGGAGAGGGTGAAGCAGAGACAATGTGTATAAAGGGGCAAAGATATCATCTGGAAGTTGGGGGCGGGGGAAGGAACCGAGGGAAGATCTTTCAAATGGGAGATGTTAAAGATTAAAAAAGGCATAGCATAACCACATTTTAAAACAACCCAGCCAAGTTGTATATTTTAAGTTGTCTCTTTCACAGAACTTGGTTTCTTTCCTGATCTTTACAATGACGATGCTTTAAAAAATTTTCCTAACCAGTTTAACGTCCCGTGGGGAATGTCGAGGGGTTTCTATTTATCGGCTCATTGTGCTTTGAGTCTTGACAGTCAAAGACAACCATCCTTTCACGACTGGAGATAAGGTCTCTGATCTTGTTCACACTTTTTCTGAAGCAACCCTCATTTCAGCGTTC
>NW_011888862.1:762754-780951 GCF_000151845.1 Pteropus vampyrus
CTGTAGTGCTCTAGAAGCTCAAGGCATAAGTGATCGACTGTACTAAATGGGGCTTTGAGAGAAATTAAGGATGGAGAATTGACTGCTGGATTTGAAAACACTGAGATCGGTCATGACTTTAATAAGAGGCATTTCAACGAAGTGATTAGGATGGGTGCAGAAGAGATTTGGAGAGGGTGAAGCAGAGACAATGTGTATAAAGGGGCAAAGATATCATCTGGAAGTTGGGGGCGGGGGAAGGAACCGAGGGAAAATCTTTCAAATGGGAGATGTTAAAGATTAAAAAAGGCATAGCATAACCACATTTTAAAACAACCCAGCCAAGTTGTATATTTTAAGTTCTCTTTCACAGAACTTGGTTTCTTTCCTGATCTTTACAATGACGATGCTTTAAAAAATTTTCCTAACCAGTTTAACGTCCCGTGGGGAATGTCGAGGGGTTTCTATTTATCGGCTCATTGTGCTTTGAGTCTTGACAGTCAAAGACAACCATCCTTTCACGACTGGAGATAAGGTCTCTGATCTTGTTCACACTTTTTCTGAAGCAACCCTCATTTCAGCGTTCACTACCACTAACCAATTTATGAGAAAAATACGAACTTTGTGTTATCCAGAAGAGGAGGTGTTTACTTTAGAAACTGCTAGAATATGAAGATCTTGCTGTCATCATATGCATCTCTTCACCTACCATGAAAACAGAATGAGTAACTGGTTCCATTCAATACTTCCAGCCTTCACTTTAGGAAGACAGCTAAAGGCTTAAGCGATTCGTTCAATTTTAATATGTTTTAATTTTCATAATATGCTCTTGACAATTCAGGTGCTAAGATTTCTCCACTCAAGTCATCCATTGGGCATCTCTATCTTTTCACAAACCCTTTTTAGTTAGCATTGCTTTGGCTATGAAGATTAGGTTCGCTGCTATGACGAATCAGAGAGGATTTTAAAAGATGACATTAATTTGACAATTTTACAAACATTCATTCATACCTTTAAATATTAAAAGGATCAGAACAGTCATTTGTGGTTTTTTTTTTTTTACCATTTGTTATTAAAAGGGAAAATAAAGAGTAGTTTGCTTTTCTTTCACCATCTAACAGAATTTGTGGCTTGGTTCACTTTATAATTCCATTCCCTGTTCCCCACCACCCCAAATAGATCTCTTGCACCCATAATCCCTAAACCCTGGCAGGTGCTGACCTGGACTCTGATCGTATAGTTTTGTTTTTTCCAGAATGCCATATAAATTGAATCATAGAGTATCCAGCCATTTGAGACTATCTTCTTCTACTCAGTATAATGCTTTTGAAATTCATCTGTCTTGTAAGTATCAAGTTTGTTCCTTTTTATTTCTGAGAAGTATTCTATTTTATGGATGTATCATTACTTATTTATCCATTCACCGCTTAGTGAACATTTGAATTGTTTCCATCTTAGGTGATTATGAATAAAACTGCGAAATACTTTCACATTCAGTTTTTTGTGTGGACAAATGAAGAAAGATGTCTCTTGGGTAAGTATAGAGTAGGACTGCTGAACCATAAAATAAGTATATGGTTAACTTTTCTCTATACATTTTATTCCAACCAGCAATTTATCTTGTATCCTGAAAACTTGCTAAAGTCACTTATTAGTTCTAAAAGGATTTTTGTAGATTCTTTGGGATTTTCTACATAGTCAATCATGTTGCTGAGAAAAAGAAACTTTTATTTATTCCTTTCCAATCTGTGTCCTTCTAAAATTACCTTATTTCACTGGCTAGAAATTGATATCGACTTGATATTAAGTTGATAGAATGGTGAGAATAAACATCATTTCCTTATTCCTAATCTTAGGGAGGAAAAAATTCAGTCTTTAACAGGAAAGCATGATGTTAGCTATACGGTTGCTTTTGTTGATGCCCTTTATCGGAATGAGGAAGTTGTTTTTCCCCTAGACAGTTTTACTGATAAATAGACGTTGCATTTTGTCGCAATTTCTCTTCAAGATGATCATGATGAATTTCATTAATGTTTGAATGTTGAACCGTCCTTGCATTTCTCAGATAAGTTCCATTTGGTCACAATTTTTTTGTTCCTGTATTTTATTTGCTAACATTTTGTCTAAAATTTTTGTGTTTATGTTTATCAAGGATATTGGTCTATAATTTTCTATCCTTTAAATATCTTTGTCTGGTCTTAGTATCATGATAATATTAGCCTCATAGTTTGAGTAAAAATATGTTTCTTTGTTGGAAGGTATTTAACTACAAATTTAATTTCATTATTGGTATGGGATTATTCAGGTTACCCATTTCTTCTTGAGTGAGCTTGAGTGGTAGGCTCATGACTTTTGAGCAATTTTTCTCATTGCATCAAAGTTATCAAATTTATTAGCACAAAGTTGTTCATAACAATCCCTTATTTCTCTTTTAATGTCATTAGGATCTTTAGTGATGTTTCCTCTTTCATTCCCGATCTTGCTAATTTTTGAGTTCTCTCTTTTTCTGTTAGCAGTTTGGCTAAAATTTTATCAGTTTTATTGATTTTTTCCAAAGAAGCAGATTTTGCTTTCATTGGTTTTTTCCTCTTTTCTGTTTTCAATTCCATTAATTTCCAGTCTTATCTTTATTGTTTACCTTTTTATTTGTTGTTTTTAGTTAAATTTACTCTTTTTTCTTATTTCTTCACATAGAAGTTTAGGAAATAGGTTTGTGATCTTTCTTTTTAAACATTTATTGCTATAAATTTTCCTCTTAGTGTTGCTTTAGGAACACGAATTTTATGTTATCTATTAATTAATTCAGAATATTTTCTAATCTTCTGTGGCTTTCTCTTGACTCATGGATTATTTAGAAGTATGCTATTTTATTTCCAAATGCTGGTGGGGGCGATTTTCCAGATAGCTTTTCATTATGGATTTCTAGTCTAATTACATTTTGGTTAGAGACATAGTTTTATATTTTAAATTCTTTTAAATTTATTGAGGCTTATTTTATGGCCCAGAATACGGTCTACTCATATTCTATGTTTATCACACTTAGAGTCAAATGTTTCACTACAGAAATAGTCATACGATTGATTTTTAGGATTTCCCCAGCCTCCACTGTGGGTGTTATATAATATGATACATGCACTGCATGATCTTCCTAAAATCTGAAAAATTGTGAATTCTACAACACATCTGGCTTCAGGGATTTGGAATAAGAAACTGTGGACTGGTTTATTAGTTATATTATCACCTATGTGATTCGAAATATGTTTATATTGTTTCCAGATTATCGGTGACATGAAAACACATAAATAAAAATTTCATAGAAGAACTTGAAGAATCTAAAGAATATTTCCCTAGACCGTGGAAGCCATCATTCCCAAACAACAAAAAAACATAGCAATAATAAATTTATGGTATGATAGTGCTGACTTTTCTTTGGCTGTAGCTGCTTTTCTTAGCAGAGACCTCCTTTGAAAGACTAAACTATATGACAGGCAAATTTGGGTAACACTTCTTGTTTTGGATTTTCTTGAACATGATCAGAATTGTCAGAGGTAATCTTACTGCTTTTCTATGATGAGTACTAAAAATTCCAAGGAAATCCTTGAAGAAAGAGAGAAGATAACAGTTCATGACAAATATCAACCTCATTCTAGATCAGAGCTATCTTACTTATTGAAATCCTAAAATTGCCTATTGAAAGTAAGAAAATTGTTTATTGAAACCAAGAAAGTTGGCAATTTTAGAAGAAATTATTGCTAACGCTATTCCTAAATCTGTAGTAATGAACCAGGGGCAAAGAGTACATTTAAAAGCCCTTATAATTGCCAGCCTTAGCCCAGACTTAAATGATGCCAATTTTTATTAAAAATAATGTTGAGTGGAAATGATAAATCAAGGGGCCCTCAATTGTGTGGGATGAAGAGAAAACCCTGAGATTGGCCAATAGCAGTTAAATTAGTAAATTCAATTCATACTGTGTAGATCAGCCAAACCGATGGGCAGAAGGAAGACAACACAGGGAGAGAACGCAGGCAAAGCCATGGCATGGTTTCTATTCTTTTAACCACAAGAATTCAGGGAACCAAGAGTTTTGTGAGAAAATGACTAGATATCATAAAGGTTGATGCCACAACTGCTCTGCACATTTTCCATTCCTGGTTGCCCAGGAACTAAGACCCCCATCTTATTTCGATGACATTATAAAGAGAAAAATCTCATGCTGCTAAGGAGAACAGCAATTCGGGGTGTTGCAGAAGCTCGTCTGGTTAGCTCTAGCTCAATAAAGTCTTGAACAGGAGGTCGGGTTTGATATTAGTAAAGGGAAGAATATGAAAAGTTACTTTAAAGTGAGTGTTGCTCATGTGTCGCTTTTTTTCATGGGGTCTGGGTGGACTCCATGTTAAATAACAGAAGTGATGTGGTTATGTATTTAGGTTGAATGACATTGTCACTCTTGGATCCTTGCTTAGAAGGAAAAAGTCCAGGAAGCTAAGATCCAGGACCAGAACCAGATAGATGCCCCATCTCCTGGTGCTCTGGGCTGGGCAGGTGGTGGGTGTCAGTGCCTCTATTGATGGAATGGCTCCCTCTCTTTATCCTTGGGGGAAAAGAGATGGCAAAAGTGAACAGGGCAACACATTCAACACAAAAGTGAACAGGGCAACAGCATTCTTGACGAGACGCTTCTTTTCCATTTACACTGCACCTAGATTTTTTCTTTCAAAATCTGACGAAGGCTTTTCAAGAACAAGTGACTCCATTCAACATTTAGTGGGGATATGACTTAGAATATCCTGTTGTGTTCCCCTTTTATTTCAAATTTAGGAAACATGCATACTCATCTGCCTCAGTCTTTCCCACATGTGAATTAAACTTCTGGGGCAGAACGGAGGTTTGTTTAAGTAAAAGGTAGGAATGCATAACATGCTTTGAAGAGAGAAAAAGGCCAAGCTCATTCTGCAGGCAGTCATGGGGAGAATTCTTAAGCCCTGTGGGAAATCAAGCTGTGCATGATTCTGTTCTAGCACTGGCTACTCTCGTTCGCATTAAGTGACCACTTCGAGTGAAATAAAAGTTCAGCTTCGCAAGTTGAGCTGTACACCTGAATGCTCTTGAAAGTTGTCCTTTTTTTATTTTCTTTCAAAACTCTACAGCCTGCTGACCAGGTAAAATAATAGAACATATGGTCTTTATTTAATTCCTTCATGCTTACCGCAAAGACAAGAGGAGTGAAGATCTCTTGGCTGTCTCCAATGCTTTCCTTTAATCTTACTTTATTTACTAAGAGCTAATAAAAAATCTGAAGTGCTTAACTCTCAAGTGTTGTTTTTCTTCTGGGCACTGGTATTTGATTTGTTCCTTGGCCTGACCCCCACCCCCATCCCACTCTTTTTACTGCTGAATGTGCCGCTGTGAACCTTTTTAATGCTGCGTTCATTCTCCTTAATCTTTTTGCAGTTATTTTTTACTGACAAGTTAACTATCTCTTTGATATATTTTTTCAGCTTCTAAAAGTTGGTCTTTTTCCACTCTTTCAAATGACTCTAAGTTATTTTAAAACATAATTATATTGGATTTATAAAAGAAAATTATTTAATTATAAAAGGAATATATGGATAATTTTGGAAAAGAGAAGAAAATCATTTAAAAATTGTACTATCCAATTGCCATAGCTCTTTATTGATTCTTTTTTAATATAAGTATTGCATTTTGCATCCGGAGAGTTAGAGTGTGTATGGAATTCTTCCCTAAATGGCTTTCACGTCACGTTATCCTATCGGCATGGTTCCATGTTTGCTAATTCTGTTCTGTAATTATTAACTTGGATATTCGAGTTACAGTGCCTCAATTTACTCAGCCATCCTATCAATAGGACATTTAGAATGATAATATCTCATTTTAAGGCTGTGTTAACACGGAGAGGAACTTCATAAAGCAATCAAACCTGCACAAAATTAACATGTAAGGGTTAATAATGTGTGAGGCTTCAGATATGAAAATGACAAGTTATAAAAACTTTGTGACAAATAATTCAACAAGAACAACTCTCTTTGTTGTATCTTTCAAGACATACAACTGTAGATTGGAGAAGTGAGCACAGATATGACTGGAGTATCAACAACCATTAAACACTCAACACACACACACACGCACACACAAATGCACACGTGGATTGCTAATATAATCATCCATTCCTATAGAGTCAATTTCCCGCCATATCTTTTCTGAGATTTATCCTTGAAAATGTTGATTCCTGATATATCCAACTCCCAGGTCAAACTAATTATATCTATATCAAAATATCAAAACATTCAATATTGCATAACTTAATCTTTTATTTCCTTATTAATTCTAGAGTAACATTTTTAGTATCTTCCCACATTCTAAAATTCACATATTCTAATATTTTTTGGAGCTCTTTAAAAATTGAATTGCTCTTCTAAGAGGCTTACATTTCTCTACAGACAACAAAAACTGAGAATAAGAGCTTAATAAATCTGGATGCCTCATTGAACAAGTTTGATCGCCTTGTTTTTTGATAAGCAGGAAATTGAAAATTAGACAAAAACATGTTCTTAGCCCTTTGTAAATTACTCATTGCACTATCTCTTTTTAAACATTGTGTTTCTTACTCTGTGAATGAATTATTTTCTTTTGAAAATTCTTTGAATTCGTTAATATTTAAAATACACATAATATTTAAAATCCTCGAGACTCTAGATACAATCAACTCCCAGTCGAACACATTTTACCAATACCAAAACCTTTTAATCATCTTACTAAATCATTCTTTTTTCCTTACTCATTTTGTTTTTAATATTTCTTTTCCCTTTTAATACACTTTTCCTGAAATTCTATTTTATTATATAATACATTAGTATGTCTATTTTGTTTCTGTGAATTGGTGTTTCCCTAGATATCATTTTTTAAATCCTGATTTAAAAATGTTTTGTGTCGCTTTGTTTTATGTGTTTCTCTTATGAGCAAGCATACGGGTATATTTTATTTTTTATCCAATCTTATAATCTTCATGTTTAATAGTATATGAATCTTTTTGCATTTATTTTTACTGACAAGTTAAATTTATTTACATTGTCTTTTTCTTTTTCTTTATTTTCTTTTTTCTTCGCGATTGCTTTTGTTTTCATTTTCTGACTTCTGTGGGATTAATAACTTTTTAATATGTTCTTCTTTTAAAAAGATGTACTTTGCATTTCTATAACTTCAGTGGCTATTCATACATGTTAGCATACATAGCAATTGTAAATTTTCCTAACAACTTTAAGGTTATTTGGTAGTACTACCGTTTTCTAGGATGCAGCAAGAATGTTTTTTTAACGCCTACAGCACCTGGTCTTTCTAGGTGGTCTCCCATATAAGTACCAACCAGGCCCAACCCTGCTTAGCTTCCAAGACCAGACGGGATCGGGCACGTTCAGGGTGGCATGGCCATAGACTCAGAAAGAATTTCAATGCTTTAAGTACCCCTTCAAACTTCCATTCCCTCTCTTTTTATTATTTTTCATAATTTTACTTATATCTTTTTCCAAAAAAAAACCCCTTATTTCTTATCAGAGTTAATTCTGTCCATTGATATATTTTACTTATTTTATATTACCCATTGTTTCTTACACCCTGTATTTTTTTCTGGTTTGCATTTGTTCATACAGAAACCCCTCACTCCTTGTTACTTTAGTAAGGGTCTCTGGGGTCGGGGGAGGCAGTAAATTCACTTAGTCTTTGTGTAACTGAAAATGTCTATTTTTCTTTTGCTTTTGAATGATAGTTAACTGGGTATAAAATCCTAGGTTGACATTTACCATCAGCACTTTGAGGCTATTAATCCGTTATCTTCTGGCATCTATTTCCAATTATGAAGAAATGTGCAAGTCTAACAGACAACAGTCCAATCTGTCTTTTCTCTCCAGCAGCTCTTAATACCTTTTGTATAGTATCCTTCATGTTTTGTAGTTTAATTACAATGTGTCTAGTTGTGGATTTATTTCCATTCATCTTCCTTGGTACTGGGGACATTCTTTTAAATTGAGGACTCATATTCTTTAATTTAGATATTTTTCAGCTGTTATAACACTCATTTCCTCAATTCTAAGCTCCTCATTTTCTGACATGACTCTGACAGAGTTGGGGGGATCGTGGTACCTTGTTACAGCTTGGTGAGGGTGGAAGTCTAAACTCTGTACCTCGCCTTTGCTGTTATGGGTTGTTCTGCAGCTGCAGTCTTCTCTATAATGCTTGGCTGGAGTAAAGTGCTTAGTGTCTGAAAGTTCTTTATGTTTCCACTCTGCCTTTTTCCTTGTTCTTTGGCTTGGGAGAGATGGCTTTTCTCAGGTGTTTTTGTCTATGTCTGTTGGCATTTCCAGGTATCCAGTCTGGACTATATAATGCACAAATAAAACCCAGGTTCTGAGTTCCCTAGTTGGACTGCCTTATTTTTTCTACCTTTCAAAATGTTGTGCTTGTTTTCTGCGTAATGTTCAGTTTTTTTCCTTAATCATTTTGGATTAATTTTGGAGAAATAGGGACATGTATGTCTATTCCACCTTCCTGGAAATAAAGCCTATGTATTTTAGTCTTTGTCAGACGTCTCTACAAATTAATTTTAAGTAGGATGAACTTAAATAATAATTATCAATATTTTGGGCTATGTTCCTTGTATTAGATTTCTTCATCTGTTTTTCCATTTTTAGTTTGCAAGCTCATTTGAAGAAGATTTTGCTTTCTTCCCCTCTCTCTCTTTCTTGCAACGATCACCCAACTCTAGTAATTTTGTTGTTTTTTCCAGACCCTAAACCCCAATTCTAGAACTGTTTTAAATGTAAATCAGGGACCCTGCCCTTTGCAACAAGCAAAAGTCATCACAGACCTGGGCCCCAAGCCATTTGGTCAAGCTCCTAGTTGACCAACTATGCCTGAGTTCGCCCATTGGCTTGGCTTACAGGTAAGTGTGAGGTATGGCCCCAAGCAGTGAGCAGCAGGAAGTTTTCCACCCTCTTTTGATTAGTGATGGAAGGGGATTTTCTACTTCATCCTTAGCTTTAAGCAATAAGCCTATCCTAGTGCATCTCAGGTGGAGATGAAGAATCAGGGAGTACTTCGGTCTTCCTTACTTTGCTGAAGTCCAACTCTGTTATCAGACCCAGATTCCAAGAGGTCTCTTGCTTCACCTCTGCCTACCATTTTGCTTTTCTGTTATATTTCTGAACCACAAAAATGTTTACTCTCATTATGTGTTTTTTTTTTTCTTCTTGGTATATCATTGCCATGTGCTGGAAGCATTATTGTGCATCAAAGCATGAACTTACTGGACCATTGAGATGGAAAATCTAAACCTTTCTTAAACATGTTTTGGAAACACTTGGGGGAAATAATTTATATAAGATAACAAGCTCTAAAACCCCAAATCAGCTCTTATTAAGTTAGTTTCACAATAGAACCAGTTTTTTAAGTGACATCATTTATTTATTAGCCATTTCGATATATAATTATGTAGTTTTCTTATATCCCCCTTCACTTCAACCCATCATCCAAATGTGGATAGATGATAACTTTGTTAAATTGTTATTCAGTATTATTGGGTAAATATAAGTCAAAAGTTTACTATGATTAAACAAGCATTCTTGTAAACTTTCTTTCTAGTGCTAAGAATTTCTCATTTTCCTTTGCTTAGTTGTCTTTTTATCTATAGCTAATTCTTCCAGAAGCGTGTAATATTATGGCAATACAGATTTCCATGCAATCAAATCTCTCAGTTCAAAAGGTTACCATTTTCTCCTGTTTGATTTCCTTCCTAGTACCCTCCAACTTTAAGTTCCATTAGAACCAGTTACTCTCTTCAACATCTAACAGTTGTCTTCTTAAAACTTCTCATTACCAACAACCTTCTTCCCTTTCTTGTGTCGCATCTGTTTCTAGGACGTCACTTCTTTCTTGGTTTACTGTAGCATGGCCCATGCTCCACAAATTTCCTAACTACAGATGCAGGTGATACCTTTTTAAAAAAATCTTTGTTTTACTCTTATTTTAAATGAGTGCTTTGGCTAGTACAGCATTGTAGGTTAGAAATTCTTTTCCCCCTGAATTTTTGGAACTCATTGCTCCATTTTCTTCCAGCCACCAGGGTTTCTAAGTCCAAAATAGTGTTCATTCCTGATCTTTCATATAGGACCTGATTTTTCTCCCCGGACTATTTTAGAATCTTATTGTTTATGTTCTGCAATTTCACAATAATGTACTGTGATTTGAGTCTTTTTTATTCTTTGAATTATGCTCTTGTTGGGTCTTTTCTATCTGGAGATTCATGTACTTGAGTTCTGGAAATCTTGCTTGAATTTTGTGGCAGAGACAGCTAAGCTCCCATTGGAATTTTGCGTTTCCCCTTTGCTAAGGTCTGAATGTTTGTGAATCCTCAAAATTCACATGTTGAAATCCTATTCCCCAAAGTGATGATATTAGGAAGCGGGGCCTTTGGGAGGTGATTAGGCCATGAGGGCAGTCTTTATGAATAGCATTAGTGTCCTTAGAAAAGAAGCTCCGGAGAACTTTCTGGTCCCTTTCACCATGTGGACATAGCAAGAAGTTGGCAGTCTGCAACCTGAAAGTGGACCTTCGCCAGAACCCGAACATACTAGAACCCTTATGAACTTATACCATCCGGAACTGTAAGTAATACATTTCTATTGTTTATAAGTCACCCAATCTATGGTATTTTTGTTATAGCAACCTGAATAGACTAAGACAGGAAATGGAATTTTGTTTTTCCCTTTCCAGAATACAGTCTCCTCTTTGCATCTAGGTAGGTGAGGTGATAATTCTCCCCAATGGACTAAGAGAAGAAATGATGTGTTACTCTGGGCCAAGGCAGTGAGGGAGTGAGTAGATTGCTCTATTCTCTTTTCCTCCATTTGTCAGATGGATGCAGATAATACCTAGGTGTTGAGATGGCAGAGCCACACAATAGAAGTGTCATGGGTGCCTTAGTCATCGTGAGGAGAGAAGCAGCTTGGTGACCATTAACCAGGAGTATTCTCCTGTTATGTGAGCCAGAAGTGTACTGTAATTTTATTAAGCTACTGATGTTTAGTGGTTTATTTGTTGCAACAGTCATTGCTCCCTGACTGATACACTTATTTGAAATATTCTCCCAACTGCTTTCTCTGCTCTCAATTTCCTGAGTGTCAATCAGTGAGATTTATTAGACTTCCCAGCTTAATCTTCTAATTTCTTATCTTTTCTCACGTTGCATCTCTTTGACTTTTTCTTTCACTTCTAGTGAGATTTATTTAAAAATTTCTTACAACCATTCAATTAAAAGCATTGGCGGGCAGAGGGAGACTGAAGGAGCTATTATATTTTTAATTTCCAAGAGTATTTTTAGTGATTCTCTTTTAACGCATATAGTTCATGTTTGATTCAATATTTTCCTTATTCCTGAGGATAACAATTATAGCTTTTTAAATTATTTTCCTGCTTTTTATATCATTTATTTCCTTTTTGTTTGTTTGTATTAGAAGCTATTCCTCACTGTCTTATGATCCAGAGCTGCCATGCTTCTTTAGACTGAAGCACTAGAAATCTAATTGAAAGCTCTATGTGGAACCGGGGAGCAGTAATGTCTCTTGGCAACTAGTGGGCTTGCCAGTAGGGCAATTGGATGGCCCACTAGCTTTTCAGTGGATGACCTCCAACCATGCATTGTGGATTCTCAACTTGGCCCTGATGTACTGGGAGCCACGTAGAAGCAAGGGGCTGGGTAGGGGTACAAAATGAGGTTGCCATAATTTTTTATGCATGCTTGCATTTCACCTTTAACCTCCATCTTAAAAATATGCCAGGTGTTCCCCCAGTCTGAAGCCTCTCTAGTTCAATGTCTCCATGGAATAAGACCCCAGGTCTAATTACAAGGATCGAAGGGAAATAATTACCTGATAAGAAAGCTAAGTCTGGCTTGTGGAAGCACAGCAGGGTTGGCCTATTGGGAGTTTTACAGATCAAGCGGTGTATTAATGATTACTTTGGCCAAGATGTAGGCAACACAGGAGTGAAGGTAAGCGAGGTGTGGTTTGGGATCCTAGGTTACTGGGCTTCCTACTGGGTAGAAGGACATCAGCAAAAGATAATCTGAATTACCAGGGTATCTCACCTTGGGGTTTTCCTGAAAACAGAGCCTGAGTTAATGAATTAAGTGAAGTTAATTTGGAAGGTGATGTTCAAAACAAGTGAGAGAATGAGGAGAGTGAGACAGGGAAGGGAGAAAAAACCACAGAAGAATGAGTTAATGAGCTGGGAAATAGCGTGGGCAGTTGAGGCTCAAACCCAGTCATGAGCGTCTGGGGAACTAGTAGAACAGATCTCAGAAATGTCGCAAACGAAATGCAAGTAAAGTAATTTCTCTATTGACTCTCACTGACCCTTTTGTAAGGGTCACCCCTGCAAGCATTAAGATCCCCCCTCACACTTCAGAGCAGTGGCTGTTCAAGGACTAAAAGGTCTCCCTCTGCTTTGGTGAGAGCTCCTAGCTGCCAGCAAGGAGATGCTGAGACTGAGATGTGGCATGCTGGCAGAATGTGTGGGACGTTCATCTCAGCTGCAGGGAGATCAGTTAGACTAAGAGCACATAGTGAAAGACACCAGGAGGATCTGCTACTCGGGTGGTGCAAGTCAATGATGTAAGTGACCAATCAGGAAAGAGAAGCTGTCGCCTGGCTCAAGAGAATCTAGGTGAAAGATTCAAGCGGAGATCCTGCAAGGAGCCCTCAAAAAGGTCCAAATGACAACGAACCAGCTTTCAACACCTGCCAGGCATGGAGAAAGCAAAGCCAGCTTCAGAGGGACCAGCTCCATTCTTTTCCTCTTCCTTTTGCTACCCTTCCCTATGCCCAGACCCTTAAGCCACCTGGCCAGCACGCTGGGCATTTGGGGAGAAGAAATCCAAGTCCATGTCCCCTTTCTCCACTGGGGACTTCGAGCCTGGGAAAGTGATAAAGTGCAGCCTTTAAATCAAGTTTAGAGTTTTCATTAATATCCTCAATTGGATACTGATTTGCGAACCAAGACTGTTTACAATTCTCTATAATCATAAGAACTACATGTTACCTAAGAATGAGCAGAAAAGTTTTTATCTTGGGACAGGCAACATCCAGTCCTTCCAAATAAAGTTCTATCGGGGGTGTGAGAGAAAAATAAAGTTCGATTTTGATTGCAGCATTGGTTGTCATTTGATCTACATTTAAATGAAATAAAATTCATTTCTGCTTTTTATCCCCCCTGGGGGGGCCCTATTTTCCCAAATGAAAAAGGTGATGAAGGATATGGCAGACAGGAAGTTTGGCTTAATGCTATGAGAAAGAATCCAAACCGATGAGCACTGCTCACAGGCTTGGTGTGGTCCTGAGCCTACTGGTTCCTCCCAGTCACATGATACTCTCTTCCTCAATTTCTATGCTCTAGCCACACCGAGATGCTTCCCCTTCCTGCAGAGCACCAGAATGCACTTCTTCCCCAGTCCTTCGGATTTGTTCTCTCTCCCCTCCTGTCACATTCCACCTTCTCTTTCAGTCTAACTACTTATTATTCACTAGATCTCAACTTCAATGTTACCTCCTCCAAAAGACTCCATGAGCATCTAAGTCTACATCACATGTCCTTCCAGGTGTTGACATAACTCCTGGAACTCTAACTCTCCTGGCACCTTATCATTACCATATTTATTTGCTTACTTCACAGTGCACTCTTTGCCCTCACCCATTACCATAATCTCTGTAAGAGGTGGTCTGTCTGGTTCACATCTGCAATCTCTGTAGCTAGCACAGTGTCTGGCATATAGTGGAAACACTCGCCAAATTAATTAATTCATATGCGTGTTTTCATAAAACGTCTGACAAATGTACACAAATTAAGCCACAGATTTTCTTAAACATCAGCTTTGCAGAAAAGAATAAAATGATAAGAAATTGGAAATATCCCGAAATCTTCAGCATTTATGGTGGCAATATATCATATATCCCTTAAGAGTATGTTTCTCAAACTGTGGTCCCTGGACCACAGTAGCATCACTAGGGAGCTTGCTAGAAATGCAAATTCTCAGCATCTCCCTCCAATCAGAAACTCTGGGAAAGGGGTCCAACATCTGTGTTTAATAAGCCCTCCAGGGTACACTCAAGTTTGAGAACCACTGCCTTAATATTTAAAATACCCTTCCCTGCAAAGTGCTTGTCATATTTGGAAGGAGATGGTGTCTATTAAACAACGCTGAAAATTGAGACCCATATGATCCCCCTCTTTTTGATGCCATTCGAGTTAACCATCTAAACTAAAGACCAACACAGTCCATTACCAGAGGACTCAGCTGGAAAGGATTACAACTGAGCAGCATTGTCAACATCTACAAACGGGGTCCAGGTGCATGCATCTGGTACTCCTGGCTAGGAAATCACTGGATTACTTGCTTCATTTAGTTCTACGTTTTAACAATCTGACATTTTAAACTGCTCGGCTGGGGTTTTAATCAGATGGGCCCATCTCTGTGCCTATCTTGGCATGACAACTTATTTTGCGGGAGAGTTGAATTAGCAAGGGTGTTAAGCCTCAGGTTTGGCCAAGGGGAGAGGAAGTGACACTTGAAATGTTTGGCCAATCCATATGTGACCTTGAGATGTGAAACTGAAGCCTCCAGGTGGACAAAAACTTCAGGAAGAGCCATATAGAAATCATCCAGAACCTTCGGTATTTGCTAATTCCTTAACCCAAGGAGGATTTGTAGTCATAAAACCCTATCGAGTTCGGGGAGATGGGAAGTCTTGCATCTTAAATCAGATTTTATGTTATCTATGAGGGTCACCAACAGGAACAAAAAAGACAGACCTAAGACACTGGAAGGACAATAAGTTTTGAAATAACTATAAATAAATAAATATGCCAGAACACAAACAAACAAAAAAACAAAAGAAGGACCAAGGAAAGGAAGAAAAGAGTGAAAAAATTTCAGTTC
The DNA here is from genome assembly GCF_000151845.1 of Pteropus vampyrus. NCBI lineage: Eukaryota > Metazoa > Chordata > Mammalia > Chiroptera > Pteropodidae > Pteropus > Pteropus vampyrus. The sequence goes on from NW_011888862.1 coordinate 777,738, forward strand.
TAGCTAACAAAAAACAGATAATAAATAAATTGTGTGCCAGACACTATATTGGGGAGTTAAAGAAAAGAGTGAGGATGATCACCATCTTAGTGGTGAAGGCTATGTACTTATACTCTAGAGTGGCTCTGTTAATAAGGATGCTGGGAGTCACGTGAGGCTATTTAAATTAAAATCACTGAAAATTAAATAAAATTAAAAATTCAGTGCCTCAGTCACATGAGCCAAATTTCAACTATCTGGTAGTCACACGTGGCTACCATATTGAACAGCGCAGATTAGAATACTTCTATAATCGTAGAAAGTTCTATTAGACAGTGCTGTTCTAGAACTTACTAAGATCAAACCTGAACTTTCCCCCATCCTTCCAGGGATACCAAAAGGTAAATGGCAAAGGATGCAAGTAATTTATCTTTGTCGATGAATTAGAATTCTTCTTGAAATTCAGCGCAAATGTGGCCTGCTTTGTTTGTCTACACATCTGTCGAGCATATAGTCAATGTGATTCAACACAACAAATGTCAACTTGAATGCCTGCTGTGGACAAGACACTGCCCTGGGCACCACCTGCAGAGTAAAGATGCACAGAATCTAGATCTGCTTCTCCAGGGACATATTTGACAGAATACGTAAGACCGGGACACAACTATAATATGAGATAAGAAAAATAGGTATGCTGGGAGAGATGTAAACTAAGGCATAGGTCTGCAGTGTTGTGCATATAATGGCCTTGTTAAAAATACAGATGCTCCAGTCATATCCACAGAGAGGAATATTCTGTGGGTTTGGGAGAGGCTTCCAGCATCAGGTACATCTTCCCTCATGGAAACAGACACTGGAAAGATGGCTGTTAGGTATAAAAAGACAGAGAAGTCTAGGAGAATGAACATTCTCCTATAGATCAAGAAAAAGAGGACTGATAAACTAGCTTTGACACACATATTTGTGTACTGTGGACTATATCACATCAGCAACTTAACTAATGACTATTGTTAAAATGTCCCATCACGATTCGTTTTTGAATCTTCAAAAGCCAAAAGAATAGTTTAAATCCTTGAGTAGAAAAATGAACTCAGGACTTAGTGTGATCTGAATGGAATTAAGAGGCAAACCAAGTCCTGAATCCACTAGAATTATTAAAAAGCCCCAAGCCAAGCAAAAGACAATATAGCCGATCCTTTGGGAACAGATAAGTCATCTATTATATTTATCAAGCTATTAATTAATATAGGGAAATAGGCAATCCTTAAGAGAAAAGCACATATTTTTACAGATAAAACAATTTTGGAATATAGGAAAGCACTCCTGGCGGGGGGTGGGGTGCAATATATAAAGCCGAGAGCAGCCTAGCAAAAATTATGTCCCGAGATGTTGCACTTACCAGATGACAAAGACGCTGAGCCCACACTGTCAACAGATATCTCCTGGCTCATCTTTTGGTGATAATGGCTTTAACATCAATGGCTCGTTCACTTGGGCCAGTGAGATGGATACACCTCCTGTGTTTGAGAAAAACCAGAGAAATCAGCAGCAAGTTCATAGCTGACTTTGATAACATCATAAGCTAAAAATCACATAAGTATTAGCATTTTAATTTTTCCATCCTCATCCTGGATTTCTTTTTTGTCCACCTATTCTAGCATATTGCAAACTCATCCCTTTACTTTTTCTCTCTCTTTCCCTCTCTCCCTCCCTCTCTCTTTCCTCTCTCCCTCCTTTCCCATCTTTTCATTTTTTTCTTCATGTTTTAAAGATCAGAGATAAAGGAGATTGCTCTTTCTTAACAGGATAAAGCAGGTAAAGAACAAGAATGTTGACTCGCTCAAGGCTGTCTTAATTTCCTTTGTTTGAACATATCCCTTCACCACCACCAGAATGCCTTCTTTAATGACAAACAATTTCCTGCTGTACCAGATTCCAAGATCTTAATCCTTGTGAAGGGCCATGCAAATGTTAGATTTGTAAGTCATATGCAGTTGTTCCAAGGAATTTTTATTGAGTTTCATTGAACATGCAGGCTAAAATGCAATTTCTGGCTTTTATTAGACACTAAAAGTCTATGTTTCAACTAACTCAACAAAGAAAAATTTGGGTGCAATACATAGCAGATGGAAGGAAAGACCATAGTGTAAGACTGTACTGGTTGTACACTACTCAACTCCAGGAAGAATGATTTACAAAGTGCTTGAAGTAAACAGTGTCCCCAAGAGTTGTACAGTGTACAACCTGCTCAACTGTTCATGACGACCTTAACGAGAAGCTTTCTATATGATTATCATAAGTTACATGTTCACTCAATTAAGTATTTATCAGGTACTTATCATATGTAGGCTCTGTACTAAACCCTAATAAGCAAGATTGATTAAGTCTCTGTCCTCATGGAGCAATACTTTATCGGGAGAGTAAATAATTAAGCAAACACTCACGATTAAAGTGTGCTAAGTACTGTGATACAAGAAATACGAAGTGCCACGAAACACAGAGGTTGGAGTCCCTTCGGAAAGAAGTCAGGGGAGATTCCTAGAGGAATTGATGGTCATTTTGAAATATTAGAGTGATATGAATTAGATAGGCCAAGTGAGCAGATGTGATTGGGATGGGGAGAAGGTAGAGGATGCCTAGGAGACAACATTCCAGGAAGAACATTATACATGAAAAGGACTGAACAATGTGCGCTACGCTGAGTCATTAGCTACTTCCTGATGCCAGTTTTATTGGAACCAAGTGCACTTGTCCTATCCGTGCCCACGGCAGAGCTGAGCCATGGGTCCTGCTTGGGGAAGACCTCATCTCTATGCAGTCACCTGGACAGTTATGCTTTTGCCCCTGTTTAGTGACACTTATCTCTAATCTTATGCTTTGTTCTAAAGTAATTGGGGTACTTTGTTCCCCACTTGACTGTGGGAGCCCACTGAGGGAGTGTCTTAGCTCTCGATGTCCTATTATTCTATCTTTGCACGTGGTAGGTGTCCAATAAATATTTAGAGAAAATAATTAAACCGTCATCTAACGTGAGGTAAAGACTCGGGAATTTTATTTTTCCTTTCCCCAATCTTTCAATTAAGTTAAACCAGCACAGACATCTAACCCAGGCAGATTTTGAGCCTGGATTTTCTGATTTCAGTTGTGCTATTAGTGAACACATAAGAGCACTTTCCTGATATTGTAATATGACAGAAAAGGACATTCAAACAAATAATGATATTTGCAGCAAAAG